>NW_004955417.1:9064308-9118236 GCF_000276665.1 Chinchilla lanigera | reverse complement strand
CTGAGCTAAATCCCCAGCCCTTCTGTTCCCATTTTATGACTTTGCTCTTCTTTCAGTGGGTTGATAACTAACCCAGGGGAAGAAGTGAAGAGTGAGGGTCAACTACAGCTTAAGTGAACTTTAAGTGGTTTCTCAATAAGGAGTTAAAAACAGAAAATGGAGTCTCTCTTGCCCTGTCAACTTTATTTCACTTAACATTATGGTCTTGACATGCATCCGTTTACTTACTAATGGGTCAAGTTTATAATTCTTTATGAAAGATCAGTACTCTGCTGCAGACAAATATATTTTCTTTTATTTTTTATTTATTATTACAGTACATGTGTATACAATATTTACCTTCCTTATGGGAGACTAGTACATGTACATAATGCATCTTTCTTTTTTTTTTCTCACTCTCTTCATCCATTCATTTGTTGTTAAGTATGTGGGTCATTTCCATGATTTCACTATTATAAATTGTAAATGTTGGTATGCGTATATCACTGTGATATGCTGCTTTAACTCGTTCAGGAAATGCCCAGATGGGAAATAGCTGAATCCAGTGGAATTTCCAGCTTAGTTTTTTGAGGAATCACCACACTGCTTTTCATAATGGTTGTACTAGTTTACATTCCTACTAACAACGAAGAGGGACTCCTTTTTCCCTGAATCCTGGACAGCATTTGTTATTATTTGATTTCTTCACAACGGCCATTGTAAGGGCAGTCGGGACCCCTAGGTGTGGTTATATTAGAGAGCTGGGACCTTTTAAGAAGTAGAAAGGAAATAACCTCTGCATCACAGTGAGCAGCTGAACTGAGTCTGCAAAACGTTGAACTGATGGCTTGTGGTTGGACAGCTGCTTACACCGTCCCACGTAAGCTCCTCTTTAAATCGGTTATTTCCCTCTCTCAAAATTAGCCCACCAAACCTAGCCCCCAAGCAACAAATTCAATAATCAGTCAAGTAGTAGCCCTCCAAAGGGGAGTGGCGATGGGACCCCTACTCTATAAAAACAGGACTGCTGGTCTGCACTCAGAGGTGACCCAGCTCTGGGCACCCCACTCCTCGGGAGTGGGTTCCTGCCACTTCTTCTTCCAATATCTGCAATAAAGATTTTGCTTTGTATTGGTCTCTGATTTTTTTTCCTCTTTCTATGTTGGAGAGAGAGACAAGCCCACATAGACCCTGGACCCACAAGACCCAACATCATTCTTTCTGGAGTAAGATGTAATCTCAGTGTTGTTTTAATTTCCATTTCTGTAACACCTTCAATGTTGAATTTTTTTCATTTATTTTTTGCCCATTGGTACTTCTTCTGGAAGTGTCTATTCATTTTAGTTGCCCATTTTTTGATTGGGTCTTTTATTTTGGAGGATCTAATTTTTGAGTTCTTTGTATAGAGTGGTATCTCGGTTTATGAACTTAATTTGTTTTATGGTTTTGTAGAAGATGACTGTGTTTGTGTTTGTGTGGGGAAGGTCCCATGTTGTGTTTGGCACCCAATGCAGAGTTTGTGAATGGAAGCAAAATGTTAGTGACCACTTTTGTTTGTGAACTGAATTGTTTGCAAACAGAAGCATTCATGAACTGAAGCATTCAATGGTTAGGTTCAATGGTGACTTTATGGGTAAATTTGACTTAGTTCTTGTCCAATTTGGTTTGTGACCAGAATAGTGGAAAGAATTAAATTCATGAATGGAGGTACTACTGTTTTTTAAATGTTAGTCCTCTCTGCAAGCAATATCTGGTAAAACTTTTTTCTGATTCTGCAGTTTTTCTCTTCATACTACTGATTATTTCTTTTGCTGTGCAGAAACTTTTGAATTTGACATTGATACAGGAAAATAAAAACTCCTAACCTGAGTGATATCTGGGATGAGTTCATTCTCTAAAATAGAAGAATGAATTTTAGGAACGATAGAGGTTAAGAGCAAAATATATTTATTGAGGGAAAGAAAGCTTTTGTCCAAGAGAGGGACAGAAGGGGGGCCTGAGTGGGTTACCCAAGACTGTGTCTTTTCTAGGGACTTTTATAGAGCAAATCCATGAGGCGAGGTGGGTACAAGGTAAGGGAAAAATGGATAAAACTACGGTCAGCCAATAGGAATTGTTCAGGTAAAATTGATTAAACCGAGAGCAAATGCCGAAGCAAGTCACAGAGCAAGCAGGCATGAATACAAAACAGGGGCTTTTCCTGTAAGGGGTTGTGTCATTGACTCTTCAAGGTGATCGCTACCTATTTAGAGTATCAATCCCTGATGTGCATCCCTAGGGAGGTATGTGGGTGCATTTGTTCAGTCCTTTGTCTCGAGGTCTGGCCCAAAGCAAATATGTATCTTTCATATTGGCTCCTTCGAGGGCCTGGCCCTGTCTGACTGCCTATAATATTTCTGTCTAATTCAGCTGCCTATAACAATATGATCTCATTTGTTGATTCTTGGTACTATTTCTTGTGCCACTCAGATTCTGTTTGGAAAGTCCTTACCTACACCTATGTCTTCAACAGTTTTACCTATCTTGTCTTCCAGTAGATTGTTTCTGTTTTAACATTTAGATCTTTGTACCATTTTGATTTTAGTTTAGTACATGGTGAGATATATGGGTCTAGGCTCAATCTTCTGAATGTGGATATCCAATTTTCCAAATACTATTTATCAAGAATCTCTCTTCCCTGCAGTGCAGGTTGTGGCCTTGTTCGTCAAGGATAGAATAGCTGAATGTGCCTGGGGTTGTTTCTGTATCCTCCTCTGCTCCATGGATCCACACATTAGTTTTTGTGCCAGTATCATGCTATTTTTATCACTGTTGCTTTGTCACATAACTGCAAATTGGGCATGTGATGGCCCCTGTTTTGCTTTTGTCACCCAGAATTGCTTTTGCTTTTCTGGGTTGCTTCTAGCCTCATATGATTTTTAGAATTGTTTGCTCTAGATCTGTGAAGAATGCTGTTGATATTTTGATTAAGATTGCATTAAATCTATACATCAGTTTTGGAAGAATATCCCTTTTGACTATATTGGGTCTGCCTATCCTAGAACAGAGGATATCTTTCCATTTTCTGATATCTTCCTCTAGCTCCTTTGAAAGAGTGATGTAATTTCCATAGTAGAAATCTTTCACCTCTTTGGTTATGTTAATTCCTAAGTATTTCATTTTTCTTGATGATATTGTGAACAGTATTGTTCTAATTTCTCGGCTGAGTTCATTGTCAGTGTACAGTCTTGCTACTGAGTTTTGTGTGTTGATTCTGTATCATGTTTCATTGTTGAATTTGACTATTATTTCTAGTTGTCTTTTGGTGGAATTTTTTGGATTTTGTATGAAGAGGATCATGTCACCTGCAAATACTGATAATTTGACTTATTCCTTTTCTATATGTATCTTCTTTATTTCTTTCTATTGCTTGATTGCTCTTGCTAATATTTTAAGGACTATAGTGAACAGGAGGGGTAATAGTGGACATTTCTGCCTTCATTTTAGAGGGATCCTTATTCTAATTTTATTGACTTTTAACAAATCTTAATTTTCCATGTATAACATAATATAAAAGTCCTCTAAAAACATCTTGGCAAAAACATGCATCTATTTAAGGCAAGTTGTTATGTAAATAAGAGACCAAAGCAACAGCTTCTGAAAGAGATATGTTTAAGCAAACTTACAGCAATACTTACAAATCTACTCTCAATAGCTGGCCAGTACTGACTGTTTCCTCCAAAGAGAAAACTCAGAGATGGATCTGTAGAGGCCGTGTTCCTAACCAAGCCAAAAAGACATCATAGATTATGGGGCTGCTTAATGGAGATCTTATTAAAGAAAATTTATTTATTCTGGGCAAAAACACATGAAAGCACCATCATTCATGTTGGAAAAGAATACATCTTATTTGGCACTTGCAAATTTTGATAGCATCTGCTTAACCAAATATTTGTATGAGCTAATTTTGTGAGATATTCACTTAGAGAATGATTTGCCTTCACAATACATTCTTTCAATTTTTAAAACAATAAAATTTTGTATAGTCATTGTCGTGTCTATTGGAACATGGTGCTGACACACATTCTCTGAACTATTTTAGTGCAGCTGGAAAGGAGAATACCCAGAATTAGGCTCATGGAAACACTGCAGAGATTGTCCATTCTGTTTTGTATGAGGATTTAGCAGGAATGATCACCAGGGGAAAGGTGAAAATATTACACTTAGGGCAGAGCTGGAACCTGAAAATAAGATTACATTTATTTACAATAACTTCTTTCCATGATGAAAAAATTAGTGCATTTTCATCTTTAAAACCATTAAACCATAGAAGAGTAGAAAAAACAATCGTCTTATAATCCCATTACACAGTGACAAAGCACTGTTAATATTGTTCTATGCATTTGAAGACAAGATTGTATTCCCATGACCCCATAGGACTTTAAGAGTCTATGAAAAAAAAATTCCCGCATCAATTAGTACTCTTTTTTACAAATAGTTTGTGAACTATACACTGTTTAGGCAGTGGATGTAGAAAATATTGCATTTCCTGAACCATTTAAATACAGATGATGTAACTTCTATATTATTTCCATATTATGATTTTACATAACAACATTTTATTTGGTTTAAAAAATGCAAAAACACTTTCCACAATTATGGTTTTCATGGCTTCATAATTTCCATAATTCAACCAATTCTCTGTTTTTTAAATTACAGTTATTTTAATTTTGTTACTATTGTGATAAAAACTTCAACAAACATCTCATCCATAAATATTTAGGAATATAAATATGACATCAAAATGGAATTTCTTGGAAAAGAATACAAACACACTAAGGTTGATTTCCTTGGAAGTGAAATATCAACTACCTCTGTTTTCAGCGACACATGAGAGTATGTGTGTTTACTGCTACTTCACCTTCACTGAGTATTATGTTCTGTTAAATCTTTCAGTTAAATAAGAAATTTATTTGAAATGTTCAACTGTGAATAAGAACATTCAACAAAGAAAGAACTTAATATTATCCATTAATTAGTGCTCACACTTGAATGGGATCTGGTGGAAAACATTACAAGGATGTAGGAGTCATGCTTTACTAATTAGTACTCCTATTCCATTATGTACTGCTGTTTATATGATAACTTCTTCTTTTAAAATATAAAGTAATAGTTCAAGGTGGCATTTTCTTCTGTGTTGTGTGTGTATATACATATATATATATATATATATATATATATATATATATATATATAATGTAAAAAACCAGGTAGTCTGTGTTAGCCATCAATAAGTTAGTGGATCACATACTGTCTACAGAGCCTACTCCAGCGTATGAGTGTTTATATAATAGAATCATTCTCTCTTTGTTATTAGCCAGAATTAATCACTCCCTGCACAAATAATACTTCCTTCATACTTGTATTTCCTCTATAATACTGCTGATATTTTACTCTGGAGTTTAGTTCTTTGTACATAAGCTTTTTTTCTTTTTCTAAACCTTATCTAATTTATCTGTGAATTTTCCACAGTGGATAGAGGAAGAAAGAAAATCTATTTCAACATACTTGTTTGTTTGTTCAATAAATATTTCATATTCCCCTACTCTATACCCAAATTGTTGCTGTCATGTTACAGCAAGTAACAATGTAATAAGTTAGAGGAATGCAGGTCCTACCATTATAGTCTTCAACAGTGTGAATAGACAAATATTAATTAACTATGTAAATATTTACAGAATTTTATTTAAGCTTAGTGTTGTAACAGTACAAGGTACAAGAACATATCAGAGGGCAGACAGGGTGACAGCAGTAACAACTGTGATCTTAGGGAGTAAAAAAGAGGGGAAGACATGCATGGAGATTGTTGTCAGTCTAAAAGGATGCAATGATATTGAAACAAAAAGGTAATCAATTTTGTTCTCTGTCTCTAATATGACTCCTCAAATCAGTATGTGCATTGAAGTGGAATTATCAGTGAAGAGAGTCATCTGATAAGCCTTTTATTAATAGAAACACAGATCTTAATTATAAGGTAGGTTTTATGTACCAAGTATTGTGGGACACATGCACACACATGGCCTCAGAAACTAGTCTTCAAGACTCTAATCAACTAGAAGCATGGCTCTGTTTTTTATGGGAATAGGAAACACATTGTCAAAACTTTTCTCTGGATTCAGTGGCCTCACCAAATTCTAGTCTGCATTTTTTATTAGAATATGAGAGTGGTCAAGTGATCACATGTCTCATTTTGTTGGATTTTCCGAATACTCTTTTCAAGCAATCAGAATTTTTGATTGGGTTGGGAACTAGAAGCATTTAAATGTCCCTAGTATTCTTCTTAGGCTTAAATATTATTCTGTGGTAATTTCAGGCCAAAAAAGATCTCTAAACTGTAATGAAATGGATAGGTATCTCCACTCACTAATGCAGTGGGTACCATGGAGGAAAACAACAGAAATTCCATCTGCATGAATTTCACCATACTATTTCTGCTCTATATTAGTCATTTTTCCATTGCTGGGACAAAATATCTGACACTCAATTTAAAGAGAAAAGGTTTATCTTTAGCTCATCACTTCACCAGTTCAGTCCATGGTCAGCTAGCTCCAACCCAGAAACGTCATGGTAGAGGAAAGCTCATGGCAGTCAGAAAGTAGAGCAAATAGAATGGCAGCGAAGGATCCTGGAGCCAGGTATAGTTCCCAACATCCTGATTCAGTCTCTCCAACCAGGCATCACTTCGTATTTCCAGCATCTCTCAATAAGGCTATAAAATGAGGATTTCATCAACAGATTACTCCACTGATGAAGTCAGTGCTCCATGATGCAGTCATCTCTAGAAACACCCACAGACATGCGCAGTAACACGCTTCAACTAATATCTTAGGTGTTCCTCAGTATACTTAAGTTCACAGTCAAGATTAACACCACAGTTTCCAAATATCTCTGCCGTTGTTCTAATAGAGCCTGTTGAAAATGTCAGCATCTTCTTGTGATACATGTTCTGCCTTTGCTTCAGTGATAAACTTCATCTTAAACATAACTGATGGAAGAAAATGGTGGTGATTTGAGATAATATCATGATTCTGTATTTGAGGCAAACGGTCTGCATATGTTTCTGTATCATATTTTTAGGCTATCACTTTTTCCCCCTCACAAAGTAAAACATGTTTTTATTAAAATCATATACAGAATATACCTTTGCTCCGAGTCCTTCTGCATATTTATTTTATTGCAAGATCTGTTTTCTTAGTGGAGCACAAGGGAGGTAACAGCTAAATTGGGATGTTAGCTTTTATGAGGTTCATTAAATGACTGTGAGGAGAGAATTGGAAGAGAGTAAATTTGGCAGACTTCTTACTGCAAAGACAAACATTGCCATCCAGTGCAATGGACAGAGTCTTGTCAGTTAATTCTGTCTTGAGTAACACACTGGTCACCGGTGAGACAATCTTATTTTTTCCTTCAGCATCAATGCGTGTAAAACAATGTATTTACACTTTAGGGCATCATTACATCTTTCACTCTACCTGTTATTTTATATCACTAAAAATAAAAATATGATGCTACCAGATAGCAGTCATGTCTTTGTTAATATTTACTCTCTGTCCAGAAGCTACTGGCATATGAACGTAGCAGATCAAATAAAAGGAAAATCCCAGCAAAACTCAACCCTCTGAAAAGTGTTTTATTTTAAACTTTGTCTCACGTTGGTGGTAAAGCTATTAATTTCAACTATGAGTGTCAGAAAAAGTTTATGTTGGTGGTCTAAATATTATTGACATTTATTTTTCTTTCTCACTAGCTTTAAACTCCAAATCCATAATACTTGAAGCACTTCTATTTTCATTCCTATAACAATTGGGAGGTAGAAACAGAATACATGTTAGAAAATGAATACACTTAGAAGAGTTCAAGCTTATCTCTACTATGGAAAAGATTCACCAGCCCACAGACCGGTCCAGGCTTAAGTAGTGTCATTGGGAGCACAGAGCGCTTCTATCTGCTGACCTATCAAATCATTAGAAAATGACATCTGAGCCAATAAAAGTGTAAATTTTGCATGACTGGATGACTTATGGGGGCAGGAGAATAAATACAGGAGTTTGCTATCCCACAAAACTGCCCAGTAAAGACAACCATCACTGACTGTTTAGTTAAACCTTGTGTTGCCAATGTCATCCAAAAGTAGTTTCTGAAGTTTTCTCCCTTGGTAACTACTGATACTGACTTGTGTGAAAGTGCTGCAAATTTCACCAGATTCCTCACTATTAATCCAGCCTCCACAGGGAATTGATAAGGAAATAGAAAGAAGAGCCAGGCATGGTAGTGCATGCCTGTAATCCCAGCACTTGGGAGGCTGAGGCAGGAGGATTGTTTCAAGTTTGAGGGCAGCCTGGGCTATAAAGTGAGCTCAAGGCCAGCCTCAACTGCATAGTGAGACCCTGTCTCAAAAAAAGACCAAGGAAACAAAAAAAAGAAACAAAAAGAAGAGAAATAGCAAGGACATTACAGCCAAATGGAATAAAATCTGAATAAGCGTGAACAAGTTACTTAACCATCCTCACCTTGGCTCCTGGTATTTTTACACTCAGCTGATGAAATAACGTCTGTGAATGTTCCTCGCTCAGTACTTGAGAGTATCAAGGTACTCTCAAAACAGTAACTGTATTACTGAAAGGAGGTCAAGGAAGTCTAACATGGTGTCTCTTTTGTGGAATTCAAATCTAGAAACAGAGGGAAAAGGGTCAGAGAAGTTAAGGGTTTCCAGGTGCAGCCAAAGCCACAGAGTGGCGGAAGGTTGTCTGAGAGCCCGGATGCCAGAAGGAAGTGGGAACCAGACAAAAGAAAAACTGCCACCTCCCAGCCCTGACAGTACTGGGTCCTCTTTCTCTCTCTTTTTTTGTCTTTGAACTACTTAATAAACACTAATTAACCCTGTGCCCTGGGAGGTAGACTTGCCCAGAGCACTATGCTCCTAAGAGTACACATGTCTGGTAATTATCCTCATTGCCTGAGACATCAGGATAGCTTTTTGCCACCAGCATCTTAGAGCCCTAGAGGAAAATTTGCCTGGATGCATCTACATCCACCTCATGAAACTGCGGGTGTGTTCCAAGTGCCACAAAGAACAGATACTACCCTTTCACACAAAAGTTCCTTGTTTAAAACCAGAAAAGGAATGAAATCCAAATGATTCATTATTACAAAGAAGCAAACAAGTAAGCACTATCCATTACAAACATCATAACCTTGGGTACACTGATACATGTAAGATGTTTTTGATCAGAGACGCTTACCTAAGTATCTGCATGCTCAAAATCTGAGAATTATTCTAAAGTATCCTTACCGCATCTCTAGCCAAAGCAATTGTAAAAGATCTTTTCACTCAAATTGTGCAGTATTAAAAATTTAACTTTAGTGTTCAGTGCCTGCTTCCAAGAACTTGCTGTCTTAAAAGCCCTCTTGTATATGTTTGCTCTAAATGGTTCCATGTTTTTCATATTTATTCACCTCAAGTAAGTTGTTCTCCTTAAATATAGGAACCTAGCAGCTCATGGTTTGATTCATCCTTATTTTGTGCCCAGGGGAAGGCACACAGGGTGTACGTAAGCCCTTTGAATGTGTACGGCCTGCAGACCTCTTCATACACACGCTGCTTGTCCATGGTACCACTCTTCTGGGTACTTTCTCCCTCCTGTTTATGGGCTCTGCTCATATTCTTTCCATAACGTGGGTCCTACTTTCTCATCCGTTTCTATTTTCCATCCCTGCTGGAAGGCCCAGTTCTATCATCAGTTCCTTTATGGCCTGCTTATTTTAAACACTAAACTGTTCTGTATTCTGATTGTCCTGCCTTGTCATACTATTCAATACTCCCAGTCACTTCATGATTTCTGGATTTATCACCACAACACAGGTTAAGGAAAGAGGTTTGTGTCTCTCACTGATCCATTCAGCAAATATATTGTTTTTCTTATCCCCAGTTGACTAACTGGTATACGGTAGAAGCATAAGAGACACTCAGTAAGCACTGTTTGTTTGTTCACACCGATTACAATTTCCAACATGGATTTTATCTCTAGTGAAAGCTTTTTCTGGGATTATGATAGGACATTTATTTTAGTTTCAAATTGCCTTTGCTTTCTATGTCTGCCCCAATGTTTAACTGTGCATTTGTTGTTCAAGTTGAACAGACCTTTTATTTTGTTCATTAAAAGGGAGACAGAGTATGTAGAAAAAGGACAGTCAGCAGCCTAATGCTCATAAGGTGCAAAATGTACTGTTGTAGAAAAGTAATTGTATATACACATATATAAGGAAAAGTATGTAGAGATCTCTATATGAATGTATGTATAGAGTATAAATGTATTTATGTATGTGTCATATACATTGTACATGAGTGTGTACATATATATTACTTGTTTTGTTATTTTGGTTACACATGTTTTATGTCTCTGTAGCAAGCATTTAACGTTGCTCCTCTCATCTACCTATTGCCCCCCTCTCTCCGTCCTGCCCCTCTGGGTCTTATCCACTGTTTTCTACCTCCTGACATCTTTAACTTCCTCTAATGTGCCATGTTCTGATTTTGATATCATGCTGCACAAAACGTAGAATACACAAGGATTATCTCTCAAGCCATGCGCTCCTTCAAGTTAGTTTCTCTTATGCAGTTGTGGCTTTTCTTTAGGATTCAGCTTTAAGGTCACTTTTTCTGGTGAGCTTCCTGAGGCTATAGCCTAAAGAAATGAACTCCCAGGTTACGCCATACTCCTCAAGTGGCAAGATACCACTTTTGTCCTTGTCTGGATCCTACTCTTCAGGAGTCCAGGCTTGCATCTGCTTCACTTACTTTAATAACTCCACGCACCAGACTCAGAGAAGGGGGTTAACTAGTGGTGAATAAGTGGACTGCTGGACGGGGCCTACATGAAGACCATCAACCTCTGCCTATCCTGACTGGTCGAAACAGCAAATTCCTATTGCTCCCTAATCTACCTACATAATTCAGTTCACTTCCTTTTTTTTTTTAAGTTGCCAAATCTCCTAATGTATAAAATTAGAGTAATCATAATCCTTGTTTCATTTTAAATTGCTTAATTGCAGAAATTCTAGCAAGTTTCTTTTCCAGAACAATATAGTTCTTTTATGTGTATGTGGGGTGGGGGGTGTTTCTCCCTGAGCATTTTCTGATATGGCCCATTTAAATATTTACTTGGAAGTACCGTTTGTTTTTGAGAAATTCATTTAGAAATTAATTCTGAATGCAAATTCTGGCTGTGCAATCCACTTGGACAAAAGCAAGCTTGTTGCCCGGTTACCATTTCAAATGAACTCATAAAATAGTGCTTGGTAACTTCACTTTCATCCAGTGTTTACTGTACCTGGCAACTGTCCTTGTTGTATATTTCAAAAGTATTTAGCTAGAACGTGCTTAAAAAATGACCAAAGGACCACCACGACTGGGTAAATAGGATTAGAGGTAAGTCCAAGATATTTTGCTACTCATAGCCTGCGTTTTAATGCAGGAAAGTCAAATCTGGCAAGCTAGATGAAGTTTCCTTTATGTAGCTGAGTGTTTTTCTTACCTGGAATATTTTATCCATCTGAATCATACAAGGGCTACTTAACATCCTAGGAAATGCAGTCAAATTGGTTCAGCTTCTCATAACTTTCAGAAAAGAGGACCGGAAATGCGGCGAGGGACTCAGCCGCACCGGCTGCGTGTGCAGGTGGATGGACAGCCGTTGCAGCTGCGTCTCTCTGGCAGGCATCTTGGCCTCCTCAGCTGTGTGCAGAGCCCAAAAATAGATACTTTCCCTTCACTTCCTTTCCTGACTCACCTCAAACATAATGAGACTTTCCGTTTCCAAAAAGCACAGCTTTATTTTTATGCTCACAGAATCACCTGATAACATTAGGAAGCCAAGGTCTAAATGTAGATGGGTTGATTCTATTTCTCCAGGGGACCCAGCAAACATGGCCTAGGCGCTCTTGTCCCAATACTCTGAGTCTTCTTCCTAAAAGACAGCTACCTTTCCCAAACCCTTTGAAAAAGAGCAAAGTATTTTTAAATATTTAATACTTTGCTGTTAACTATAGTCACCCTACTGTACTGGAAAACACTAGAACTCATTTCTCCTGTCTAACTGAGATTTTGCACCTGTTACCCAGCCTCCCCCTATCCTCTCTGTTCTCCCCAGCCTCTGGCAAGTACGAGTTTGCATTCTACTTTATGACGTCGAGCTTTTTTTGCTTCTACATAATACTGAAAACACATAGGTGTCTTTGCATGCCATTGAAAATCAAATAAAATTTTTAAAAAGAGCTGAAGGGAGCATCTGTATGTAAATGTTTTTTGCACATAGTTCTGTAGTTTGAGGAACAAAAAACAAGTCCCCCCAACCCACTTTTTTTTCTGCTCACAGTGGAGTGTGGCAAGGTAGTCACCCTCCGTGTCCCTGTCCTTCCTGGGCTCACAGCATGTCTACAGATCACAGCCCCCTTGTTTCCGGGACCATCTCTGGGATTGGATTCTGGCCAACAGAATGTGCGTAGAAAGACAAGGAGCCCTGTTTCTAAGCCTAACCCTCTCCACTGTGCACCCTGTTTGCAGGGACCCTGTCTGTAGCCTCAGTCTCTAAATGAAACAGTGGGAGTAGAGTGTCCTGCTGCCTGTCACCAGGATGCAGCGTGAGCAAGAAATCAACCTGTATAAAGGCGCCGAGGGCTGGGGTGGTTTGTTGCAGCAGTTAACCTAACTTGACAATTGTGTGTTCCTTAACCTCTGTGACCTTTGCATGCTCATGAAAATGGCCACCATGAAAGAAAGTAGCAGTCAGCAGGGAAGCTAACAGGCAGCCTGAATGGGGAGGGTGGAGCCAAACCAGAGGAGCCGCCCTCCCTAGTCTGTCCAGGTCCTTTGAAAGTGGTGCGGGGAGGACAGGAGTGGAGAGGCCTGCTTCCTGCTCTGCTTCCCAAATGGAGTGTGGACATCTTCAAACTGTTCTTACAGACATTTGTACCCTTTAAACACACACACACACACACACACACACACACACACAGAGTTTTGACTTGTTGTACCAAAGTATGTACTCTGTTTACATCCTTTCTTCCTCCCTTTTATGTGAGAACATTTTCTTTCACGCTGAGAATAGATCTACTTGGCCTCGAAATCTTTATAGGCTCTTGCAGCCCCAAAATGTGCTTGCAAAAATTGAGTCTTTTTTGGATGTGCTTATAATTCTTTGCTTGAGTTAAAAAACATGTCCACAGAGAAATAAAAATCAAGTTCAGATGTGGTAACAATTCCATTAAATCTGCTCATCATAGCCAGAGTAACCAGGTAATTCAAGCTGAAAAAAAAAATTCACTTAGGTAAGGCCTTTTCAGCTAAGGCCAAGTAAAAACATCTGCCATGTGGAGGCTGTCAAATTTTTGAAGAGGTACAATATTTTCCCAGGAAATACAAGTGCAGAAGTCCACAAGTACTTGAAATAACCTTTCCTCTCCTTAGATAGCCTAGGGCTATCAGGCCCCAGACAGGAAGCAGGCATTTCCCCTCTGAAAAGGGATGGTTTCAGCTTCTAGCATTAAGCTTTCTTTCAGGAAGGGGAAAAAAAATCCTCATTGTTCTTTCCAGCCACTCTACAGCCCCCCAAATATTTCAGGCACAGTAGAAATGGTTGTCCTTTAGCACTTGTATGAATAAATCCCCCATATTCAATTTTTAAAAATTGACTCTCTAATTTTCAGAGAGCTACAAGATAGGGAAAATTGGAGATTAGAATCTAAAAGGGCCTGCAGAGCAAACAGTAGAAATTTCAACCGCCTTCTGTGTGCACAGCTGCCCTTTTACTAAGGCTTCTACCCAGGAACATCTGCCTAGGGCCTCACCACACACCATGTGAACAGGCCCAGGGCTCCATAGTGCATGCTGGGGTGTGGCATTATCCGTGGCTGCATGCTCTCCTGTAACTGTGGCCAGTTCCAGATGGAACTGTCGGTGATCCAGAAACAAAGTGGACTCCTATCTGGGAAGCTGTAATAAGGGGATTAGGAAACTATAGAGGCCTATGAACATTTTCCATGTTACTTAGAACTGGACCAGACTTGGTGTTAATCAAAGCTAATCAATCCATCTGAGGCAGATCAGAGAGGAGATCCAGACTGGGATGAATGCTAATGCTGCGAGGGCACCGAGGGCCTTACTGGTAATAGGCAAAAAAGCCTCTTCCTCCAAACGTGAGAGATGTGCAACTGTGCAGGGCCATATGTCTGCTGCAATCTGTGGCCTTATGGACGGAGAACTCTCTCGACCCCAAGGCATTATGTTGAACATGAAACAAAATTGACAGTGCCAAAGGGTGAAAGGCATTCACTGTTTCAAAGACAATTGAAATATTTTTAGTAATGAAAGTGTTGGCAAATGAATACACTGCAGGTGTTGATTGTTTTCTACATTATTTGATCCAGGATGAAGGAAAATGGAGATTTTGAAAGTTTTAAAAATAGAAGACTCTAATATTGTTTTATTTTCTTTTAATCCATAAGGATATTGTCATATCCAAATATATAACATTCTTTCAAATTTGACTATTGTGGGGCTCAATACACACTCTAATAAAATTCTTATTTTTCAATAAAATTTGAAACTTTTTTTCAAAGTTTCACTGTAGCATGTTTCATTAAGTATGGAAGGATGAGTAGCTACTCTCTATATAACATGTATTTAATTATTTTCCAAATAGCCTAAAATTGTAAGCCTATGTGTACTGATTAAGATATATGACAAAAATTACATAGGGGGCAGTGAGAGAATATATAGAAGTTTAAAAGTAATCAGATTAAATTGAAAGGGGCTAATTTACAAAGTAGAAAGTGGCTTTAAATCAGAGGTTCTTGAAATGTTTTGCAACATGGTAAAATGACAGAATGAACAGCTAGTTCCCAAAGATGATCTGACAGGTAAATATTTGACTGTGTATATTCTGGTTCATTATTTAAAAGATCAGTGCAATGGCGTCTGAAGAGGGCATTTTAAAGTCACATTTAAGAATGGAGAACTGGACAACTTGCTGCTGAGGACAGATAGAAGGGGGTGAAAATATTTTTAAAAGTGCTTGAAGGCACTGGAAGCAAGTAAGACATGAAAGGATGAAAGGGTCACAATATTGGAGAAGATAGATGTACAGAAAAATACTACTACAGTTAGGGCCAGTTTTCTCTACCAGCATCTGCTTATTCCAGGCTAAATGGCTAAGCAGCTGAGCAGCTGAGCAACTGCGAACGGTGCTCACAGATAACCTTGTGGAGACAGAAGGACCCAAACTGAAATGGAGGAACTGCTACTGGTGCTGGCAAAACCCCAGTACTGTGGGTTAAACTCCCAAAGATCTCTAGGAGTAAGGACACATAAAAATAAGAGCAAAACAGAAGTAGAAAACATATCAAAGGGACTGAAGCCCATATGTAAGTAATCTAAATCTTTGAAAGTAGAGTAAGATGAGACTGAATTGCTGGTTTGTATAGCTAAGTGGCAGGAGTCACCAAGAGGAGACAGTGTCAATATAGGACTAACCTTATGTATACTATTTTATATCCACATTCAGCACCCAGTCAAAATAATCAGGCACATGAGCACTTAAAATGTGGGGAGGAAAATAGACTATAGAAATAAACACTTTAAACCACAAGTAAAGATACATTCATGGAAATTATTTAGAAGTTTACTCAAGATCAGGAAACTAGAGAAACATAAATATATAGAAATTAACTCCATGGAAGAAGCAGCATATTAGACAAAAGCGAAGAATCAATAAGTACACTAAATAATAGATTAGAAGAAAATATCCAACCTGAACAACAGAGAGTAAAAGAAATATTTAAAAAGAAGGTAAAAAACATAGAGAACAGTATGAGAAGATCAGAGGATCGGGATATAGCTCAGTGGCATAAACGCCTGCATGGCAAGGTCCTGAGTTCGATTCCCAGTACCAAAAAAAAAAAAAAAGACAGTATGGGAAGATCTAACAGACTTTAAATCAGAGTCCTAGAACTAAAGATGAGAGACAAAAGATATAAATGATCAGTGACAAAACTGTAATAGCTGATGATTTTCTCCACTTGAAGAAAATATCAAGCTGCATATTCAAAGAATACCATGAATTCCAAGAAACACACCTAGATAACTGCTAAAAACAACAGCAAGACAGAATATCTTTAAAAATAGGAATAAGAGGGAAAACATAAGGAGAAGAAACAATTACATAAACAATCATCTTTCAAAAGAAAAAACAGAAACCAGAAGAAAATACTTAACACTGTTAAACAAAAGCAAGCAAATCACTGCCAATCTAAACTTCCCAGTGAAAATAGACTTCAAAAGTGAAGGTACCATACTTTTATTTTTTAAATTATCAGTAAGCTTTTATTTTAAATGACATATAATAATTATACATATTTATGAGGTGAAGTGTGATAATTTGATATATGTATAAAAAGTGTGATGATCAAATCAGAGTAATTAGCATATTATCACCTCAAATATTTATAATTTTTTGTGGTGAGAACATTCAAAAATCATCTTTTCTAGCTATGTTGAAGTGCATAATAAACCATTGTTAACTGTTAACTAAAATGAATTAAGAAAATTCATTAATAGTAAACTGCAAAAAAATAAACACTAGAAGGTATTTTCCAGGCAGAAGGGAACATGTTTCAGAGGGAAAGTTGTAAATTCAAGAGAAATTGAACAAAATGTCATCACCAACAATGCAGAATAAATGTGATATGGGAGGAAATTTAAATTAATGCTAACTTTATTATTCAACATTAATGAAACATCATACAGTTTAAAATATAGAAAATTTAGTTACTAAAAATGTCAATGATGTTGAATGTTCTAAAGCCTATATATTATCAAGGGTAAAATTAGTCATTTACACAAGCTGGATAAATCTAGGGTGCATAAAGCATTCACTAAAATAAACATTGAACTAATAGGAAAAGCTAATAAAGGTAGAAAAACAATTACTTTTAAAATAATTAATTACAAAAGAAAATGGAGAAAAAAGAGAGAGTACACAGAATAATCAGGACAAGTAAAAAGCAGATGATTGATTTAAATAAAATATAATTGTGATTACATTAGCATAGCTGGGACAAGGAATATTGGATGGGAAATCCTAACTAGCTGGATATATCTAGGAAATAAACGAATAAATAAATAATACTAGGTTTAGAAAAAAAAATAAGATTTTTTTGCCACTCAGAGATATAATTCTATATGTCAAAAATCCAAAGAACACATGGACAAATTATGGCAATAATAAGCTAATTTCTTAGCAAGTTGACTGAATATAAGAGCAATTTCTCAATCAGTTTGTTTTTACACTAGCAAAAATAATTTTAATAAAAAATTTAAGAAAAATAAAGTTTTCAAATATTATGATAACCACTCTCTCTAAGTAATTCTGAGTAATGTGCAAAAACTGTACACAGACAATAAAAAGTGTATAAATCAAGAATACTGTAGAGATTTCTGACTTCCAGGAAGATGGTAGATTAGTGAACAGTGAAGAAACAGCCTCTCTGGGTTTTGGAATACATTGCAAAACAACAGTGTGAGGAAGAGAAGAAGGAGGAAAGTGTGTCCCTAGCCCCCAGCAAGGAACTGAAGGAAGAATTGAAGCCCATAGGGAGAGGGAAGATAGAAACTTCAAAACAGAAGTGACACTTTATCCCTGAGCTCTAACTTGCTATGTGGGAGAGGCAGCTTGAACCTGCAGATGCATAGGGACTATTGGTGACCCTAGAGGCTTCCATGGAGAAACACCAGTGGAATGAAGAAGTGGACATAGCAAACTGCAGTGGCTAGTGGGTTTTTCAGGCTCAGACATCCCCCAAGAGAGGGTGATTGACCAGTCACCACCTTGGAGAGGGGCCAGTTGAGTTTGGAACTCAGAGAAGCCACAGGCTGGCTCCATCTAGTGGATCCTATTGTCAGAGTAAGGAGGAACTGAGTTCAGGTCAACAGGAGATGAAGGAGCCAGGTTTAAACAAGCATGGAGCTGAGTGCAAGTTGGCAGGAGGCACATAGGTATTCAGGCTGAATGAATCAAGTTCCAGTGTCACAGTAAGAAACCAGCCTGAACTTCAGTAGAACTAAACATGCAGGTTTCCTGAAATAATCCATTACCCTGCTGTAATTCTATATCTGGCTTGCTGGGATTAATCAACATAGATCTGGGTTCTATCTGCTCATTCTGTCTACCCATGACAACAGAGATGTGCCATGAGATGAACTTTTTTTTCTTTTTCTTCTTTTCTTCTTCATTTTGCTTTTTATTCTTGATTGTTTGTTCTTATTTTCATGTGAGTATAAATATTGTCTCTATTTTTTGTTGTTGTTCTGTTCTGATTTTGTTTTTATTTTGTCTGTCCCTCCTTCCTTTCTTCACAAGTTTCTCAGAGTTCACATACTCTTCATTATTCCTCCAAACATGCTCCTAATTTCTTCCTCTTCTATTTCTTTAATTTTCCTCTTAACCTTTTTAAAATTTTCTCCCTGAGGGTAAAATCACCATATGAGGTATATTTATTATATACAATTTTGGTTCATTTTAGATTTTGTTATATAACCACAAATCTAGTTCATAGTGTAAAAGATGGCAAATTAAGTTATCACAGATTGTAATTTTGTAGGTTGCATTTGATGCTATTGTTATTGTTGATTGTACTACTTTATGCAAGGTGACATAATTGTCCTAATCAGTTGCTTTTCCTGGTATGCCAACACTGAGTTTGCTTGAGGGTCATTAGTAGTACTATAGGCAAGTGCCAAAGAACCAGGGGCTAGGTCAAATAGGCAGCATCTCATTTCCAATAAATTTAAGAGGTAGGTTCTTCCAATAGACTCAAAATCCAAAAGCCAGCTACATATGGAAGACATTGTTAGTATGAGAAGTAGTCATTTCCTAAGGGTTCTCAATACTAGCAATAAAGCTGTCTGCCATAAGCAATTTATAAGCATCAACCCAGGAATTAAATTTTAAAAGCAGAAATTGAGAAGACGCAGGAACAAGATGCAACCCCAAACTTCCAGCTTGCTAAAAGCAAATCTGGACACAATGAAGTGGAACAACTGAAAAGCCACACACACAGAGCAGATGTGTGAGGCACTAGAAAAAAATCAAATTGGAAATAATTTACTAAATAACTTCAGAAATGATGACCATAATGAGAGCATGATCAGTAAATATGGAGAAGATACAGATAAAAAATAAAGAATCTTAGAAAAATGATGGAAAGTGCTCGGGATTTAGCTCAGCAGCACAGCACCCACCTGGCAAGCACAAGGTTGTGGATTCAGATCCTGGTACTGGAGAAAAAAAAAAAAAGAGAAAAGAAAAATGATGGAAATCATGAATGCTAAAAACAGGAAAGAAATGCAATCCATGAAATAGATTCAATCAGATATCCAGGCAATTAAAAATTCTATTGAATGTATAAACAGCAGAATGAACCAATGTGAGGAAGAATATCAGATCTGGAAGACAGGATTGTGATCAGCAATCAAGAAAAATAAAATTTCTTAACAATAGCAAGGGGGCATGAAAAATAAATCCAACAGCTACTAAATGATGCATATAACAGTAATGTGAGACTAATTCGCATCAATAAAATAACAAAAGACAGTACAAATAATGTAAAAATATCTGTTCACAGAAGTAATGACAAAAAACTTCCCAAACATGGAATAAGAGTTTGACATACAGTTAAGTGAGACACATACAACTCTAATTAGCCATGATCAAAAAAAAATCTATGCCAAGTCATATAATAGTCAAGATCCTAGAAATTCAACACAAGAATAGAATATTAAAAGCTGTTAGAGAAAATAAACAAATCACCTATAAAGGAAAGCCCATCAGAATCACAGCAGACTTCTCAACACAAACTCTAGTCAAGGAAAGCTTTATATGAAGTATTTCAAGCCCTAAAAGAAAACAATACCCAGTACAGAGTGATGTACTCTACAAAATTATCTTTCAAAATTGATGGAGAAATAAGATACTTCTGTGACAAAGAATACCTGAAGAAATTCATGACCACAAACCAACACTCCAAAATATTCTGAAGGACATTCTAGAAAGAGATAATAAGGACTACAATTCTATGAATTCCAACCAAAGGAATCCACCAGTAAAGGCAAGTATTTAAACAAAAGGGGGAAACAAGGGAACCAACAACAGGAAAATAACATGACAATGATAAGTCAGTACATATCAGTTATAACCATTAATATAAATGATCTCAGCTCACCAATCAAAAGAAACAGACTAGTAAAGTGGATCAAAAAGCAAGATGCAACAATGTGCTGCATCCAAGAAATATATTTAATTCAAAAGAAATTCATAGACTGAAAGTTAAAGGATGGAAAATTATACTTCATGATACAGGAACCTGGAAAAAAGCAGGGGTAGCTATTCTATTTGCAGACAAGGTGAATTTTAAGCCAAGACTGATAAAGAGAGACAGGAGGTCACTATTTCCTTGTAAAGGAAACACAAAAAGGATGAAACACAATCATAAATATATATGTAAAAATACCAGCATATCAAACAATATGAAACAAATATTAATGGATATGAAAAATCAAATAAGCAGCAATATTGGAGGATCTCAATACCTCACTGTCATAAATAAAAAAATCAACTACAAAAAAATCAACAAATAAATATCAAAACTGAACCAACCTTTTGAAAAAATGGACTCAGTAGATGTGCACAGAATGTTCCATCCTACAACATCAGAATATATATTCTTCTTAATTGCACATAGGACAGTCTCCAATTTTAGACCACATATTAGCTAACAGAATATCTTTAAATAAATGCAATGGAAATGAAATTATCCCATTCATATTATCAGACAATACTGCAAGCATATCACAGCTAAAGAAACCACAAAAGGTTCATAAACAAATGGAAATTAAATAACACCTTAGTAAACAACCAGTAGGACACTGATAAAATTAAAGAAGAAATTAGGCAGTTTCCACAATTAAATGATAAGGCCATTACAACATACTGAAACATATGCTATGCAATGAAAGCAACCCTACAGGAGAAATTTATAGCAGTGAATTCCCATACGAGGAAAATTGAGTGGGCTCAAATGAACAACCTAAGTTTGAACCTCAAACTTATAGAAAAATGAAGAAAAGCACAAGCCCAAAGCTCATATGGGGAGGAAATTATAAAGATAAGAGGACAAATTAATGCAATGGATGCTAAGAAAATAATGCAAAGAATCAATGAATCAAACAGCTGGTTCATTACATGATTAAATAAAATAGACAAAACTTAGCTAACCTTATCAAAACAAGGAAAGAAAAGGCTCAGATGCATGCAATTAGGAATGAAGGGTGAAGTCACAACAATTCCTGGAGAAATCCAGAAGATCACCAATACCTGCTTTAAGAACCTATATTCTAATAAGATGGACAATGCAAATGAAATGGACAGACTGCTAGATATGAATTATCAAAGCTGAATTATGAATACAAAAATACTACACAAACAATATCAGTAATTATTGATCAAATATGTAAAAAATAAAATCAAATATATCATTAAAAACTTACCAACTAAAAGCTCAGGTCCTGAAAGATTCACTGCTGAATTCTACAAGAAATTTAGAGAAGATCTAGTGCTGCTACTTCTCAAACACTTTAATGAAATTGAAAGGGAATCAATACTGCCTAAGTCATTCCTGGAAGCAAGTATTACCCTGATACCAAAACCACAGAAGATTCCAACCAAGAAAAGGAACTACAGGCCAATCTCCCTAGAGAATATAGATGCAAAAATGCTCAATAAGATATGGGCAAACAGAATGCAGCAAATTTTCAAGAAGATTATCCACCGTGAACAAGTAGGATTCCTCCTGGGAGTGCAAGGATGGTTCAATATATGCAAATCAATAAATGTGATACACCATGTTAACAAAGCCCAGGACAAAAAGCACATGATCATTTCAGTAGGTTCAAAAAAAGGATTTGACAAAGTCCAACAATCACTCATAATAAAAACCCAGCAGAGAATTGGAATAGATGATTTTTATCTCAATCTGATAAAAGCTTAGACATATCAACAGCCGACACAATACTAAATGGACAAAAACTGAAAGCTTTCACTCTGAAATCAAGAGCAAGACAGGATTTCTACTATTCCTACTCTTATTTCACATAGCTCTGTGGAAAAGTTAGCCAGAGTAATTAGACAAGAGAAAGAAATAAAAAGAATAAAGATATGAGATGAAAAACTTAAATTATCATTATTTGCAGATGACATGATATTCTACATAGAAAACTCAAAAACTCCACCAAAAGACTTCTACATTTAATAAGCAAATTTAATTGCATAGTTGGATACAAAATCAACCTTCAAAACATCAATAGCTTTCTTGTACTTTTATAACAAACTCACTGAGAGAGAAACTAGGAAAACAACAGCTTTCACAATAGCATAAAAGGGGCAAGGGATATAGTTCATCACAGAACCTGCCTGGCAAGTGCAAGGTCCTGAGTTCAATTCCCAGCACCAAATAAAGAAACAAATCAACACAGTAGCATACAAAAAAAGAGAAATACTTATGAATAAATCTAACAAATAAGGTGAAAGACCTTTACATTGAAAACTGCAGTACTCTGAAAAAGGAGATCTAAGAAGTTATTATAAAATGGAAAGATATCCCTTGTTCTTTGATAAGAAGAATCAATATATTGAAAGTGGCCATACTCCCAAAATTGTTATATAGGTTTAATGCAATCTTGATAAAAATTCAAATGGCAAATCTCCCAGTATTAGATAAAACATTCCTAAAATTCATTTGGAATCAGAAGAGATCTAGAATAGCAAAATCAAACCTGGGCAATGTAGGCAAGGCAGGGGACTTTACAATCCCTAAATTGAAATTATACCACAAAGCTATTGTGATAAAAACAGCATGTTACTGGAAGAAAAATCCCAAAGGATCATTGGAACAGTCTAGTAGAGGCAGAAACAACTCCAAACACACTCAGTCACCTTATCTTTGACAAAGAAGGCAAACACCTTCACTGGAAGAAAGCCTCTTTAGTAAAAGATGCTAGAAAAACTGGCTTTCCACATGCCAAAGATGAAAACTAGAACCATGTTTTTCCTCACACAATAAAATTAACATTGAAATGGATCAAAGATCCTAATATTAAAACAGAAACATTAAATCTGCAGAAACAGAGAATAGGTAAAACTCTTCAAGACAGTGGGGTAGTCAAAGACCTTACGAAGAAAACCCTGATTGCACAGGAAATATCACAAAAGAATCAGCAACTCTGATCTTATCTTATTAAAAAGCTTTTGCATCACTTTTGCATAGCATAACAACAGTGTGAAGAGAAAAGTCATAGTGTGGGAAAAATTTTGTTAGCTCTTCCTCAGGCAAAGGAGTACTATCCAGAATATATAAAGAACCCCAAAAATTCAGGCCCTTCAGATTTAAAGACCTGTTCCAGAAATGGGCTTCTGAAATGAATAGACACTTCTCAGATAAAGAAGTAGAAGCAAATAAATATATTAAAAAATATTCATTCATCATCACTTGTTACTTGAGAGAGGCAAATTAAAATAATGCTTGTGTGTGTGTATGTGTGTGTGTGTGTGTGTGTGGAGGGGGAAACTTTTGTCCACTGTTGGTGGGAGTGTAGATTGTGCAACCACTGTGAAAATTATTATGGACATTCCTCAAAATACTAAAAGTAGGTGTTACATTAGACTCAGCTATCCCTCTTCTTGGTATCTTCCCCCCAAATTAAAAGCATCATACCACAGAGATATATTCACACCCATGTTTACAGCAGCACAGGTTGTAATAGCTAAATCTTTGAAACAGTCCAAATGCCCATCAATTGATGAATGGATAAAGTAGATGTGATTTTTTTATACAATGGATTACTACCCTGCCATAAAAAGGATAATCTTGAAAAATTTCTAGGTGAATGGATTCACCTTGAGAACAGAAGTGAAATAAATTGGACACACATGTTTAAATACCACGTTACTTCTCTCTGCAAGAAACTGAAAGTGTAAATAAGGACCAAATATATAATAGCTATTGGGAAATGGGAAGAAAATACTCAAATGGAAAGGGGAACAAGGGAGAAGGAAGGAGAAAGGAAAGGAAGGAGCAAGAAAAAAAGAATAAAAGGAAAAAATGGAAACAAAATTTTGTAAATATGGAGAGGAAGAGGGATTGAAGGGAGGGAGTAAAATGGGGGAAAAAGAATAGGCAAGAAATATCATGTACAGGTGTAAATACCTTATGAGGAATGATATATAAATATATAATTTAAAATAATAAATATGTAAATAGATTTTGATGTTATATGAAATATATTTTAAAAACTCTTAAAAGACTTAAAAATAAAATTAAGCAAAAAAGAATGCTTAATGATATGAAAACCAGACAATGTGATAGAAAAATGGGCAAGAAATCTAGGCTCTTCAAAAACATAACAACATGGCTACCAAAAAAGCATGTAAGTTCATTAGTACCAATGAAATATCTGTACAAATTTAAAATACAATGATGCACCATTATACATATCAGAATAGCTAAAAGTAAAAAAGACCAATAACTGCTGAAAATATGAACTCAGTAAGGAAACCAAGCAATTGAAACTCTTCTTACTATTGGTTATAGTACAGAATGAATCACAATCATATATAATAAAATGGACTAATCTTTCAATCATAATTTTGAGAGAAACAAGATTAAAAGTGTCCATTCAAAGATTCCATTCATATAAATTTCCTAAACAGAATTTAAAATTTGTGTTAGACTCAGAGGGTAGATTGTTTCTTGAGAATAGGTTAGTTTCTGGGGCTGCATACAGGAAATTTCTGGGATGCTTGCAGAGTTCTTTTTCATTATTTAGCCTTTAGTAACTCAGCACTTGCTTTTGAAACCAAGGGGAAACGTGAATAACCCTCTAGCTTCATTTGATTTTAATTACTTGCTTTTATCACATATTTTACAAGTTACGTAGCTAAGCAATACACTCCCATTAATCTTTGTTGTAGGGGCTGGGGATTTAGCTCAGCGGCAAAAGCACCTGCCTGGCAAGCGCAAGGTCGTGAGTTCAGTTCCTGGTACCGGAGGGGGAAAAAAAAAACAAACAAATCTTTGTTGTAGGTAACATGTTTGATCCATGAGTTGTGATGGTGACAGTTGTCTCACTGTTGTCTAAATTATTTCTCAGGAACTTGGAGGTAGCACAAAACAGTTGAAGACATAATTTTGCTTTTGGTATAATTGTGACGTTTTGATGTCAGAGGCCCCAAACCCCACCTGTAGGGAGGGGCTTAGCTGGAGTTCAATCACCCATGCAGGATTAAAGCCAGGCCAGCCTGAGAACACGGAATGCCCAAGGTGAACCAGACAAACAAGTTGTTAGCCAGGCCCTTTCTCCCATTAGGAGATGGGTTTCACCTGTTATCAACCTCTTGCTGATTGTACAAATAAATATACTGCAGTTGTTGGGCAGTTCCTTGTCTCCCATCAGGAGAGAGGGCTCCACCTGACCTCAGCTGTCTGCATGCTAAGTCTTCCTTTATTTTCTTCATCCTCCACTGTTCTGCCCCTGAGAATTTCAAGAGCTGTGCTGAATGAGGCATTTTGGTGCCTGAAGAGGGAACTAGGGTACAAGGAAACTCATCCTATAGCATGTGAGAGGGTACATTGGTGTGTATGCACAAACAAAACAGGCTCACAAGAGCAAACGGGAAAAATAGGCCCACAAGAAGCATAGGGGAGAGGTGTATTAATATCATCAACACTGATCCCATCAACAGGTGTAACTATGGGGCAAACAGGGTCAGAAGAACAACAGATGTATATAGAAATGTTTGCTGTATTATTGACTCTCATATTTACCTTTTCTTTGTGGACCTTGACCAGAGAGTGTCTTGATGATTATACACCTCTTGAGATGACCACAGAGGATTTGGCTCAGATCTTCAAACAAAGCCTCAAGCAAGCAAAGGATAGTGGAGCAACAGCCCCATGAAGCATAAATCCTCTAGTTTTACTCAATCAGATAAGGTAGGAGCTTGTAATGATTAATATATTGTGTCAACTTGAGAAGTATAGAAGTTTAACTAAGCAAATCAGCAGGGAGCCAGCGTCTTTACTTGTAAATATCCCCATCCTGTGCAAGAGAAGGTCACAGAGGTGGTGTGAGTGCTACACCTGCCCTAGGGAGTGGGGTAGCCCACTTACAATATAAGGGAGGAAAAGAGGCTTGCTCTTCCCCCTTCTTTTTTGTTTTTTTTTTGGGGGGGGTTTTCTCCGGTACCGGGAATCGAACTCACGACCTTGCGCATGCCAGGCAGGCGCTTTTGCCGCTGAGCTAAATCCCCAGCCCCTCTTCCCCCTTCTTGCTCTTGCTGCTTCTGCTATCATCTGCCACCTTGACCTGTTGCACCTGTGCCATGGCATCTTGCCTTGGAGCCAGCTGATTATAGACTAAAACCTCTACAAACTGTGAGCTAACTAACCATTTCCTTCCTTAATTTTGGACATCAGGTTTTTTATCTCAGCAGTGAGAGAAAAGTAACCAGGACAGAGCTGTAGGGGATAAAGACCTTTCTCCATTAGAGGAGTGTTTCATTGTGACTTACATTTCACAGCCACCCAAAGTAAAACCCATAGCCTTAATTTCACCACAAGTGGCTACTTCTGCTTTCTCAGTTCAGAAAAATGTTGCTGCATCACAGCCCGAGACTTCCAGCCTTCACAGAATAGAGTCATTCTTTCTCCCTCCTTTGCAATTGGTGCTATAAGAAACCAGGGGAGTGGGAGAATCCCTGGAGGTTATCCAACGTGTCTACCTTGTTGCTGAAGCCCAAGATCCCAGTAATCCAGGACAAGTTGTATGTCTTCATGGAGTTGTACCCTTTAAGACCTTAAAAGAACTAAAGCAACTGCTATCTATAGCACCACAATCCCTTTTACCTTGGGTTTTATAGAGCTTATACAACAACAGGATATGACCTCTAAAGACTGGAAAGAAATGGCTAAAGCATGTTTAGGTCTGAGGGATCATTTATTGTGGAAGGGACCCAGCCTGATATTCCTATATGTCCAAGGGTATGCTTGTGTCTTTCCAGGGACTGCTGAATAGTCTGTCTGGGTGCCAAGGTGTGCTGTCTGGCTATATTATGAACCCAGGACTGGAGAAAGAGTTGGTTCCATATTTCAAGAAGCTGATGCTTAGTCCCATGGCAGTGATGCCTTGGACACCATGCTGCAGCTGATAGATGAGGAGAGTGCTAGACTCAACCTGGGGCCAGTTAAAGAAATTGACCCAGAATGCTCAGGAAATGGTAACCAAAAATGAGAAAAAAAGATCTGAGTACATTCTGAGTGTGTGGGGATGATTGGGCTGGAGGCTATATGAAAGAAAAGCATATAAAAGTTGCCAGTATTCCTAAGACAGAAATATCTATATATTGATTTTTTCCTTCAGATCTCTGCTAACTGACCTACAAAAAATTCTGACTAGTCTATTTGTAATTACAAACTTCTAAAATTACAAAAGAGTCATTATAATTTGGCCAAAAATATATTTTGTTGCACTCTGATTTTTTAAGCAGATTGTCTGTGTATGTTTGTTTGTCTGTGTGTCCAATCTGTAAACAGTTGTTTTTATTTGTGCTCAGTGATTTTTTTCTTTCTTTTTGCATTTTTGAAGCAATTGTTCCTAATTTAATTTGACTTATAGATTTAAAAATCATGCTTCTACCTGGGTTGCCAGGTGGTCAAATTATGTTAAAATTGGTTTTCTCATAAGTCATCAGAAATTTGCTAAGGTTACTAACTGGGGACATTTCGGTCTTGGGGAATTATTGGTCAGGATTCCCTTTGGTGAATAAAGTTGCCTGGGAAAAATCATATTCCAGCCTTTGTTCATTAATAGGAAGCCCAAATGATCCCCATAGCTTTGTGGAAGACATAATCTGAATTTTTTTGAATTCAGACATCTGCCCTTCTGTTGTGCTCCAACTGCTTGTGATAGGAGGTTCATGCCAAGCCATTATGAGGTCACCCATCAATAATAATATTTTTAACAGAAATTTATGTGACATGAATGCTATGTATGTGCCACTACATTTAGAGATGTTTAGACATTAAGTAGTCCAGACAATATAACACACTTCAATGATATTTTATTAAAGGAAAACAAATTAGGTGAGAGGTTTTTATGTACTAGGTAGAGATGATTGACTAAAAAGGCTATTCTTTGTCAAAATGGAAATTTAACTGTGTTATAAAAAGTCATTAAGATTGTCAGGCTAAAATATTATGTATGGCTTTTGAGATCAATTTTTCTGTGTAAAACTGTATAACTGTTGTCTGTTACATTCTACAGGGATTGAACTACTAGAACATCCATGGTTGGCAGGAAATAGTTCTACTTTGTATTTCAAGGTGCTTGATATTTAGATAAAATTATAATATTAAGCTCATGGCTCTCATGATAATTTAATGTCATTAACATTCTCTTCTGGGTATTCAACAACAGAGATTTAGAGACCAAACACTAGAAAGAAAGATAGGCTAGGAAGATAGCCAATCTTTTGGCCCTGGCCCTCTGAGGTCAATGAGGATGCAGAACATAAGAGAACCTCTGCTGTGACATCTTATAATAGGTGAGTCCCCAATATCCTGTCTAAGGAGACTATCAGACCACAGAGGAAGGAGATCAACAGTGTGTAGGGTGCCTAAAGGAGTCATCAGGATAGAAAAGTATTCCAACATTTCACAGAAAGCAATTTGGTCAAGCAATGGCTGTGACTCATCCAGATGGCTGACACTGAAAGGAGACCTGAGAGTTGCTATACATGGTTCCAAGGTAAATCCTAATGAGACTTAACTGACTTTGAAAGATAGCAAAAAATTGATTTTAATTAATACAGGTCTCACTTTCACTTGGTCTTGAACATCCAGCATAAAAGTATAACCATAAGATGTATTAAACAATCCCATAGTAATATGATTGCTATAGAAGAGGCTCCATTCTAATACACTAGCTATAAAAGAGAATCAAATCACTGGCACCTTCTAACAACTTGTAGCTACACTGGTAACTGACTACCGTTATGGGTTAATGGGTTGCATAAGGTTAAATTTCTGAATGCAGGAACCTGAAATACTTAGACTGAAAATCTTTATCTTAAATCAGTAAGTTCATTCAGAATGGCAAGTGTTCAAGAAGAAGGACTTCTCAGGGAGAAGCTTGGCTGGGGACGCATGGGGAAGAGTGGAGAAGAAAAGCCTTCTACATAGAAAAGGTCTTATGCAGAAACCTCTAACTCCAACTGATCACCCACCACTTGCAACTACAAAATAGAAAATTGGGAAATGGGAGTGGCTGAGCTGGAGATCAATCACACATGTGGGGTAAAACAAGCCCAAGAACATGGAGTGCCTGAGATGAGCCAGAGAAACAAGTTGTTAGGCAGGTCCTTTCTCCCATTAAGAGAGGGGTTTCACCCATTTTCAACCTCTTGCTGATTGTGTAAACAAGCACACTCTACTTGTTAGGCAGTTCCTTTTCTCCTATCAGGAGAGAGGGCTTCATGTGACCTCAACTTTCTGCATGATGACTCTTGTCTTCATTTCTTTATCCTCCACTCTCCTGTCCCTGGGAATTTCAAGAGTTGCTCTGCACCCGCTCTCACAGCAGACCATCCTGCCCTTTCCTGAAAATATGTCCTATGAAGATCCATGAAGTTTGATTACACATGAGCAGAGCACTGATTGCTTCACTTTTCTGCAGTGGCCTTTCCCCAGCCCTCACACCCCTTATCCTGTGAATATCTCTAAACTCTGCACTCCAGAAGGCATATGTGAGTCCAGTTCTTCCATCCCCACACTAATGGCTGTCTGGTGAATAAACTTTCTTTTGCAAAACTCATAGTTTCGGTTTCAGTGTTTGGCCTGATTCAATAATATTGTGATGTTTAACTGCATAGAACCATTAAAGATTTTGTGCACTTTTCTGTATTTATGTTTTAATGTCCAGTAAATAGAGACTTTTCAAATAACACTTTGGGAAGCTGAAAAGAGTTTACTTCATATAAATAGAAAGGAGACCACTGGTCAGTAGGGAGTAGGAAGAATATGGGTTTGAGAGTGTAGAGGAACATTTGATAGTGGGTACCGTCAGTTACATGTGGGAGTACATTCTAATGTTCTACAGCACAGTGGTTCACAAGCATTTTTATGTACTTTTATAGAGAACTAGAAAAGAGGCATTTGAAATTTCCCAGCACAAGAAATGATCCATGTTTAAAGCAATGGAAATGCTAATTATCCTGATTTGATCACTATACATTGTATACATGCACGCAATTATCACATTGTTCTCCATAAATATGTACTAGTATTATATGTCAATAAAATTTAGTTTTAGGTTTTTAAAAATAAAGCATAAAAAGATCTCTTTCCATTTTGCTGACCTTTCTGATTATGTTTCATTGTCTTCAAAATGGACATAACATTGGTTTTCAGTATTTAACAAGGCCATAATGTAATGTGCCTAACAGAGATATTGGTACATAGGATACAATGATTAAATGAGAGATGTATTCAGTCTGGCAGAATGTATTAAATGCAAACTGTTTGAGAACAAATCATCTTTTCAGTGCTGCTTTGTACAGAGCTATTTTCTTCCTTTTGCATTTAATAGTAGCAGATACTGAAATAGATTTTTACCAAGATTCATTAACCAAAGAAATGTCTTCTCTAGGATGTTTGCTTCATAATTTCTCATAACAAATGGAGAAAGTCATACTAGAATCATGGGTAAGATTCCATGTCTTCCATAAATGATAAACTATATTTCAAATCCTAGTGTTATCTCTTATTTACTATGTAAGTTTGGATAGGGAGATGTTCTTAAACTTCAGTTTTTCTGTCTGCAAAATGAGACTAATAAGAGAATTAAATCCAGATAAGATTTTATGTCATTAAATGACATATAATATGGTCAGTCAGTGCCTTAAGCCTTCAGTAAGTTTTACTTTAAAACTACATCAACCACTAAAAATTTTGTTTTATAATTATGGCCTAAGAAAAAGAGTGCTACATTTATTTTGTAAGATGATGTGATAAAAATCAGTAGAAATATTTGGTAAAATTTCTGGAAAGTTTAGCTGGCACACACAGAATTTTAAAAATAATTTAACACCTTTTGTGAATATATATAATGAATCATATTGGAAAACAAAATACACATCAAAAACTTGAAATCTTTCTGTCTTCAGAGGCAGTATTATAGCCTAATATTACGCTATAAATTTAGCCAATCAGTCAATTCCAAGTGATCAGGCAACTTTCAATTTATTCATTCCATAAACTTTTAGCAAGAATTACATTCTCTGGATGCTTTGTTTTAAGCATAAGGATAGGTAACATGTAGTCCATGACTGAGCAACTAACATTCAATGCAAGAGAAGCAGCAAGATATTTATTTAGTCACCCACTGGAAAGTTACTGGGCACTACTTGATGATGGATCATCAAAGATGAATGGTCTCTACCTCTGCTTTTGAAGATCACACTGTCTATGGAGCATAACGTATTCTAATAACACATACTAAGTTTTATGATGAAGGACAGAGGACAGAGCAGACATCCCTGGGCAAAGCCATGGTCACAGGGAGGTGATGCTCAGCTGTGTCCTGATGGATAAGAAGGAACATCATGTACAAAGGCACACACCCACACACACACACACACACACACACACACACACACACCATCAGGTGTAGGGAACTACGAATTGTTCATAAGGCTGTAACCAGGTGGATGGAGACAATTAAAGAAGAGGCTCAAGAGTAAAGAGGGAATCAAGCAGGTAAACAATCTTTTACCACTACACTATACACATTGGACATCATGTTTTGTTTTGTTTTGTTTTTGTTGTTTTTTTTTTTTTTTTGTACTGGAGATTCAGCTTGGGGTCTTTTCACCAAGTTAAATCCCTAGCTTTTTTTATTTTGAAATAAGTTCTGGCTAAGTCACTGAGCTGCCCAGGCTGAGCTCAAACTTGTGATCCTCCTTGTTTCAGCCTCCCAGAGTGTGCTGGGATTACAGGCATGTGCCACCACCTTTTAGCAATTCGCATCTATTAGATGGCTTTAAATAGAGCAGGAGTATGTTCCGGATTACATTTTAGAAATAGAAATTTCATGGCATTGTGACCTTGTATAGGAGAGAGAACATGGTATATGTAAGACTCATGGGGAGGCAAAGCTACAGATAATGCTGGATGGGGAAAAGTCTCAGTTTTCAGGGACGTCCTCTCTCCCAAGTATGGAATATGGAAGAGCAACAGGAAGTAGAAGAGTTGAGTGTCCATCTGTTGAGTTTTGTGTAGTTATGGGATAACAGCGGAGGTCAAGGTCACATCTGTATAGATCCAAGGTATACACTCATAACCTTTTCCCCCTTGTCTGAAAAATGATAATAAATATAACTGCAGATTTGTAAATGTATTACATTCTGTTAATGATTACACTTTCTAATAAAACCTAAGATCATCACAGACTCGTTTTACTCCTCTGCCATGATTCTGACACCCTGTCAATCTTTCCAAATTTGCCCACAATCCTCTTAGCACTGAGCACAAAATAATTCTCCAAGAAAGGATTGTAGGTGGTATTTTTAAATAAAATAAATATTGTAATTTTGAGATTTTGAAAAGCCAAGAGAGTTAAGGCTGCCTGCATTGGCCTTTGTTTCCTCTCTGCAAATATTTGTTAGAAAAAAAAAGGGAGTCTTATTTTAAATTTTAAGTCCATGGCCTTAGTTTACAAAAAAAATTTTCACTATGTGGACATCCAGTGTTTTCTTTCTTCAGTAGTCACAACTGCTCCTCCTATGCATGCACTGTTTTGGTGGTTACATCGTCAGTTCACTGAGGATATATCTAAAGCGACTTTAGATCTTAGAAGGCCTGCCCACAATAGTATATGTAGTCTTTATTCAAGGATGATTGAGATATTTTATGTAAAAGTCAGCATTTTAACAATTATTAATGATTTTTAACCATACAAAAATTAGTTTTATGCTACAGATCTTAAATCTTGGAGTTGATCAAAAGTTTGGGTTTTCAAAATGATGCTTTGTTAAAAAATACTTATCATACCCCTCACAAGATCAGCTCTCCTGATTGCTTTCTGATGCATTCCTGAATTAGTAAAGTAAAATGAGTTTGATTCACAAAAGAGGAAAGGGGAGTAACTCTGGGAGTTTGATACTAGAAATAATAGTACTGCTGTTACTCCCCAATACCATGGCCACCCTTCACTACTGAACCTTGTGATTTGCCAGAGAAAAGAATTAAGACCACAAATCCCACAGTGACCTGAGTAGTTTCCTCTTAACCAACTGCTTGTCATATTCATCAGGTGGACAGGCAGAATATTTATAGAGCACTCAGAATCTTTTGAATGAGTTGGAAACAGGCAAGTCTACGTTAGTGAACTTCAGGAACAGAAATGCTCCTGTACATTGTTACTGTCCAAGGCATCCCATGGTCTTTCTACTTTTTAAATTCTAATTGAAGCTTGTCACCAAATTTTAGGTGTAATTTTGAGTATCACCCAACTCAGCTCCCTGATAGTTAAGGACCCTTGTGAAATCTATTGCTCATATAAAAACCTTACTTCTATAGAGGAGACATGATATTCAGCCTGAAAGGGATTAATCCCTTTGTAGATGATCAATGGACCATGGAGAGTTACTCACCAAACAATAATAGTGCATTACACTGAGATATTTATGGGGCTAGGATGAGCCTACTGATTGGACATGAAGCTTGAAGAGAGTAGGTAGAATGAGAGGATTTAAAGGTTGCTCTGTCTGGGTAAAATAACACAAAAATACTTTCATTCTAAGTATTAAAACACTTTCTCATATACGGACCTCTCTCAACAATAACTAAAATAAGGGTTAGTACAGAAAAGACTGCAGACCACCAAGCTTCAGAAGTCTTATTATGTGGAACAATGACTCCATCCTTTTGTTATTTGTACTAGACTAATATTTAAAGCCCTAGGATATTCAAGAACTGTAGACTCAAATGCTTCATGCTTCATTTCTTCTACCTTTAAAAGATCTTTAAGTGCCTATTATCCATTAAATCCATAAAGCTGATGTGTCAATTGGTCCAACTCTTTGGTTGTTGTTAAGTGTTTATTGAATAAGCCACAATGTGTCAAACACAATATAGACAAAGTCCACGCTAAAGTTACAAGCTGAATTGACTTAAATATTTCTCACAAAAGGTCATAAACAAGTTTATACTGATCAAATTTTAAAATTATTTGTGAGTGATAAATGATGTGAGTACTGTGGGGTCAAAGTTATGAGAACAGGAACTGTAAGAATAATTCATTGGACTCTCAGCTTCTCTGATAGGTCACATGCAAGGCGTGGTTTGACAAAATGTCTAACAGTCTAAAAGTGGATATTGGTAGGTTCTACAGATAAGAGGTAAACCATTAAGGGGAAAAGTCCAAAATGGATTCTCTCAAATCTAAATCAAAAACAGATTTCTCAATTAAAATTGATAATAACCTTAAACACCTGAGACAACTGACAATTATCTGGTCACTTTGGTCAATAGTAATTACTTGTGAATAAATTTGGAATTGAGCCAAGGTAAATTTTTCCTAGACTTGATGGTTTCCATGTTGAGTGATTAAATTAAGCATAAGTTTGCTCTCGCACTTACGAGAATGTGGCCATGAGTTGAACTAAGTGGTGATCTCTGAAACTTACAATTCATGATACCCAGATCTTTATGCTTTCAGGACTTGGGGTTTATAAAGGATTGTAAGGATTAGTTGCCCTGGAAATAGAGGGTGTAATGGCTGATCCATTGTGTCAATTTGAGATGTTTAGAAGCTTAACTAAGTAACTCAGCAACTCTACATCCTGGGGTGTAGAGGACATGCCCTAGAGCAGCTATTTGTGATAGTACTTTGTGATTGTACTGGTTGAGTCATTGTGTCAACTTGAGAAGTTTATCAGTTTAAGTGACTCAGCAGGGGTCTAGGGTCTTCACTCTGTAAACATCCGGAGCTTGTGCAAGAGGAGAGCAGGGAGATGAGCTAAAGTGCTACACCTGCCCCATGGCAGGTAGTCTGCTTACAATATAGGGGAAGAAAAGAGGCATGATCCCCCTTTTTTTCCACTGTTGCTGCTTTTGCTGTCTTCTGCCACCATGCATGGTTGTCCTTCTGCCATGCTGCCCAGCCTTCGAGCCAGCTGATTACAGACTAAAACCTTTACAAACGGTGAGCTAAACAAGCTTTTCCTTTCCTTAACTTTGGGTGTCAGGAATTTTGTTCCAGCAATGAAAGAAAAGTAACCAAGGCAGAATTATTCTGTGGGTGTGACTCACTTCTGAGGATAAATATGGAACTAACTCTACAAATCTCAAATTCCAGGGTTGATTGTTGTTTCCTGGCACTTATCTATACATGATTTTCTTCAAACCTTTCTTCCCTTAAGCAGAACAATGATAGCAAAAATAAGAGTTATGACTTGGAAGAACGTGCTGGTAACTATAATTTAAAGGACTATTTTAGAAATTATGATATTACTGTACAGTTGCTACATTTACATTTGCTTATACTATACACAAGATTCTATGCCTAAAGCCCTTGACTGTTTACAAAACTCTTTTATATTTATTATCTCATTAGATTTTCATATTTACTCTTTGAGATAACGATTACTGTCTGTATTTAACAGATGAGAGAAATGAAGCTCTGGAGATTAAGTGACCCGTCCAACCTCATACAGCTTGCAACAACAGGATTAAATCCCAGGTTTCTAAATCTTAGCATTTTTTAAAAATCACATTAGAATATCTAGAATCCAGTGAATAATCATGCTGTGGAGTATTTTTGGAACGTCAGGGATCAATTCACAAAATGCAAAAGCAGCAATCTTGGAAACAGGTGTAAACAGTGAGGGCTCGCACAGGCATTTTAATGAATAGAACCTGTCATGGGATTCAGAAAGATTTGGTTCCATTTTGGAGTTCAATTACTTCTTTCCCTTCACTGATGTGGTTTAGAAACGAATTGGGTAAAGAGGCTAGAGAATAGCATGGATGACTGAGACTTGCCATCATGTTTAAGTATGGGGCCCAGAGTTCTACTCAGTGATAGAAAATTAAAAGAAATAGAACCTGTGGGTGAAGAATGAATTTTATCATCATAATGACAATAGGTTGTCAGGATGAAAGCCAAGATAGGTCAGATTCCTCTTTATTCTAAATGGGCACAGCAACGGTTTAGCTAGTAGTGTGAAGCTTTTGTAGGTCAGTACATTTCAGTTGCAATACTTCTGCTTTTTGAGCAGTAAATGATAAAGTACTATGGCTGTGAAGAATTGGGGGTGGAGGGAAAGGGAGCAAAAGGAATTTATTTACACAAATTTACTCCAAGATGTCCTGAATTATGCCTCAAAAATGATCATTTAAGCTGTTCCACACAAAGAATTTATAAAAGAAAAAAAAACCTCATTTACAGTGTAGCTCTTTAAATGGGACAGTTAAAGGAGAAAAAGACTTTAAATTATAAGCAGTGAATAGTGGCTTTACAGTTCTGCTTTATTTTTATTTTTATTTTTATTTTTTCTTTGTCATACCGGGTTCTGCTTTAAAGGTGTTGGATGCTGCATACCAAAGAGAAGCCTCATACAAGAATGAATCATGAATTCACTAATTCTGACCATCTCACATTTCTAGGTATCTTAGAAGATATAGTCAATCTTCATTATTAGCCAATTTCATATAATTGAATTATCACACTTGTTAAAATGTTTTGTAGACCCAAATCAGTGCTGCTTTCATAGATTTGTCCAGAGTGGTGAAAAATTGGGATCATCCATTGTACACTTTCTAGCTGAGATCAAACCAGGTGTTGTGGTTTAGATCTAGAATGGCTCCCACACTTCATCTGTTTTGGAGGCGAAAGCGTCATTCATGGACGTGCTCTGCCCAGCTTGCTGGCAGGACGTGGGGCCTGGTTAGTGGTGGGTTGTTAGGGAATATGACCTGGAAGCCTGTCCCTGGTATCTGGCTCCTTCTTTTACTCACTGCTTCCTGGCTGCCAAGGGCTGAGTGTCTTTTCCTCTGCCATGTCTCTCTGCTGTCCCATTTCTGCCTCGGAGCCAGTGCACAATGGACTGAAACGCTGAACCAAATTAAGCGTCTCCTCCTTCAAGTTGCGGGTGGTGGTGCTGCGCCAGCAATGGGAATGAGACGAAGACACAAGACAACTCTCTCTCTTGTTTCAGCGCTGCTGATGTATACAAGTGTCTCTTTCACTGGTTTTCATTTTTTTTCATTGTTAAAGTTTAGGTGGAGACTTTGCTCTTTAAAATGCCCCCTCAGTCATAGTACTAAAGTATTGCCCTTTACTCCTAAACAGGAGGTTTTGATGCACCCTACGGAGAAAGTACATATTAGATGTGCTTTGTTTAGGCAGGAGTTAATGAATCAACAATTATATCAAATAAGAATCTTTAAATAAAAAGATACCAAAAACAAGGTTGTGAGGTGTAGGTTTTTTGAACTCTGACCATGCATTTCCCTCAAGAGCAATAATTCAGGATTTGCTAGTTCAATACTCCCTATAACTTTATTTGATATATAATGATGGCAAAATATAAGGTTCAATGGTACTGTTTGTTTCTTCTAACTAGACTTAACAATTAAGATAAAATCTAAAAATTTAACTCATGTTACTGTCTAGAACAACAGAAGTTGTAGCTACAAACCCAAACTTCTGAATGTAGTTGTAGGTGTTGAAAAAAGCATATTTTAAATGTTTGTAACCCTGGCTAAATATATGCACATACATGCATATATATTTTCAGCATATCTTGTTCTTTTTAAAAAGAACAGAAAGTAATAATACAAGTTATAAACTCAATACAGGTTATAAACTTATTTTCTTGAAAATAACATCCTGGAAAGTAATTCAAGTGAATAAAACATTTCACAGTGTTGTGAAAGGGTAATACTTTCAAATAAGTTGAGGCTTCAATAAACATGTCCAAGTTATGACTGTAAAAGGAATCTGTTGTGTTATTGAAATATAAACCCCACCTAAATATTTTTGATGAATATTAATTTTATTGTTGAACAATAAGAAGAATGATACTTTTATAGTTCATTGTAGTTTTAAAGCCTTAGATAACTCCAGACACTACATCACTCTAATCTTCTGCAAGATGGACAGAAATTTAGGCATTACCCCCACAATTTAGCTGATAGGAACATTGTATCCTGATTAGTTAAGTTAACTGCCTATAGTAACCAATTACCTACATATCATTGTTGGGATTAAAATTCAGAACATGTTATATTTTGCTCCACGTTGCTGTATTAAGGCTACTTTTAGTCTTGAGAAATTTTTACCACATCTTATCTATCTATTGACAAACACATATCTAAAAACCATTTGAAACTACCCTTATGGATGGTTGTTAAGTGTTTTCTATTTTAATACCACACAATTTAAATTTGAAACACTGCTTTTTAAATAATATATTTTAGTTTACATTTACTTCTACTTAGAAATGCAATACTTCAGGTCTATGATTTGAGAAGTAGTCAAAGAGATACAACTTTGAGTTTATAACCTGTATTATTACTTTCTGCTAAGGTTTCATTCCTTAGTTACATAACAAATCTAGAATTGACCAATGAATGTTTAATTTTTTGGAAATATGAAGTCTGCTTGATATCTCATACCAAAGAATAATTAGTTTTAGTTAGAATTGAGGTGACTTCAATATAAGAAAAACATGAGTACCATAATATAAGAAATAGACTTTAAAATCTGCTATCTTTCACTCTTGAACTCAAACAAAAAATATGTGGCTATTATTTGTTTGGAGAAAAACTTGGAGAAGAACATTTCTTTTTTCAGGCGATGGTGCGGTGGCCCATATTTACTTGCACCTGGCAGATTATCTTATTTGAAATGGATTCAACAGTCTGTGAGGGGGCAGATGTTCATGACAGCAAAAGGAGGACAAATTAGACTCTGTTTAAAAAGAGAGCATACGGGAATAAACACAACACATGATTATTAGCCTACAGAAGTGCTATAAGAAATAAAAATGACATGAATGAGAAAGCAGGGTGATGCCGTATATTAGAAAAATTGAGAAGAAAAAACAAGTGGCAAGATTTTGCAAGGAAAAATACATTTATCGAAGTTTCAACCTAATATTGTACAGGTTTCCATTCTTGCCCACCATGCTCAGCCAACCCAGCAGGAGAGGCAGCTTGGAACTCTGTGAAGTAAAAGTTCACTGTTCCTCCAGACAGAATTTCAAGTTTCCTCAACAGGTTACCACGATCAGAGAGAGAGAGAGAGAGAGCAAATGCAATACTTATTCCCAAAACATTTTCAAGGTAAACACCAAGTAGAGCTCAATGGATAAAGCTTGCTTTTTTATATCTGTGCTGTGATGATTGTAACAGAATTTTCTACCAGAAGATTGAGGAGGTAGAGGTATTTATAACTTGATGCAAGTCTGCTGGACATGACAGAAGTTTGCTTCAGGAGTATTTTAAGTCGAGCAGGTCAGGGCTGGAGATAACCCTATTCAAAGAATAGGCACACTGCACAAGAGTAACCAAGGGTAGTGTGCACTGAAGGTACTTTTAGTGACATTCTGCCACATTGCTCTACTGTTACAGTAATTATTTTGTAATTATTGCTGATTGGTTGTGTTGCTTTGAGTCCTTTTACCCTTTGAAGTGTCTTGTCAAAAGTTTGAGTACCAAAAAGTGTGGCTGAGACACTTGAAGGTGCTAAACAGCTTCCATAAGTTAAACCAATACTTTCAAGGAATATTCAGTCATTTGAACTACAGAGATTAAAGAAGGGAAGGATAATCTTCAACTTTTAACGAGGTAGAAATGCACCATTTTCAATAGGCCAATAATATAGTTTTTCTGAATGAAAATGAAATATCCCTATCGCTAAGGCAAGTCAAACTTTGCTCCAAATATTCCATGGAACATTAACGATCAGCTTCCTAATGCTTCACCTATGAGTGTATATTAACATCAGGGATTGCAAACAGTACCAGGGATATTTGGTATACATAGCTTATTCCCCCTACAACCCAAGGCACCAGAATACAGTCTTTATTTTAGAAGTACTTTATCTAGTAGATAAGTTCCTAAAGAATTAGGAAAAAAGTGTTTATAAATGGAAGTACTTTGGCAAGCATTAAAGAAAACTATGTGGATTGCCTCTTGGTGGAGTTTGATTTTCAGATACTGCATTTATGGAAAGTGGAGTGGGCGCTTTGCACAACTCAGTGAAAGAGTTAATCCTGTTTTCTCAAGTGTCCAATTTATCACAGGGTTACCTTAGGCACTGGAAGCATCTGGCTCAACACGTACATATTTTTCAAGTACAAATTAAGGACTGAGAATGAGGCCAGGGAAGCAGTGTTGTGTGTAGCAAGAGGGTGGGTTCACCAACAGGGAAAGGAATAAATATTGCCTCCAATTTTAATAAGGATGAAACTCCATACATCATTAACAGTTCTTCCTTGCATGTCTTGAAAACTCTCAGTCATTACACTCGATCCCTGCTTAATATTCTGCATGCAGGAACCAATTTGGGCTGAGGTTGCAGTAAGGGTTTGGACATTAAAAATAAGACTCCTTTTATATTGTTAAGATGTTTTTAAAGAAAGCCCACCATATGATTTATACTGTAATTTGTGCCAGGATATATATCTGCCAACCCACTTATATCTACCCCATGCGATCGTATTAAATTAATCATATAGATTACTCATCCATTTATTCTGTTTTTTAAATCATGTTTAATTCTAGACAACTGCAAAGAGAAAAACCAGACAAATCTTTTGCAATTACTTTGTTTCTTTATGAATTCTCAAAGCAGCCAAAAGAAGGTAAAGTCTGATGGGTGGGGTAGATACATATTTACACAAAGTTTAGTTGAGCCAGGAAGAAAAACAACACTACTTATGACATCCAGTTTCTTGCTTTTCCTATTTGTTTGATGTCACATTATGTGAATGCAGATAATTCATGTTTCCTTGAATCAGAAATAATTTGTTCAATGACTGGAAGACTCTATCAGCCCTAAGCAAAGAGTAGAGGCATATGTGCTATAGTGTTGAGAGGGTAGAGAGACGCTATACATGGATGATTGGATATAGTACATGTTAAAGTGCCTAATACTTGGATGGAAAGATTTCATCTGAGAACGGTAATGCTGTTACCACGTATTCACTATGTTGATGTTCAGCGTGGAAAAAGAGTCAGTACATAATGTCCATATCTACCCTTATAACAAAAGAAGCTCATTTTAGGAAATGGAATACTTGTACCTCATTAAAAACATTTGCTTTTGTTCTAAAGGAACAGTGCAAGAAGCTCATGAAGCCATCGAAGACAAACTATTATTTAGGGCAGGAAAAAGACTGACAAGACAAAAAAAAAAAAAAAAAAAAAAGACTCAGAAGGCTCCGCCTCTTGTTCTGTGCATTCAGGCTCCAAGGTGATCAGTTTGACCTTTCTGTAAAGCACTAATTTTTTTAAAAAGCCCTTAAAAATGCCAACATGCAAATTGTACATAAAATATTTAAAACACGAGTCCTCATTTTGAAAAGGTGAATTAATGAATTCATCAATCAAAACCCTGAAGTTCTGAAAACCTCTAATTTACTCTTGTAATTTCATGGGAGAAAAGTAGCCTTCCACTGGATAGCGCCACAGAAATGTAATTAACCTTTGCTTTTGATGGAACAGGTGGGACAACTGGTAGACTGAGATGATAAATAAGATACACACAGAGGTGCACAATCTTATGAGGTTCTTTTTCCCTGAGTTTTTGTGAATATATGAATTTCAAAATACTTATGAACTATAAGTTACCCCACAAATATAAGCTGTTGGCAATAGTTGTTTATGGATGCATAGATAGAAATGGGCAGAAAGACATGGGAGTGTTATCAAAATATCATTTATTATTTCTCTATTTATAGAGATGAAGGCAATCATACTAAATTTTCTAGGGATTCAACTAACAGAATGAAATGAAACCAAATAAAATGCCAGTGTTCCATTTTTCTTCAGCAGGTACCCACAGCCTATCTGCACAAATCATGGTACGTGCTTTCACACAAAAATTATAACAAATGGTCCAACAAAGGGCTGGAATATTTGAAATTGCGGCTGCCCATGACAGATCTGATTCAGTTCAAGATGGCAGAGGGTGTGATCCTCTTCTTAAGACTGAAATCTTAAGTGTGTTGACTAAAACGAGGTGCTCTCCTCTACTTCCTAACGCATGTCTTCTGCTGAGCCAGAATGGAATTAGCATCACTCTTTCTGATTCAAACTCTGATTTCTTTCTCCTTTGATTAATGAACTCAGGGTTCATTTATATTTGATTCTATCCTGTTTAAAGCATGAGGGGAGCTTAAGGCAAGGGCAAAGGCATTTGTATCACATGGAACCCTGATACTATGAAGAGAAGGAAGATTTACCCTTGCATTTTTACAGATTATTGCTCCTTTCATCAATTTTACTTCCACAGGTGAAAATAGATGTACCATTTTGTGGGAAAGGAAAAGAACCCAATTAAAAGTAAGACATGTCATTACATTGAGAAGAAATGAATATGCCTGCTTTAAACAAGCCATATATTTCAGTTGTTCTGATTGATTCCTCAGTTTCTTATTTTTTTTGTACCAGGAATCAAACTTAAGACCTTGTACTTGTCAGGCAGGCACTTGTACCGCTGAGCTGGATCCCCAGCCCAATTCTTTGTTCTCGCTTTTCCTGGCCTCTTGTATGTGTGTACATGTGTGTGTGCATGTGTGTGTGTGCATATGTGTCCTAGAATACAGATGTAAGGAACTTGATGTTTTTTCAAAACAAACAGAGTTTAGATTACAGTATGAAGTGTAGTTTGACCAAGCAGCCAGGATTTATGCATTATCAAATTTCTTTTGCTTTAATGGACTCATTAAATTCAAGTTGCAGTGCTAACATGTTCTTCTTTCTTTCAATGCAGCAAAAATATATGTGTATTAGAACAGGTGGAATAATGTTAACAAATTACAGCTCTGAAGTTCTTTCCTTAAGAACAAAATGTCAAATTAAGTTCAATAAATATTTTTTAACAAAGGATCTAATTGTATTAAAAAGATCATGTATCTATATCTATCTATCTGTCTATCTATCTATCTATCTATTTATGTATCTCCCACTTTCCTAACTGCATTCATATTGAAGCAGATGTAGTACATACAGGGCTACTTATGAGTTTGACTGTGTGTATACATGTATATCAAACTTTATAATAAATAACACATAGGAAATCTAGAACTATTCTCATTTCATTTTTCTCTCATCCCACATGTACTTTTCCTTCCTCAGTTTTTTGTTTTGTTTTTGTTTTGGGGTTTTGTTTGAACAGGTAGTTAGTGGAAGAGCCTGTTATTTCTGCTCTGATTTGCAAAAACTTTGTCTGTCTGTTTTTAATCAGTTCCTGCACATCGACTGTGCATAATATAGCTCAAAGCACCATAGGGGGATTTTGTTTTGAAGCGGCAAGCAATACGAGTCAGTATAGGTTGGCCTCTTACGGTCCTTCTCACAAAAAAGTCATTTTTTTGTTTTGTTGTGCCTTATAATTGCTCAAACAGAAATGGCCAGTGCCATGAATGTTGGGAATTTCTACCGAGACAGTTTCATATGGTAATGAGATTCGCCCCCCATAGGAGGGCTATGAACTGCTAATTAGCATCTATGACCTAATATTCTCTAGCAAACAGGAGTAATAACAGTAATTTCCAGTTTTATGCAGAGTACAAGTCTCTAATATTACCAGCATTTTGGTTTCATTTGTAATTAACTGCAAGCAATTATTACAGTCAAGAAAGTATATCCAATGTTCCTAATATTCCTAAGTAATAAAAAAAGAAATTATGTTGTAAAACTTACGTGTGTGTCATGCTGACTGACAGGAGTTCTTTGGAAGCTCAGGGATTATGCAGTTATCAACTAATTTCTTCCTTTTCTTTTTGAGTACACTAGTATCATCTTCAATTTTAATTTGTAACTTTTAGTTCTCTACTTGATTCTTTGTTCTTGTTTGAGAATTAATATATATTAGATTTTGTTTTGAGTTCGTAGACAAAAGGAAATATTTTAAAGCTGCTAACACCTTTCACCTACATTGAATGTCTTCAGATATTTGTGCTCTTTTGGCTCGATATTTTTTGTTTTTCCCCTTTATTGACAATGGAAATCTTCCTATTGCCACTGCTTTGAGCCATCCCTTTCTCTGAGTCCCACCTATTATAAAGCCAAGAAATACCTGAATACAGCCCAATGAAACCACATGACAAAGCCCAGAAAGTCCTAATGTGATAACATGAAAGCACATTATGATATCATCAAGTACTCCAAAACCACAAAGCATTGCTGTTAAATGGAACTAGACCAGCAGGTAGGGTATATAATGATATAGACTTAAAGTACAAGTAAGGAATTTACTCATGCTTTAGCGGTAGCCATGAGAATAATGTAGTGGGTTTTTAAAACGTGTTTACCACTTACTAAGAGGTGCTAGTACCTTTTATACAGCGTTTCATTTAGTGATATCTGTTATGCCAGTGCATAGCTATAATTGTTAGTATCAACAATATTATTATTATGCCACATCAGAAAAGTAAATCTTTTAAATATAACTTTAGGAAAAATATACAGCTATTAGAGGATGGAATTCAGAATCATAGTCATGCCTGTTTCATTTCAATACGTGGGTCAGTAACTGGTAAGATCTTTTGCCCCTCAAAGACAACAGAATAAAAAAAGATTCATTTTCCACAGTCATCAAGACCAACCTCTTTATTCTGTAGTTGAAGACATGGCAGATCATAAGCGTTAAACAGTGTTACTTTCTAACATTCAATCTCCTCTCCTAGAGTAGGGTGCATTTTCTTAATTACTTGGAGTATAAAGCTTTCTTTCCCCATCCATTTTCATCCTTCTGCTATTAATCTTCCTCTCCCAGCCCATTATTTGAAATACCTTTCTCTGAGATCAGTGAGATCCTCATTACCAAAGCAATACACATTTATCAGTTTACTTCTTGACATATTTGGAATGCTTCACCTTGTTGATCACCCTCTTATTTCTGTACTTCTTACCCTTTTTACCTGTTGGTCCTAGTTTGTGCTGGCCGTTCTCTTCATCTCTGGATCAACCATGTCTTATCACGTGGTAGTTTTTCCTAAAGTTAGTGGCTTAAAACAAAAATCACCCATTTAGGTCACAGTTCTACAGATCAGCAATTTAGGCTGTGCTTAACTCAGCAGTTCTCTGTATCTTAGCTGACCTTGCTCAAAGATCTGTGGTTAGTGGTTCTCTTGGCAGTGAGTGGTTGGTCTAAGGTGGCCTTAACTGAATTGGCCTCCATTGGCTCAAGAGTCCTCTCTCACCCTACAGTCTGGGCTTGCACCTTTGCAGCTTCTCAAAATCTGTGTAAGAAAGTGAAATCATTCAAGGCCTCTTGGTGACAAGCTATCACTTCTGTTGCCTGTTGTTGACCAAAGCAAGACCAGAGGCAACAAAGATTCAAGAAGAGGGGAAGTAGACCCTATCTTTCCTGGGGCAGAGGTTTAAAAATCACAACATCTGGGGCTTAGTAATAGGGAGAAATAGACAAAGGATTGTGGACATTTTTAATAACACTACAATCTCATTTGCAAATTCCACCACTCTCCCTTGCTCTTTAAATATGACTTCAATGCTTAGGTTAACTTTTGGACTCATTCTTTTTTTTTCAACCATCCTCTCTTTCAACAATTTCAGCTATTCCTGGGTTTCACCTATCAGCTGCTTACAGATGACTCTTTTTAGTACTACATATATGTTTAATTTTCTTCTTTTCCTTTAACAGTGATGTTATTTTCTTTAACAGTGATGTTATTTTCTTTAACAGAAGTGGATCTACAGCTTTGTTTTCTTTTGTTTTTCTCCTATACCCTGACACATTCTCATTATTTTGAAGAAATATTTTGAATAGCCCAAAGAACAATATATAATGTGTAAGATGGACAGTGTATGATAGTTAATAATGTTATCCACAATACTATGATTTGCCTTGCACTTTCAAATATTATTTTCTTCCTTCTTATAACTTTTAAGGCAGAAAATGTGGAAAATTCATCAGAGGATTGATTTGATTATATCTCTGTTCTTCATCCACCTTTTCAATCACTCTAAATGTCTGCCACATCTGGCAGGGGGTTAAATTGGCTTCATCCTATATGTTAATCCTGATTGATTGGAAATGACAACATAGAGTATTCAAACTTCCAAAAGAAATGCAAAATGTTTTGCAGTGTACCTGACAAACCTACTCTGTATATTGGTATAAACTTCTTTTTCAACTACCTGTATTGGTAGTTTTTAAATTTCTTATAGCCATATAGATTTTTCTCATCTGAACCCCTAAACACACACAAAAATGGCTACTTCTCAATTTTCACAGAAAAAAGCATAAGAGAGAAGTTAAGATTTACATATGATGAATAACAATATATGAAGGCTTTATAATCCCCATGTTAAGAAAAACTGAGAGGGCCCAATAATTATATCAATGGCTGCCAGAAGTATAAGGAAGGCCTACAATGGCATGAGGCCACCCTTCTGTTTATGTGTCAACCAAATAGTATTTTCCAGGGAATGTGTATGTGTGTGTGTGTGTGTGTGTGTGTGTGTGTGTGTGTGTTACCTAGGTATATGTTGTATATGTATATGCTCATGACAATACCACAATTAAGAATTCATTTGAAAAAAGCATTGTACATTCTTTAAAAACTTTGACAATGATTTCTTTATCCTCTTAGCCTTTGAAGTTCATTGTTTTCTTATCCACATAGATAAATATAAATTTCTCTTTATTATCTGAGATAAAATAAAATATTTCTGTATATTATTATTCATTCCTCTTTTCCATAATGAGATTTGAAAAACTGTTGAAGAAAATAATACAGAAGTTGGAACAAACTTTATATCATTAACTTTTAATATAACTAAAATCTAGATCATGTAGTCTGTAGGAAAATCAGCTCCATGATATCATGATTAGCAGAACCCTCATATAAAAGGATCAGATGCAAATTTCCATTTTCACTTTAACACCTGGATCTTGAAACAGCTGCCCCTTTAATCATTTACAAATTCTTCAAATAGTGTTTCATTTCCCCATGTTGTGTGATAGCTAGTATAATTAATGTAATTTCCGCAAACCTGTAATAATCTGCGTGTAGATTTTGTGAATTGTATCTAGTAGAGCCTTCAGACAGATGAAAGCTATTTGAAGCAGGATATGCTTTTTGGCATAGAACATTTTAATGCCTTATAAATAATTAATCACAAAGAAACCTACATTAATGCAGCCCTTGGATCATAAATTGGGACCTAGAAGCTAAATGAATCCAAAGTTCACATTCCACAAGAAGTATTCATTTTTCTCATGTGACTGATTTTACACACTTTATTTGCTCTATATTTAGAAGCCTAATTAGCAGCCCAATATCATATGTGCAATATGGGAAAATTCTTGTTATCATGCGAACCCTATACTCCATTCAATTATTCAGTAATTATTTGCTAGGCATCTACTCATGCCAGAGTGAAAGAGGTAGACTTAGTCACAGGAACCTTACAGACCCACAAAGAAGGCAAATTATTAAAAGTAAGTAGAAACTAGTCATTGGAAATTGTGATTAGTGCCAGAAGATAGCAGTGTGTCAGTGCTATAAGATGTATGCATTTGACTGAAATAAAGTCTAGAAGCAGACTCCTTCATGGATGGTTGAAAGTATTCTCTGAGGAAGTCCCATTACAATGGGATTCCCACCTTAGTATGTCCCAGGTGACTGAAGATGCCCCATGAGCCTGGAGTCCATGCAGAGAACAGTGACGTATGAGATCACTCTGCATAAAGGGGCTGGACATGATTATAACCTGCTAATGTGTTTTTGGGTGGTCTTGACTAAAATGGGATGAATTTTAGTTTTAAGACTTGACTGCATCAGGAAGATAGAGGGTGAAGAAGAGTATGTGCTAATAGCAACCGAAAATTCTAGCTGCCAGCAACTGAAACCTGAGCACAGGGAGGTATCAAATAGAGAACTGCAATGTGTATTGTAAAGGTAGAATGAATATTCTTTCCAGTGGATTGTGAGGTGGAGTAGAGAGGAAGGAATTAAGAATATCTTAGGCTTTTGGCTTTAAAAAGTAAGTGGATGATGGTGCTATGTATGTGCTAAGATAAAGAAAAGCAAGTCAGAGGGTTTTTTGGGGGGGAACCTGAATGTGCTGTGTGAGTTCAGCTGAGATATCCCTGAAACATCTCCATATAGAGATCAAGAAGGCAGTTGGATGGGGGGTACTTTAGGTTTGAAATACAGATTAGTGAGCTGTCACCCTAGAAATGGCATTTAAAGCTACATAACTGAATAAGGCTAATAAAGCAGAAAATATAAGGACATAAAAGACATAGACTGGGCCCAAAGAACAGCAGTAAAGACTTATTCGAAGGAAGCACATATGAAATAAATAGGGTGTAATGTACTAGTGACCTGGGAAATAAAAGGTATGCTGTCGTGGAACTCAAGCAAAGAGAGTGTTCAAACTTCAAGGGGTGGTGTGATCATAGAGGGCGTTCCTGGGAAGTTAATGGAATTGATGCAGTTGAGTCTTCTGGTGTGGACGTTGCTTATGACCTTGAAAAGGGCAGTGTTAGTGGAGTAGTACTGTACACTGTACAGGTGGAGAGCCAATGGTTAGAGGGAGCATGGATAATAATAACATGAAAACATTGTTTGAGAAGGTGTGTGTAGGTGGAATGCAAAATCCAAAGTGAAGGTTTGGCCTTTGAGAAAGGGTAGAAAGATTTCCCTCATTGGTATTCAACTCAGTAAAGTAGGACAGTTTCCAGAGAGGAGGGAGGATGTTGAGATTTGTTGTGAGAAGTGGAAGTTTCTCTGTTAAGCTGTATTTTCTTCTGGACACTTTTAGTGGAGGAACTGTTGCCTAAGAAAGCCTGCCATGCCCACTTGCACTGCAGAGGCCTACAGGATGGGCAGAAGCTGAGGATGGAGATCTCTCACACTCTTAGTTAGCAGTCAGGAATCATCATGTGTTTTAAAATCAGAATGATAAAAGATTCAGAAAATAATCCAAAATTAATGTAGCTCTAATATTTTCTTTTCACTTTTAGGTATAAGTCTGGAGATTGGAGTGGAGAAAGTATTTATTTTCTTGATTGGACTGTGAAGAAAAGCCAGTCATTTGTATTTAAACATGAAGTAGTATTTGGCTTGAATTGTGTTTCTAAACCTTGTGGAAAAGTTGTACAGTTCTTTTAAGAAAGAAATAAGTTTGCAAGATAACTGAAATTCTGGTAGTATGTTGAAAGTGATTTTAAAACATTTCAATGCAAATTAATCTTTTTTACTAGCTCTAAGTTTTGAAGGATTGGGGCTGAGGGCAAAGAAGTGTGCAGAGAAATAAAATTGCTCTGCTCTGATTAGAAAGAGATCATTATTAGATCGTAGTGCAGTCTTATATACTCCTGGAGCAGGAAGATAATTCCTGTCTACCTGAACCTATAAGGAGCTGACAACCTTTCTCTCTTATGACTTAAGTCAGTACATGTTAAGTAGAAAGGTGCATGGAACCAAAACAATAATTTCTCTTTTCTGCAGAGTCAGAAAATCCCAGAAAGAAGAAAGCATGTACAGTTAGAGGATTCAGAATTACTGTAAGAGTAGGTATGAATGAGGAAGAGAGGACTTCAAGAGTTTGTGATGCTTTTCTTAACAGCATAATTGAGAAAGCAAGACTAGAATTTTCAATAAAAATACTTCAAATTTAGTATACAAGTAACATTTTGATTTGAAATGTACTATTACTTAAATTTGTGAAATAGTGTTACTAATGATTAACTGTCAACCCAGTTTAGATCCATTAAGATGATTTTATAATTTATAGAAAATATGTTAAAAATGTAATTAGATAAAGCACTTGTTCTGTTCTTTTTGTACAGTATGAGAAGCTTAGCTATTCATAATGTGTCATAACAATTTTAATATGTTCTCCTTGATATGTGAGGATTAATAAATACAATAAAATCTCCTTATTAGTTCATGGTATGTGGTATTTTTCCCATAGAATTTTCTGAAGAAGTGATTCCATTTTAGCCTTGAATTTAGTAGTTTCAGCTTTCGCTCTGTAATACCTATACTCAATTACTGTATAGTTAGAGTTCTCAATTTCCTTTTAAGATTTTTTTTTATCTTTTTTTTAAAAGAGAATATAAAAGCTAATAAAAATGATACAGAAATTCTAAACAAGATGATAGGACATTAACAGTGGTTATTATATTGTGTATTGTTATTTTCAAAGTAGTTGCTCAGATTACCAAATATAGGCAGGTAAGATTAATCAAACAGTATAAACACTAAGTGTTCCTTTCAATGAACTAGTAGAAATTAGTAATACAATTATTTTAGCTATCTTTGAGTGTGTGTGTATATATATATATATCTTATAATATTTTTATGATATATATTTCTTCTTCTTTCTTTTCTATTTACCCACAGTTGTTCTTGCAGATTTCTCAAGCTTTTTTCTGCTATATGTCCCATCCCTTATGCCCAAATATCCACAAGAAGATTGTAACAATTTGAGGAAAAATCTAGAAGGTATGTATGGGATTTGATACTACTAAAATTAATGTTTTAAGAAGCCATTGCCTGCAAACAGATTACCATTTTTTGATATGCTATATGAGTACAACGACATCTTTCTTTGGTTAAAAATTTAAGGACCAAGGACAGTTACAGCACATCCACCTGGACCCAATTTATAAATAAGCTTTATAGTTTGTATTCAAATACATCAATCATGCTAGGTGTGGTGGTGCACACCTGTAATCCCAGCACTGAGGAGGATGAGGCAGGAGGGCTGCCATAAATTTGAGACCAGCCCAGGCTACATAGTGAGTTCAAGGTCACCCTAAATTACACAACAAGACCCTATCAAAACCCCCTCCAAATAGATGAATCATTATTACCCAGTAGTGACAGAAGAAATGCAATTGAAGAATAATACCAGTACTTGGAAACAACAATTTTTCATTTTTATTATTCTCTAAGTAATAAAACCAGAATCTTAAAATGAAATTTAAAAAAATATTTTTCAGAATCATTCTCCTGATCCAGGAGAAAACTAGGGCAGGATGCTTCTCCACTGGGTTTACCCCTTTTTATTCTGTGGAACTGAAATGGCATGAAGGAAAAAGTCAAGTGGGACGGAAAACTGCAGCACTTCCTGCCTTTGGAAGGCTGAAGATCTCAGTTACTTTGGAATATCCAACCCTGGTCTGTTTAAAAACATTCGCCAATAAGTTGGAGTGAGGGGTGAGAAAGTCTGGGTCTAACCCTTTGAGGAAAAGTCCATAGTGGCCACAAAGGTACACATCACTGCAATGCATGGGATCAGAGAGTAGTGTTTGAGTTAGGAGTAGAGGTGCAAACAGACAATTCAAGTTGTTCTCTGTGAATTTTATATCAGCATGAGCTAAAGAGTATCAGAATCGAGGATATGTCCCCAGAAAATTACTTTCTACATGTACATATGTATGCTAGATCTCAGAGAGGCTTCTAGTCTACCTTGTCTTTGGAGTTAGAAGATTGGAGCAGAATGATATAGAAAAGATATGTACACACTGAAGACACAGTAACATTGCCCCCCCAATAAAAGAGAAAAAGTGAGTGGTGATACTTGGCATTTTTAATTGGAGATTCAATTTCCATCCTTACAAAGCTTTAGGAGCCAGCTTCAGTTTACTTGTTCTGTGTTGTGAGGATTATATTTTCTATGCATTGTTATAAAGATAGTGTATATAATGCCCAGAGTAGCTGCCCAATCAGCAACAGCTAATACTGTTTAAAGAAGGTGTTCTCTGATTATACCACTTAAATGTTTATAAAGTAGTTATAACCACAAAGTAGCATAGAACTATTGAAGGTGCCCTCTGAGCACAAAATTTAAGAGTAGTTCTATTTAATTTAGGAATGGAAGGATAATTTGCAGATGACTGGGTGCTCATTACGAAAGGTTGGTTGGGTGGAAGACTAAATACTTGTATCCTTGTTGGGAAATAGTAATTCTCCATCAATATTACGGAGAGGAATAATCTTGGTTGCAGCATTAGAGTCAAAGTGAAATGAATACCCTGGGGAACCTGAACAAGTTTTAGAGCAGCCACATTAAGCACTCAGTAAGTAGACCTAATTTTCTCAATCAAACTAATCTCACATGGTCCAATGGCCCCATTTTCAAATGGTACTGTTGATTCACATGAATGTGAAAATAATGGCTTGAATCCAAGAACCAAGAAGACAATGATTACTTTACTAAAGTTAAAGTGATAATCAAAGGTCTCTTTCAAAATGCTCCCTGGTCTTTTGGGTCAATTAATTGTAGAATAAAAAATACCAATTAAATTTGGAATTTGATCAATGCTGAGCTGTTTGCACAGGTGGTGGCTTGCCTTTGTACACAGGAATTCTTCTGTGTACAAAATAAAGGGTTATATTTGCTTGTATACCCTTTTTGATTCTGCTAATTCTGAGTGTTTAAGTATATTGATAGAATCAATGCAAGAAGATCTAAAATATAGGATTTTATTCTTACTATTCATAAAATGAATATCTATAATTAACAATTACTCTGCCATAAATAAATGCATCAAAGAATATAATTATTGGTATTGAAAAATCTGTTCATGGTTACGTTTAGAAAATAATTAAATGCTATTTTTTGATTGTTTGGTTTTAGACATCTGCCAAATGGGTTTTACCAAACACATTTTCTGTAATACCTCAACCCATGTGTATGTCTTGATGAATGTATAATCTGTATGTTCTGATTCACTTAAACTTAGCTTGGCAAACCTGTTCCAAGAATAATATGATTTCCAAGAAGAAGTTAGAGCTGTCCTAAGAATCTATATTGCTACTTTTAAAAAGGGAGTTATAATTAATAAGGAATAAACAGAATGGCTCTATAAATTCAGTGTACAAATCAGAATCTGAGACCCACATTTTTAATGACTTGTAACAGCTTTGTCAACTGATGGTTAGTGAAATAAATAAGAAGACTCAACTCTGAATGATGGCAGTGTGGTGAAAATGGAAGGTGAAGAGAAATATGCTCCATATTTCTGCATATCTTAAATGTACCAGGAAGAAAGATATCAATGGTGAAATGACAGACAATTCAAACTTTTATTTCGCTTGTGTGGAAGACCAGACTTCTCAACACTTCTCACAATAATGTTTCACATGCATTTTAAAGAAAACAATGAATTGAAAACACGGGTTGGAGGAACTAATCGTTGTTAATATAAAACAATGGACTTCTAAAAAACAATTCAGGTGCTCACTGGAATCATGAATTAGATTTGGACCCCACACGGAAGGGAAATAACTGAAGTGTGGAAGGAGATAGATGGTCATAGCCTGCAAGTAACCCTTCATCACCACTGAAGGAAGCACAAATCCTATCCACTTACAATCATTTCAGGTTAGGCCATCAGAATGATTACAATAAGTTCTATGACATAAGATTCAAATTGCATAGGAAATAGAACAAACCTAAAGGTAGATAATATATGTATTCATGGTTTAAAAAGAAAACAATCATATAAGAAACCAAATAAGGGGCTGG
>NW_004955417.1:9006313-9064208 GCF_000276665.1 Chinchilla lanigera | reverse complement strand
AAAAAAAAAAAAAAAAAAAGAAACCAAATCAACAGAAATAGCAAGCAGGGTACACTCCCAACCACCTTAGATATTAAAATGTCAGATATAGCCTATGTGTAAAGCATGCTCACAATAAAACAGTGGAAATATAAGTAACACGTTCTCAAATATAACCTAGCTAATTTGAAAAAGAGCTAAATAACACCTTTAGAAATTAAAGCTATGGAAATAAAAGAAAAGCACAATGCATCTTTAAAACAAAAATAATTAAGAAGAATTATTAAGAGAATGTTGTGTAGGAACACATCTTGTGAAAAATGAAAATTTAAAGGATCTGAAAAAAGGAATGAAAAGCAATCTTCATCAAATAAAAGAATTAAAGGGAGAAGCAACACTCAGTGATAACGGTGATACTTTTCTAGAACACTAAGAAACATGAATGCAGGGGAACCAAAAAATGTACAACAAACAATAAATAAAATTAAATTTACTCCACTGTAGTGAGTTTCAGGACACTAAGCACAAAAGAACATTCCTTAAAACCACTCAAAAGGAAACCAAGAGGTGTGATCAAAATTTTTGGTGAATGTTCAAATCCAACTATATATGTGTTGCTGTTGATCCTCATCACTAAGCTCATCCTTGATTTGCACATACTTATTGCATCGTTCTTGCCACTTTCTGAAGCAGATCATAAATATCTTTACAAGGTATGATCAAAAGTATGGTAAATGCTGGTGTGGAGTACCATCCAATGAAAAGGCAGGCTCTTAAAAACCATACCATGTGTCATCATCCACTTATTCACTAGATCTGTCACCATGCAAGTTCTGGATCTTCTAAAAAGTCAAAATGACCACAAAAGGTAAATGTTTTGAGTGCATGCAGGACATCAAGGCAGCCACAACTGCACAACTAATGGCACTCATTCAAGAGGACTTCCAGGACTGCTTCAGAAAGTGACAAGAATGATGTGGTAAGAGTGTGTTCAAAATGGGGGAGATTATTCTGAGTGGTATTAAAGGCAATCTCTTTAATACATTTTTTAAAATTTCAACATTTGTCTTTTTTTTATCATATTTTGTACAAAGGAAATACAATTACACCAATAAAGAAGTACTCTAAAGTAACAATAGAAGAAAAATTTAAAAATGATATTTTAAGAATGAAGAGAAAGTAACTGTCAGTCTAAAATGGTTTATCTATATGTATTGGTTTGGTTTCCTATAGTTGGCACAAAATGCCTAAATCTGTAACATTTAAAGAGCAAATGGTTTATTTGGCCACAGTCTCAGTGGTTGCAGTCAATGGTTGCCTGGCTCTGAGGCAGAAACATCAAAGTGGAAGAGTGTAGGGGAGCAAAACTGCTCATTTCATGGATGCTGGGAAGCAGAGCACAGAGGAAGAGCACCAGCAAGTTATACCCATCAGATGCACAAGCCCCAGTGACCTAGCTCCAACTGGACCCCACCTCCTGACATTACATTCAACTATGAACACCAGTGAGTGGAGCCATTGATGAGTACACATCAATAAAGATTGTGCTGAATTTGTGTATTGGGTTGGGTAGTATAGACATTTAAACAGCATTAATTCTCCCAGACCATATTTATGGGATATCTTTCCATTTATTTGAGTCTTCCTTAAATTCTTTCATTGATTACTTGTAGTTTTCAGCATAAATATTTCACCTTTTTGGTTAAATTTATTTCTAAGTATTTAATGCAATTGTAAATGGGAGTGTTCTCTTGAGCCTTTTTTTGGCTTAGTTATTTTTGTTCAGCTTTGTTATTTTTGCATACAGAGTTTTATACATTGATTTTATATCCTAGAACTTTATTGAATTCATTAACTCGCTCTAGTAGATTTCTTGGTTGAATGCTTTTATTTCTTTTTCTTGCCTGATGGCTTTGGCTAGTACATCCAGTACTGTGTTAAATAGATGTGTTAAAAGCAGGCATCCTAGCTTTGTTCCAAATCTTTAAAAATTCTAGGTAATAAAATTATAAATGTATTTAAAATTCATGCTAAAAGACTTCAGTTGATCTTGCTACAAAAAATTTAAAGTATGTGAATAGACAGGTGTATTAATTTACCTCAGTGTGGTCACTTTTACTGTCCAGAGGTATCCCATTACATCTTGTTATATAGCTTAAATATATTTGATTAAATTCATTTCTTAAAGCCAAAAGAAAGTAATGGCACAGAATCTTCCTGAGAGCTTCCAGAAGGAATCAATCCTGCTAAGATCTTTGTTCTGGCCTTCTGACCTCCAGGCCAGTGAGAAAGTAAATTATGGTGTGTAAAGCACAGAGTTTGTTGCAGTTTATTACAATGTCCCTAGGAAACCAACATAAAGTCTGAACCAATCATGAGAGAAAAAAGAATAAGACATATAAGAACCAGAAAGGAAGAAACAATTATCACTGGTGTTATAATTACTATCTAGGCAAAAACTGAAATAATGTACATAAACTATTAAAATTACAAAGTATGATATATAGGATGAGCAAGACAGAGATCTAATTACAACATAAAGACTACAGTTAATAAAATTTGACTATATTTAGGAGTCCTGAGAAATGAGTAGATTTTAGCTGCTCTTGACCTAAAAACAAAAACAAGAAATAGATGACTGTCAGATGATATATATGTTAACTTGCACGATAAAAATGATATACTACCCCTCTGTATTTCCTCACCAACACAATAAAATTTACTTAAAAAAGAATTAGTATGCGGGCTTAGTATGATGTTTAGACATTGGATTAATATGTAAAAATCAATTTTATATTTATGTAATTCAAAACTATGTAATAAAGTTTTCTCCTTTATAATTACAAAAATATGGTCCCTAGAAATAAAAAAGACAAGAGACTTAGGGCAGTTCTTTCTTCACTGAAAATAGTAGAGTCTCTTTGTCAGTGTGGTGTTATTCATGAGGAAGAAGATAAAATCACATACAAATTCTACCACAATTGAGCTATAGATTTAGTACAATCCCAATCAAAATGGTATGTTTTGAGGAACTTCTTAAAATATTTCTAGAATGCAAAGGTCCCAGGGTAATCATAACAAACTAAAAAAGAGAAATCAGAATAGAGGACTTTCCCTACCAAATATCTTACATCCATTGTAAAGCCAGCCATGCAGTTAGTTTTCAATTGATCACATTACCAGTGGAGTATCTGAAAATGGAGGAGAGGAGATGATTTTGACACTACATTAGCTGAGATGTACTACTCACCAAAGATTAGCATTCTGCAGTGAAAAGAAAGTTCATACTTTGCAGTGCCTTGTTGTACTGCCTTAAATGTCAAAGTTCCTTGATTGAGAGACACTGGTCTCTAGTCATTAAGATTGTGTGGTATATATGGTTTAAGGGTAGACAAAGTAAGTAATGGAGTAGAGCAGAGGGCCTAGAAAGACCTTTGAATATGTAGAAAGTAGATATGTTAACTAAATGACACTACAGGTCATTGAGTAAAAGATAGTCCATGCAAACAATGGTAGAAGAGCCATCCAGTACCCTTATGGAATAAAATGTCTTTGATCCCTACCTGATGTTACCTTTCAAGTCAAATCTTTCAAATAGTTAAGAAAATTTAGGAATATACTTTATGTCTTTGAAAAGAATTATTGAAGAAGATTTCAAATCACTAAACAAAAAAAAAGTAACAGATGAATAGCATTAAAATGAAAAAGTTCTATTTATCAAATGAAAGTTTTTTATAACAAAATGCACAAAATGAAAAAAATGTTTGTCAAATACAGCACCAGTGAACTGTCAGTATGCACAGCATATAAAATACTTGAGTTAAAGCAATAAGAAAAAGATAAATAATCTGGTAGAAAATTAGCAAAACACCTAAAAATGTTTTTAAAGAATATACGTAATATGACAAATAACCACTGAGGAAATGTGCAGTATTATCCAGAAAATAAAAATTGATATCCTAATAAGATTTCACATTAGAAAATCAAAAAAAATTTACATTGTGGTAAAAAGACAGAAAACAATGTAAGTGTTGAGGATATAAATTGATTTAACAACTGGAAAGTGATTTGGCATTACCTCCAGCTTTGCTACCCAGTGTGTTCATATGTATGTGAAATTTAAATTCTATAAATATTATTCTTATTTTTACTCAATTATTTCACTAAAAAATTATGGTTGGGGCTCATTCAGTTTATTTCATGATCCAATAATGATTTTTATTCTATGGTTTGAAAAGTTTCTATAAGAAGATCATGTTCTACCTTGGAAACCAGCATAAAAATTCAAAGTCTTTCATAATGGCATGGCGTATAACAGAAAAATAAATCCCATGGAAAAACCTGAGTTGTCCATCTGCATAAAAATGATAATTGGGATGTAAAATATTCAGACAAATGAATATTACAGAACAATGAGTATGAGTGGAATTTTACAACCTCAGTGAACTTTAGAAATATTACTTTGAAGGATAAATGCATGACATGAATTAATAATTAATTTTTTTATGAAGCTAAATGAATAAAGTTAAACAATCTAAATTTCATAGGCATACTTGGTAAAACATCTAAAAATGAAAGAAAAAGCAAAGGAATGCTAAATTCAAAAATACAAAGTAATGGGCTCAGAAAAAAAATATGCGGATGGCTGCAGCAGAAGTAATTCATTAATCAGATAGTGGGTTGATGTTAATTAATTTCATCGTCTTACTTCCTCACCCAAATACCTAAATATTATTATTGTCTCATGAAATCTAGTTTTTAAGTGCTCAAAAACAACCCTTCAAATGTTGGAGGTTTTGAAACTTGAAATGGTTTTGAGGTGGATGCTAAAATATACTTCTTAATTTCCATCAAATAAGTAATAGATGGCAAGCGGGAGTCATGGAAGAAGTTTCTGGCAGGTTTATTGGATTCTGAGTGAGTTACAGGGGAGGGTGTGTCTCCTGAGACCCTTCAGTGTGGGCTTGACAGGCGTGTGTCATCTGTGGTTCCCAGCCTGAGGAAGGGATTGATGTCCAAGGGATCAGTTAGATTACCTCTTTGATCTTCACCATACGGTTCTTGGTCTTGAAGTCTTCTCCTTCCGCTTGAGCCCTGACAACTGCACAATCTTACTCTCTTGTCTCTCTTTGTCTTTCTTGAGTGCCTTAACCCATCTGCCAAGGAATGAAGACATTTTATTTTCAAGTGAGTGGTATCTCTCAGACCAAACGTTCATCAGGAGAAGCACATAAATCTCACAACCTGAACCATTAGCTCTAGACTTTGAACTTTTCACCTTCCTTAAGGAATGTTAGTAGCTGTGGGGACTAACTTTGAAGTTCACATAAATATCTACAATGCATACAACTGTGAAAACTCTGTGTACTGTATTTGCTACCAAAAAGTTAAGAAAATATACATCTCAGCAAATATATAAAGTGTATGTATCACATATTTATACATGTATATACAAAGTCATACACAATAACACAATTTCTAAAGATCTTGCACATCTTTCTAAAGATCTAACAACCATGATGTGAGGGACTCCGTGACACAATAACATCCATATTGCTGATCTCTTGGTGGAGTCTCAGCAATATCTTGATCCAGGAAGCAACACACAACTTGCTCACGCCCCAGCGATGTTTCCAGATTCAGCCCAGTGTCCCTGGGAGCTGTGCTTTAGAAACATAGAGAACACAACTGTGCATTCCACTTGAATCAGTTTTACTAACACATATCACATTCACATACATGAGGATTAGCTTATACTTCCAATAACTCAAGGCTCAGATACAAAAATGTCTTCATAAACTTTTTAGATTCATCAGACTAATTCAGTAACACCTCCATATACTTATTAATATGCAGCTTTGCTTCTTTTGATGTATTTTCAACTTGTGATTTAGAGTGAGTTAATGAAGTATTTTCTTTTCGTTTCTCCCACTTAGAGATGTTTTGGAAATCTTTGTATTTCATAAAAAAAGAGAACTTAAGCTTGTTTTTAAGGAAAGAAAATTTCATAACTCTTGAAAACTTCGTTTAGTAGGTTGGAAGGAGGGAAGAGAGTGTGTTTGATGCGATATTTATCTTATTTTCCTATTTCTTATTGTTGAAAGGGGTCTTTTACAATAAGAATATATTTGTATATTTTGTGCATCTTTCAAAATGAATAAACAAAATGGATTAAGGAAGAGTTCATTGGAATGAGCAGAGACTTGAGCAGGGTGTATGATGTAACATATGTGACCATAATCTTTGGTGCTTAGGGCAAACGTCTGTATTTAATTTGCCACTAGAATCTTAAGGCAAATGCTGTACTTCCCTCCACCACCCCCAGCCTTGCAGCAGCAGCCAGCTGCAAGACAGATTCCCATCCAGACGGAATTGCAGGTGAAACATCAGTACAGCAAGAGCCTGGTCAAAAGGGGGCATGTGGACTTTGGAGAGTTTTAGAAAATTTTATTACAGGAACACATGTGTGAGTGTAGCAGATGGAAGTAATTATAGCACGGAAACTTTGCCCTATCCTTAAAACCGAATTCCACTAGTGTGAGCTCAGGCTAATGACTATCCTTGAGGACAAGTAAAATCAGACCACAGTGAATTCTGAAGATCAGCTTCACATTGCATCAGGTCATGATCTGTGCTGCTAGAATCTCATCAAAATTTGAAGGTATCTCTACCTCATTTCACATTGGAAAAGGATGTGACCTCAAACTCACTCATCTAAAATTAGTATGCTTTCCTGGACTCTTTGTTACAAACTTCATCTGACACCGGTATTTTATAGTTTGACTTGGAGAAAGTACAATTATGAGCACTAATGAATAGCATGAATATTCAAGATAGGCAAAATTGGCTTTGTTTGGCTATTTCTGGGCATATTATCTTTTCCAAAAAAATTTTTTTTGAAGGAGACAGGCAGGCACCTGACATTTTGCTTAATAAAACTACTAAGTTAAAATGAAGAAAATAAAGCAGTGAGGTTGAGTGCTAAATCTGTGACCTATAAAACAGAAGGATTAGAAACAAACAAGCCTCATGGACTCTTTTGTCTAATGGTTTATGCTGCAGAATTGTGCATTAACGTAAATTCTCTTTCTTTTTGGTGTTGTCATATGATTGCTTCTTCTTACTGGTGATGCTCAAAAACTCTGACAGGTAATGAGCATGCAGATGTGTGTTTGCCTTAAAGTGATGCGGGATCACCTGTTGGAGGAGCTCAATGCTCTTGCTTTCATGGAACCAGTAGCCAAAGGATTTACTGAACCAAGAGCAGAGGTCCTGGAAAGATGAAAATTCAGAGCCCAGAAGGGATGAAGTGAGCTTCTCAGTTTCTTAAATCAGTCTTCTGGAAACATGGAGAGTGATTTACTTTCTATTGTTCCAAATGTGATTGTAAAAATATTTTGATATTCTAAATAAGGGATCCAGGCATGGTAGCACACACCTGCAATCCCGGAGCTTGGGAGGCTGAAGCATGAGGAGAACTGCAAGTTCAAGGCCAGCCTGGACTACAAAGTGTGCTCAAGGCCAGCCAGCCTGAACAACATTGTGAAACCCTGTCTCAAAAAGACAAAAAAATAAGGGAATAAGTGATGTCCCAAGCAAAAAAAAAAAAAAAAGAAGAAGAAGAAGAAGACGTCTCATGAATGTAGAATATTGGCTTTAAAAACACAAGGCAAATTTCAAAGGTGGTTCAGACAGTGGTGCCACCCTTTAGTGGTGCCTACATTTGCATGGTTGACTCAAACAAGGATGGCGTACCTTAAGTGACAAGAACCATAACCCTCATTTTCTGATCTACTTAAGCAAGACTTCTGAATAATGATGTCCATATCATTTAAGTACATGAAGTTGAGTTACTTCTCCTCAGCAAGGCCTGAATTCTTTAATTTGGAGATATGTAAGCTTAGCAAATGTAATTGCTGTGAAGAATCAAAGCTTCACTGTGATAAACCATGAGTCTGCTGTCAACGGACTTATTCATACACGCATTAATTCAGCAAACAATCCAGAGCACCTGTGATCTGTCATGTTTTGTGCTGAGTGCTGAGGATACAGTGATGAGGAAATGGAGTGACAAGAGCTGACATCAGACCAGATGCACAACAGAAGTGGGGGGCTGGAAAAAACAATAGGCAGCAACGAGAGAATTGTCTGGGCTTGGCTAGCCAAGGCTGAATTTATAGGTTAAAGATGCTCTGACTGACATCACTGGCCCAAATGGAAATGCAGAGACTGATGGTCTTGATTAGTGACATTGAAATCCCTGAGAACAGTTAGCTGTAGACCATGGCTCCAGCCTACCTTTTAAAGCAACAGCTCCACTGGACATCATCTAAAGCTAAAGACTGGAGATCCCAACTCTCACTGTTTTGTGGGCAGACTTTGTCATTTCTATTTCAAATCCTATTTCAAATTCACTTAAGTCTTCCAATCTTCTCAAGGCTGCCTCTGTACTGAACATGGCCATCATGTCTCTACAGGGCTGCTTAAAGCCTCCCTCTTTTGTCTGTTATACTCACGAACTTATAGCCCTTTTAAGTTAGTCATTTTTCCATCACTGTGACAAAAACTGGGGAAATCAACTTCAAGGTGAAAGGATTCATTATTGACTCATGGTTTCAAAAGTTCATTCCATGGTCATTTGTCCCTGTTGTTTTTGGGTCTTTGGCGAGGCAAAACACCACGGTGGGTAGAAAGGGGTGCAGGACAGGTGACTCTTTACCTTATCTGGTCAGGGAGCAAAATGAGATAGGAGGGAGCCAGGATTCCAACATTCCCATCCAGCGTATGTCCATTATCTGACTTCCATCTGCGAGGTCCCATCCCCTAAAAGAATCACTGTCCTGACGGCACTATCAAGTGAGGACCAACCCTTCATCCCTCGAGGCTTTAGAAGACAGGCAAGATCCAAACCATCACAACTTTTTTTCTTTTCAGAAAAAGCTAAAGTAATGTTTTCGCATTACAGCAATCACAACCCATTACTCTTGTTCTGATAATTTTTCATTCCTTATAAAGTCTAGATATTTCGGTGTCCTGCAAAGTCCAACCTCCATCTCCAGTTCCATGTCCTTTTACACCTTACCCTTCCAAGAGCTGCTACTGCACTGACATTTTCCTTCCCAGGCCCCAAACTGCTGGGGTTTTTTCCCACAAGCCTTAGCCTTATTTTGCCTGCAGTATTCTTCCTTTTGCCCCTCAATTGTTTCACTCCATCTCAACTTCCAGTTTTCAATGTGCACACTACCTCCTCAGAGGGGCCCTCCCTCAGCGCCCTATACAAAGCAGCTTCCCAAAGAGACACCATAGTACTTCACTCTCCGCAGTACATCACTGTCTGCCACATGGTTACCCCCCACCCTGCCCCGTGTTTTAGCCCTGAAAACATGGGCTATATTTATCTTATTCATGACTTTACCTTTGCCATCTTGCATAGTGCCTTTGATCATGCAAACACTCCAAGTATTGTTATTGAATGTATATACAAATAGTGTAAATAGTAAAAATTTGCTTATAGTTTGTTATAAAACAAGGTAGTAAAAGTACATAGAACAAGAACTCAGAAGACAGAGTGTCTTAGGAAGTCAAGGGGGTCTTGGAGCAGGAAAACTAAAGGCCAGGTGCCAAAGGATAAAGAAGCTGTTGCAAGGTTTCCACAGGAGTAAGAGTCTATCCCACCCTGTAATACAGGTATGAATCACACCACGGTTTTGTCCTTAGGACCCAAACATTCTATAGAGAATGGGATGGATCATTGGAGTGTACAAATGAGATTAAAATTACAGTCAGCTAGTGAAGAGTTTAATATAACATACAATGATATTTGTGTTTTATTTAGGAGCACGAATTACTAAAATTTATAACAAAGGGGATATATGATCAGATTTGGCTTTTAGGAAAATAGATGCCACAGAGGATGGGATAAAATAAGAAAAGACTCATTATAGGAAGATACTTAGAGAAGGTTTCAACTCATTAAGTGACATGTGATGAAGGCATAAAAAGCCAAAGGTAGGAAGAATAAAGAAGAGGGATCAGAAAACAAACAAAGCAGAGACAAAAGGAAGAGAGTGGAGACTGAAAGAGTGTGAGCTGAGATGAAGGATGTAGAGCTGAATCGTGATTTCTAATACGTAGGATTGAAAGGATGGTATTCTACCGTTTACACTTAAGAACAAAGGAGAAAAGAAGAGTAAGAAAAAATATTATTACATTAATTCTGTATTCTATTTTGCAATAATATTTTTTCACTTAAAAGGTAAATGCTTAATTCAAAAATCTTAGAATGTAGAGGACAAAAAGCAAATGTAAAAAGTTCAGTTGAGTTCCCAACTATTGTCATTGGTACACTTATGTTCTGTGGTACTGAGTACACACATAGAGAGATCTTGATTTGTGCATTTGTTTGTGTTTTTTATATAAATGGAAATATTGCTTGCTTTTCATTTCACAATGTATCACCCATTTGCATAATAAAGTTTTTTTACATCATAAATTTCTGCAGCCTCCCAACAGAACATGTTGTCATGTGAATATATTGCATTTTAGCTAACCAATTCCTCACTGTTGAATGTGTATGTTATTAATCAGCTTTCCCTTTGTTGGTCACAATATTTGACTCCTACAGCTGAAAAGAGGGATTTAATTTGACTTATATTTTGAAGGGAATTCTGTCCATCCTTGGCTGGTTCCAAGGCAGAAACCTCACTGCAGAAAGGCATGGTGGAGCAAAGCTGCTTAGTTCATGGGGGCCAGGAAGTGCTGTGGGGGAACAATGCCTAAGAGGGAGGGGCCAGGCACCAGACATCGTACCCAAGGGAGTATCTGAAGACCCACTCAGACACACCAGAAGAGTGCTCTACCTATCTGCTAGGCATTTCTTAATCCAGTAATGTTACATGTCAGGATTAAGGATCACAGTAGCGTTTTTCAACTTTGATTGATTGTTGGAAATAAATTTGTGGTGATTCATTTTCAACATACTCAAATTAAAGAAACTAAGAGGCATCCAGCAGATAGTAATAATGTATTATAAAGTAGTTTCGGTGCTTTTAAAACTTTATTTTCTGTATCACTATTCTGTGAGAAAATATTTTAAATTCTATTTTGCAGATGAGCATATGAATGTTTAAAAGGGATAAGTAATTTGCACAAGATTGTAGTTCAGAACCAAGCAAGGGTTCTGTTACAGTACAAAAGCACACACTCTTAATCACCTCCCAGGGTCAGCTTTCAGGCAGCATTTGGAAATAAGGATCTGAAAATCAATTCCAGGTAAAAGTGAAATATTGTCTTGTAAGCCATCAGTCTCCTCATGAATGGATCGCAAGTTGGCTATTGATTAGAATCACCTGGGGAAAACTGAGGTCACACTCCTGGTGAGGTTTCTCCTCAGAACATGAAATCAGAATCTGGGGAAGACAGGATGAAACCAAATCCTCAATAAGATACTAGAAAACAGAATTCAGTAAATCATTAAGAAGATTATACACCATGACCAAGTGGGATTCATCTAAGGAATGCAGGGATGGTTCAGCATACACAAATCAGTAAATGTAATACACCATATCAACAGGGCCAAACACAAGAATCACGTGATCATCTCAATAGATGCAGAAAATTTTTTTGACAAAGTCTAGCACTCATTCATGATAAAACCCTACAGAAAATAGGAATAGATGGTCTTTACCTCAAGCTTATAAAAGCCATCTATGATAAACCAACAGCCAACATCATACTAAATGGACAAAAACTGAAAACTTTCACTCTAAAATCAAGACGCTAAAATCACTCTAAAAACAAGACAAGGATGCCCACTATCACTATGCCTATTCAATATAGTTCTTGAAACATCAGCCAGAGCAATTAGACAAGAGAGGGAGAAAACAATAAATAAGGATAGGAAAGGAAGAAGTTAAATATTATTATTCAGAGATGACATAATACTCTACATAGAAGACCCCCAAAACTCCACCAAAAGACTCCTAGAGTTAATAATCAAATTTGTTGCACAGCTGGGTACAAAATTAACATTAAAAAATCAATAACATTCCTGTTCACAAACAACAAACTCACTGAGAGGGAAATTAGAGAAATCGTACCATTCACAATTGCATTGAAAAATAAAATTCTTAGAAATTGATCTAACAAAGGAAATAAAGTATTTATATATTGAAAATTACAGTAAGCTAAAAAAGGACATTAAAAAGCATACCAGAAAATGGGAAGATATCCCTTGCTCATGGATAGGAAGAACCAACATAGTGAAAATGGCCTTACTCCCAAAATTGTTATACAGATTTAATGCAATCCTGATCAAAATACTGTTAACATACCTCACAGAACTAGAGCAAACACTCTTAAAATTCGTCTGGAAGCAGAAGAGACCTAGAATAGCAAAAGCAATTCTGAGCAACAAAACAAAGGCAGGAGGCTTCACAATCCCTGACTTGAAATTATACTACAAAGCTACTGTGATAAAATCAACATGGTACTGGCAATAAAACAGACCTGAGGACCAGTGGAACTTGACGACCAGAAGATGCAGACACAACTCCAAATACACTCAGCCACCTTATCTTTGACAAAGGTGCCAAACATCTTCATTGGAAGAAAGATAGCCTCTTTAATAAATGGTGCTGGATAAACTGGATCACTACATACCTAAGACTAAAATTAGAGCTATGTCTAGCACCAAGTACTAAACTAAAGTCAAAATGGATCAAAGATCTAGATATTAAAACAGAAACACTAAATCTCCTGGGAGATAAAGTAGGTAGAAAACTAGAAGACATAGGAGTAGACACAGTGTTCATGAACAAAACCAAAATTGCATGGGAAACACTTGAAAGATCAACAACTGGCATCTCATCTTATTAAAAAGCTTCTGTACATCAAAAGAAATCACCAACAGAGTGAAAAGACAACCCACATAATGGGAAAATATTTTAGCCAACTGTCATTCGTACAAAGGACTTACAACTAGAGCATATAAAAATTTTAAAAATATCAAACCTCCCAAACTCAAAGACCCAATCCAAAGAAGGGCATCTGAGATGAATGCTCACTTCTCAGATGAAGATACACAAATGGCAAATAAATATATGAAAAAAGTGTTCACCATCATTGGTCATTTGAGAAATGCAAATTAAAACAACACTAAAATTCCATCTCACCCCAGAAAGAATGGCTATCAAAAAATCAATTAGTAACAAATGCTGGAGGAGTTGTGAGGAAAATGGAATCCTTCTGCACTGCTTGTGGGAGTGAAGACAGGTGAAATCAGTGTAGATATTCCTCAGAAAACTAGAATTAGAGGTCCCACTTACCTCTGCTATTCCCCATCTGGGTATTTTTCCAGAAGAACTGAAAACATCATACCACAGTGATATATGTGCACCCATGTTTATAGCAGCACAATTTGTCATAGCTAAATCTTGGAAACAACCCAAATGCCCATCAACTGAGGAATGGATGAAAGAGATGTGGTATTTTTATACAATGGAGTATTACTCAGCTATAAAAAGATAAACTCAAGGCTTTTATAGGTAAGTTGATGCCACTAGAAACCATACTCATAAGTGAAATAAATCAGACACACATGTATAAACATCATATTGTCTCCCTAGTGTAAGAACCTAAAAGAGTAAATAAAATCTGAAAGGCACAATAGATAATGTGAAAGGAAAAGAAATTGCTCAAAAGGAAGGAACAACTGGGATGAGGGAAAGGAGAAGAAAAAGAAAGAAGGAAGGAAAAAATATATATGTATATACAAGAATAGCTGGGATAATTGTACTGCTGGTGTCTATTGGTTTATTGAAAGGAACAGTTAACGCTTAAATTTTTTTGACCAATTTTGCATGCTTATATCTGGTACTCTGAACAATTAATTTGAAGACAACAATATGCAATATAACAACCATTATTGAATTCCTATCATCTTGTCTAGTGAAACTCTGTATCATTTCTAATGCTTTTTTAAATCATTTTTTATTTTCTTTGATTGTTTGATTAATCTTGCATTCTTACCTCTGATAATCTGAGCAACTTTGTTGAAGATAACAATATGTAATACAACAACCATTATTAATTTCCTATCATCTTGTTTTGAAGTTCTGTATTGTTTTTTATTATTTTTGTGTTTTGTTTTTATCTTTATCTTTGTTGTTATTTTGTTATTTTTCCCTTTAAATATATATATATATGATAGTTGAGATAGTTATACTACTAATTTCTATTAGTTCACTGAAAGAAAGTTTTGTGCCTATATTGTTTGATCGATTTTTCACACCTATATCTTGTAATATGAGTAACTACTTTGAAGATACCAATACACAGTGTACTAACCATTGTTACTCTCTTGCAATCCTGTTTTGAAATTTTGTACCATTGTTTAATTGGTTTTTTTCTTTAAAATAAAAAAGTGCTACAGGTGATGCCAATATACAGTAGTGATTTATTGGTTGATTGTGTTATGTGTCATGGGGATTGAACCCAGGGCCTTTGTGCTGAACCATGTACCAAGTCCTTTTCTTAATTTTTATTTTTGAGACAAGGTCTCAATGAACTGCTAGGCTAAATTGCCCAGGCTGGGCTAGAACTTGCAGTCTTCTTGCCCCAAGCTCACAGAGTGGTGGGACAATAGATGTACATCATCACACCTGGTGTAGTGAATTTCTTTAAGACATAAAACTGTCCTATAAAAATAATTATTATTGTTACTTTTATTGCTAATTGAAAATTTACAAGTGAATAATGAATATACATACATAAATGATCAAATCAGTTTGTTAACACTTCCATCATGTCAAATACTTCTTTTCTTGTGGTGAGAACATTTTGTGCACTTGCAATGTAAGACACTTGAGTCTAAGAACTGGGATGAGCTTGCCAGAAAGCAACATAGGGAAGGAAAAGACTCCACTACTGAAGAAACAGGGAGGGTTTTAAGAAAGGAGATTCAAGAGTCACAAACACACCCTGGAGAAATAGCTCAGCAGTGCAGCACCTGCCTGGCAAGTGCAAGGTCTTGAGTTCAATTCCTGGTACTACCTTCAAAAAAAAGGAGTGTTAGTTCCAGAGTTGGGGGTGAGAGAATGCTAATACTGAATGCATAGACAGTGTGACCAAGTATAGAGTAAATGTTTAAATTAAAAGTTTTTATGCTAAAGACACATTGCTATTAATCACCTTAAAATATTCCCCATTGTTTGAACACACTTATCCTATCATTCTTGACACTTTCTGAAGCAGTTCTGGAAGTCCTCTTCTGTGAATGCCTTTAATTGTACTATTGTAACGGCCTTGATGTCTTGAGTAAATTCAGTGTTTATTCCCTATGTTCATTTTGACTTTGGGGAAAAGCCAGAAGTTGCATGTTACAAGATCTGATGAATAAGACAGAGGAAGACACACTGTAATATTTTGCAAGCCTGCTTTTTTGTTGGATGGCACTCAGCGGCAGCATTTACCACAGTTTTCATGGCAACTCATAAAGGCACACACAATAGGGCACCTCCAGATCTCCTTCAGAAGCCGGCAACAACAATGGGATAAAAACGTCCCAAGTGAGCCGGAAGTATGTTGAGGCAGATTAATGGCAATGTGTCCTTTATTGTAATAAATTGCTTTAATTTAAACAGTCACTGTTTGTGATCATCTTTCATATATTACTATTTGAGTCTACGGCCATACTACCCTGAGCGTGCCCAATCTCGTCATATATTACCATTTGAGATATTGTTATAAATATTTAAAGTATCATTAAGTATAAATATATAACTGTAATTACAACTGAAGACCATGGAACTATGACTACACATACTTATTTTCTTTCCTGAGCAGCTTTTGTCTTCCTGGAGTTAAAGGAATATTTTTTTCCAATTGATTTTTACTATGAAAGATTTTTCTGTATATTTTCTATAGATCCAAAATCTTCACTGTACACTCTTGCAGAATCCTGGTTTTTTTTTTTTTTTTTTTTTAATTTGGAAGCATTCCTTCTGAAGCCCTCCATTTTCCTCTTCCACTCTGAAAAACTGTTCTCGTTATCCAATACTTTTCTGCACAGTCACCCTCTGTTTCTCTCTTCCTCTCAGTCAGGTTTTTTTTTTTTAACCTTTTTCTTCACCTTGAACTCATATCTCTCATTTGTGTGCTTTCTAAGAAAGAGCACACAAAGTATAAATTATTTTGAGAACTTAGTTACATAAAAATGTCTTTATTCTGCCTCCCCTTACTGATTTATAGTTTTCCAGAGTATAGAATTGGGTCAAAAAATCTTTTTGCTCAGAATTTGAAAAGCACTGCATTCTGGCTTCTGTGTCTTTTCTTGTGGTGATCTGGTGTTTTCTCCATTTCCGACCCTTTGAACATATACTCTTAGGGTTTTTCTTACTGATTTTCCCATACCACACTAACTTACAGGCACATTTTTATACAGTGTGTTAGGCATTTCATGGGCCATTTTAATCTGAAAATCCCTGACCTTCAATTCTTGGAAAGTTTCTTTCATTATTGTTTCATAATATCTTTTTTTAAATTCCCTTTTCCAATGCACTGTTTTGTTGGCATCTTGGTCTATTTTCTGGCTGATTTCCTCCGCCATTATTAAATTATTTGTTTCAGCTTAAAGTTGTTGTTGGTCTCAGATTTGTCCCTTGTGGATTGCTGTTGTTTGCTGGCTTGTTTTTAATTCTGTGTCCTTGATCATGCTGACTTGCCCTGGGGTGAACACCATGTCCTTTGAGATGAAGAATTTAATGTTTCCTGAACTTCAGTATAAAAATAAATTCTCTAAGAAAATAATTTTAGATAGTTTACAATTTCTCTGATGCTTGCATTGCCTCTATTTCATACAAGCTTTTTTGCTTTACGTGTTTATTTAAATTTAGATCTTTGCTGCTAGATTTTCCTACTAATGTCTGATGCTCTTTGGTGATTTACATGTTCATAACATCAGGTAACTAAAAAGCTGACCGAAAGGTCTGTGTGTGGAAGTAGTGTTTGGCAACTGGTTGGCTTCACTGTCGAGTGTTCATTGTGGGCAGATATTCTGCTCATTTTAATGGGTTTTTTTTTTGGGGGGGGTACTTGGAATTGAACTCAGGACCTTGCCCTTGCCGGGCAGGTGCTGCACTGCTGAGCTATATCCCCAGCCTGCCTGATTTTATTTCTTTTCCCTAGAAGTTTCTCCAGGGATGAGTCTTCTAATCTCTTGGATCTTAAGGCTTAGTTGCTTATATTTGAGGAGCAAAACATAGAGAAGAAAGGGTCAGATTTCACTGTGCAATGTGTTTACTTTCTCTTCTTATCTCTATTTTCACCCTGGCACTTTGACTCCAATGCCCCTCGTGCTTGGGATTCAGAGTCTCGTGATTGTAAGGTTTAGTTTGTATAGAGAGAATAAACCTGTTTTTTTAGCAGCATGAGGAAGGTCATCTTGGTGGGGATGGGGGATAAGTATGGGAGGTCTGGCAAGATCTGAGAGCGTAATTGCTTCTTCTGCTGACTGTCAGGCGGCTCCCCTACCTTCAGCCCACCTCTCATTCTCATTTTCCAGGGAAGAAAGTCAGTACCCCAACTTTGGATCTTTGTTGTATGTATTTTTCATATGAATACACTTGCTTCTCTTGGGTAATTCTTTCTGATTTACGCGGGCTCAGCTTTCTTTCTTTTCCTAAGTTATGCCATACCTTTAGATGTTTTTTCTGTCACTTATGTATCAGTGTCTCTTTTCCATTTTTGCCTCCTCCCTTATTGCCTTTATATTTGTAGAATTAGATGCCTTAAATTTCTTTATAATAATTATATATTATATAAATATGAAGACATGATCATGCCACCCATTTAACCAAAAGCCCTACAGTTATACTTCTACTGTATTGCTCTTCGTTTCTTTTGTTAACTGTCATTTTAAAAACTCATAAAATAAAATATCAAAGCAATTCGTAAAACAAAGGGCAATGAAAGGAAAAGGCATTCATCAAGTCACATCTATGTGACAAGCATGATGCTAGGTGCTTCCGATATAAAGTCTGGTTGGATCTTTATCTCTGTGTTCCATAAAGACCATTGTGCAAAAGAGAAATGGAAGCTTATTAAAATTACTCAATCAGGCCATGAGCACCAAGCTAGCCGGTGGGAGAAATAAGAATTCAGTTCAATTCAATGCTTACACTCTGTTCAGGGCCTCCGTGATTGTTCCTCAAGTAATGTCTTCCAAATGCAAGGGAATGCCTCAGAACGTCACTTTGCGCCACCACTGTCAGACAGAAACATAAACACTTGGCTATTTCACAAAGATTAAAGACTACTGAGAGTCAGCTAGTTACTATTTTAAAGACTTTTTTGAAATTTTTTTCCACCACCCTTTAATAGTGCTGTTTGTTTGAATGGTGTGGCGATGGGGATATGGGGTAACCTGTTTGGTGCCTTGACCTGGAGCTCACAGCTTGAGTTTGTTGTTCACGTCACCCATGTCACTTCGTCTGGTGTATAATCTGGCTGAGGAGCAAGAGCCCTAGGTGAGGTTCCGAAAAAGCAAGCTTCAGCCATACGGGAACTTGGTTTGGATATCTTAAAAAACCATGATCTCAAACTGGAAATGAAAAGAGAGTTGAGAACATCAAGTCTCATTCCCCAGGGGATGTGGTAAGACAGAGCAGAGCGTGCAAATGTTGAGGTGAACTCTGATCATATTCTTCATTGGCTGCATTTTCCTGCAGTAGCGAGGGAGGTAATGCGCTGGGGTTTATGTCTCTTCACTTGTTCCGCTCTGTTTATCCCACTCGTTCAAGTACTTGCCACACACATTTACTGAAGAGTGGAGCTTTTTCCTCTTGGGTCCATCCAAGTACCTCTGGGTCAGCTGCCTTCAAAGGCAGAGATGCAGCCAGCTGCAATTTATCCATCTCCTCCTAGGCCTTGGGAGGAGGAGCCCAAAGAACAGCATGCTTATAGTGATGTATTCCTCTCTCATGTCTGTCTTTTACTCTTTACAATAGAACTTTTTACCTCATCCTAAACACAAGTGAATACAGAAAGATGCACATCACAGGGTATGGATGTGAATCAACTGCTTCATCCCAAAATACCCTAACTCACTCATACCAAATGAGTTCCTTTCCTTCATGGTAAATTTTCCATTTTCTTTGAATATAAACCCTTCTGAGCAGGCCTATCTATCCTCCTTTCCCTTTACTAAGGAAAGCTACACTTAGAACAGAGCAATTTTTATCTTCAGTGAATATGTTGCTGGGTTCCAAAATGTGTTAGAGTTTTCATTATGATTTAGAAAGACATATGCACAAATATAGTTAATATCTTAAATAAAGACTGTAAGGGCTGGGGATATAGCTCAGTGGCACAAGCGCCTGCCTGGCAAGTGTAAGGTCCTGAGTTCGAATCCTGGTACCAAATAAAAATAAATACATAAATAAATAAGTAAAGACTATAATGCACTTCTACAGAGCTTGTTGTGGCATAGAGTCTAGAGGACTAATTTTTTTTTTCACTGTCTTTTAGCAGAGCATAAATATGTTACACTCAACATACCATGTAGAAAGAATCCAGGGTGGAGAAGATAAAAATACACAAGGACACCAATCTATGACAGCAATGTCGCATGACATACTGCTTTCTTACTGTTATTATTAATAAGAATATTGATAGAATTAAGAAGTATTTCTGCACAAGAAGATCCACATAATTATTTCTCAGCTGCATTATATCAAGAAAATATGCCCTCAATATGTTTTACAGTGAAGTATTTTCTTTAAAATGCATTCCCTCTTAATCCCAGAAATAAAAGAAGGAAAACAAAAAAACAAATGCAACAAAATAGAAATAAAATGCCTTGACTAATGGTATTGTTTCACCAACCATTATTAAGCTGATGAGGAAAAGTGGGGCAAAAATCACAATATTACAGGCCCTGGGATGCTGGGGAGGGGCAGAGAGGGTGGATGGAGGTCTTTCCACCTTTGGATTGCGGTGGCTAAGTGCAGTGCAGGCTTGTGAGTTAGGAACTGCTGATGTTGCGCAAGACCCATTGAGCGGGCTCTGGGAAATGATTTATGGTGATCTCAAGCCCTGTGCTGGGGGAAAGAGCCACATTCACCTGTGATTGGGGTGTGCGCTTCTTCATGATGGAACCTCTGTTGGCTTCCCCTATTGTAACATCATTGCTCACTATATGCTAGGAATAATTCTTTCACTCTTTGAGCAATGAAAGAAACTCTTACTGGTTGACTTACACTAATTCTAACCCTTAAAACAATCCCGTAAAATGGGCATTAGAAAAGAAAAAGACTGTGGTTCCAAAATATTAGCAATATAATTAATAAGTGATGGAAATGGATTTCAAATCAGGTCCAACAGATTCAGAGTCTACGATTTTCCTTTTTTAAATCCAGTGTGAAAAACCCTGTTTCTCATTTTGTATGATAATGTCCATAAATTGTTGAGAGGCACAGCCCACCCAGATGCTTTCTGACTTTTTTCAAAATTGATTTCTCTTCAGAGGAACTCAGGAGAAAGTTCCTTTTTGTGGAACTTTCTCTAGGTCAGCATTCTTCTATCTTGGGCAGTGTATGCCCAAGACTTTTTCTTTCTTTCAAGTGTTCAGATCTGGATGTGATCAAATCTGACCTCCCATTTTAAGAAAATCCCAAAAGTTAATTTTTTTCTGAATCAGCTAAATTTCTCCATATATCTTTACTCAAACTGTGACCTTCTAATGTTTTAAAAGCACTGTACATTTACTAACTTTATTAAACAGAGTTCACGCATGAAACAACTAGAGAAGTAGCAAATCCTCTGCTAGTAAAGGCGAACATGGAAGAGCCAACCTGTCAGCCCAAAGGAATCAAATACAGGGAATTCAAGAATCAGAGAGGTGATTGAAATAGATTTCCTTTACAGTTCCTTTCAGTTGTGGTTGGAAATTGGCAACCTTAATGCTGCTTGTTAAATGTGTGCCACAAGCACTTTTGGATAGAATTAAATTGGCACATACCACTACGGGACTATTTCCTTAATAATAAAATTGGATGACATTATCAAAGTTCTCTCTCCCTCTCCCTTTGTCTCTCTCATTTTCAGATTCATGTGTCCTGTTACAGGTTTTAGATTAAAATGATTAATTATTACACAAGGAACCAGCCCCTGGGCTGATCATTTAATACTGTACTTGTGTCAGTAATGAAGAAGGTGACAAGAAGAGAACGTGTAGACAGGGTGTCAAAAATAAGAGAGAATGTCGCCCCTGTACCTGGTCCAGCCATGGGTCAGGACCTACCCGCTGCCTCCTGCTCAATGCTTCTCTTTCACATTCTTCATGTGCATTTCTGTTTTGCTACACACAGCCTTGTGCCAGACAGAGAGTGTCCTGTGGGCTAGAAAGCCTGTCCGCTATATGCGTTGCCTGATGTCCCTCCTGTGTGACTGCCAAAAAGAGGGAAAATCTGTACACATCATAAAGTTCAAACCACAGAAGGGTGTTGGTTTCTTTTCGTCTCCTGCAGGGAGGAAGGGACTAGAATAAAAGGGAGGATGCACAGTTGAAACAGGATAAACAGAAGCTGGTCTTGTACTTTAAAATAAGTACAGTTGATCACAGATATGGGCTGAGTCCCTGCTTTTAGGAAAAAACTAATGAATTTGCAAATGCATGATTTCCAGTTTTGAGAACAAAAAAGAAAGTTGTGTCTATCTACACTAGATAATTCTAATGCATCATCACAAGGCATCTACCATGTACTTATTCACTTGAATAAAGTCATTGCCACCATCAATATCTGTACTTTAAGTTTTTCCTAGGCAAGGGTCCCTCTCTTTCTGTATCTCTCTTTTCTGTTCCTTCCAGGGTGATTTTTTAGTTTGTGGTCATTCAGAATAATACTGTGTGTACAGGAACACACCCCAAAGTCTACTTCACGGGGAAGCTATTGAAAACACTCTGCACTGCATATGGATCAGTTCTAACACATGTTCCATATATTTCTGAACATGTAAATACTGTCATGGGACCTGTAAACTGTTGTTCCTCCAGGTAAAGTGACATCAATTATTTTCTTTTATTATGCTTTTTCCTGGGGGGAGGAAGAAACAGCTCACCCAGAAAGGAAACTGTTCTTTCTTGAACAAAGCAAATGGACTTAAGAAAAACCTCAAAATATTGCTGACCAAAATTCTGTATGTAATTCCTTCAATATTCATACAGATGAAATGCTGAATTAAAGCCTTTAGCCAAGAAAGAGTAAAATGCTTTGGATTTTATAGGAATTAGCAAGGAAGGGACCAGCAAATCCTTCCTTTGTGTTTAGGACTAGTTGATGAGATCTTAGATTTGCTCAGATTTTTGATATCTGAACTGATTCTTCAAAGAGACAAAAAAGCTTTATCCACTAAAGAGCATTACTGAGAAGGAAAAACTACAGAAACTGCATTTGTTCCCAGGAGGAGTCATTGCTGGAGAAATACCTTTTCAGTTCTCTCCCCTCCTCCTTCCTCAGGATTTGTGAAGTAGTTTTTCAAATATACTGGGTGTCTTGTCTCTGTTTCTGTTTTTGCATCTGAGAGAACACTTCCTTACTTCTCTCTGTGCATGCTGGGTGTGAGGGGAGGAGTTAGAGGTAGACCTAGGTGTTAGAATACCGTCTCCACAATCAAATTTAGACACTGAATTCCCATTCCATGAAATGGACCCTCCCTCATCCAGTTCCCTGGATATGGTGCAACCCAATGAGACAAAAAAAATACTCGTATGTGTAAAATGCTATGTTTTGGACTGCTTTACCAGAAGGTAACCAGCTACTTTAAACAATTCATAGCAGAACATCTGAACTTTGAAAACAGTGCATGTGTTCAGGAGCCTGCAGAAGGAAGCAAGTTGTCTTCTCCAGCAGGAGTTAAGAAACAACAACGTATTTCTGCAAACATTGAACTGCTTTGGCAACATCTTGACAGCAGGAATTCTCCAGGTCCCTACTCCCTACAGCCTGCTTCTACCCAGTGTAAATATAACCAAACTGCTGTTCAATTACATAATGGCCATTTTAATTATTATTTTGTTGAAGTCAGAATGAGTGTTAGCTCCCCAAAAGCTCATTCATAGCAGGAAGGTAAAACAGGGTAGCTCCAAATGGAATGCTGTCTTTGCAGCCCTGACGGGGTCTGGGTTTGGGGTGACCCTCCGTTTCGCCCACGTGGTTTGTCAGCTCTCTTACCCTTTTATTTCAACAATTACCACAAGCTGTCTATATAGAAGTCATTCCACAAACCTGAAAATTGCAGTTAAGTTCATGGCTTAACAGCATTTCAAGTGCACATTGTAACAGAGTCTCCCAGTAATCAAGTTGCAGGAAGACTGTTATAATAGTCTTTCTCTCTCTCTGAATTGCAGCGGCGAAGCCAGATGTGGAAATTATGAGTAATGTAATTGATGATCTTAAAGCTTTTAAATACCCAAGCTCTCAACAATCAAGATCTATTTGAGTTCAGAATCTAATAAGAAGTAAATACAATAGGTTTCAGTAAGACATTTTATCAGGAGCTCAGCAGCACTTTGCTTCTTCTGCTGTTACAGGCGACATTATCATCTCATCAGCCGACAAGTTGGAGAATTTTATTGTGACACATAATCATCTTTAGTTCATCATATTTTTCCTTTTCCCAGCGCAGTTTTTTAAAAATAAGATTTGCTCATTAAATACACCATTTCAGAAGGGTTTTGTCCCTATTAGATTTAATAGGGAAGGAAGAAGAGCATTGTTAAAACTAGCTGTTTATTGACAACTAATTTATTGTGTTCCTCTGTAGGTGGCTCTATCAAACACATCAATGTGTTAAAAATAATACCACTAAGATATTTTCTAGATACCTAGGTTCAGAAAGCCTAGCTAGTGACAATTAGTACCAAATTCATCCTGCAATTTACTCCCTACGCTGGCCCCAAAGAACTCGCATGCTATTAAGAGTTAATTCAAATGCCACATTAAATACACCTCAGTATTATTTTTGTTAATATGCAAATCATTTATAATATCAGGGTGATCTTACATTCAGTGGGAGCAGCAATAATGCCTGTTTAATGAAGTATTCATCAGTGCCGTAGGTGTCTTCTTACTGTTACTGTCATATGTTGTTTTCACAAAAAACTTGACTACAAAGAGAATTATATAGCCTCCACAATAACAGTTTCAATTTTTTTCTCTTTTGGTGGTGAAATATTGTTGTTCAGCACACATGAACATTGCCATCTCTCCAGTGTTATCATTTTCACATTCAGATGTGCTTCCAACTAATCTAGTTTCTGAGAACTGAAATCATTGTCATTATTTTTAATCACAAAAGAAATACACCAAAAATGGCTGAGCTGGGTGTTTTTTGGGATTTTTTTGCTTATTTGTGAAGAAATACCATTTTCACCTTTCCATCAATTTTCTTCTCCTACATTTTCTAATAATACAATAGGGAAACTGCTCATAAAATGGTGTTTTCCCTAGCCTGAAACAAAACAAACGTCTGTGTACATGTGTGCAAATGAATAAGCAATTTCTTGCAAAATAATGCAAACTTTTCATGGCACCCATGAAATATAAATCAATGTTTAGTTTCCTGAACATATTCTGTTACTTTCTAGTGAAGCAAAGAGGGTAAGAACACCTTAGGAAGACAGAAATGTGACCTTTGATCACAACCGTTCTGTGTTCTACAAATTCATCTGGGGCTGTGAAGGGACAAGGTAAATCTGAAACCCCTCCAAAGGGCTTTTCCATAGCTCTGTCTTTCTCTCTCTATGGATTTATTTTATACAAAATTTAATAATTAAAAATCACCAAATTCCAAATTGTTATAAAAACATAAGAAATCAACCTTCTTGTGATTGTAAACCCCAGGGTAAACGAGGAGCCGTGTCACACCTTAACATCGCCCTTGAATGTTGACTTTGAATCACAACCTTCCTGTCTTGCGCGTGCACTCAGCTATACAGATGATAAGAAGAGTGCATCGATTGATTATAAATAACATTCAAATTAAAGGTACAATTAGAAAAGAGAAGGATACAAGAGGTAAAAGAATTCTCTTCCCTCCTCCCAATCTCCCTGTCCCAGGATTTCCCAGGGATGAAAATTTAAGCTAACCGAAGGATCTTTTGGAAGCAGGATTGTTTTGCCATGGATGAGGGATTACTGATTGGCTTTTTAACTTCAGCTTTTCCACATAGTTTTTCAGTTATTTAATTTACTCTACATGGAGTCTATTGATTATTCAAGTTGGCAGTCAATTTTATAGGGCACCCCGCTGTTTCTTTGCTTAATGTAGTCAATGATTGTAATTGCTTGATCAGTGCAGCCCATGAAATAGGTTTTGTGTCTTTTTACAATGCATTGATGGCTTTATCTGATGCAGCCTTGGCAGGGGCCGGGTTTTACAGCGCTCCCCGGAACTCCCAGAGGTCTCTAGATTAATGGCTATGGCGAGCTGTTGGAGCTGCTGATAGCGCGCTCCAGAATGGATTCGCACATCTGGCATGCCACACTTGGCGCTGGCGCCAGCTCTGTGTTGTGCAGTTACAGAATCTCTCACCAGTGCCTAGTTAACTGTTTTCACTAAGGGAATGAGATAAAAAGCCATCCAGAGAGCTGTTGGCACCCACTCTCTGTCACTGTAGTCACACATTAAAATTTTTTCAGTCTTTTTTTTTTTAAGAGGCAAATGATGTATGGAAACAACAAATTACGTGGAATGTTTATGTTTTGAACTCTGTTTGGATTCTGAAAAGCATCCCATGGGTGTTCAGATTTCCTGTAAACCAACAAGCGGCACCCCTTCTTCCCTTACCCACCGCCTTCCCTTGGATGGGAGCAGGACAGTATGAAACGCTTCCAAGTCTGCTGTGCGAGTGACAGGGGCTTTGGCTTTCCAGAGAAAGGTGCATAGAGGAATCACAAATGTGAAAAAGCAGCCTTCACCACCTCCACAGCTCATTACAGTCAAAGGTAATTCTCCTGTCCTTCAGTGGGTCGGGTTAAATTGCTCAGACATCATTTCCCCGTGCCTGTGTGTCACTGCTTCATATATGGTACAATTTGAATTGCACTATTAGACATGTAAAATGTAGTTTTAATAAGTAGACCAAGAAAAAGTAATGAAATATGCAATGGAGTTGCATAAATCCATGGACAATATAATTACATAGTACACATACATGATTTACAATGCCCAGGATGAGATCTACTAAAAAAAAAAAGAAAAGTGTGATAGATTTTTCAGACCAGCTAGGCTTAGGGTTGATTTTTCTCAGCAGAGTTTGACATCAAAATTGGACAAGTACAGTTTTGTTATTAATACTTTTCTCTGTGTAATAAACTATCAGTAAATAATGTACCTTTGAAAAGGAGGAGTGTATTGAGAAGACAAAATAATACTTGAAGTTCCTAGGTCTACACAGAACTGAAATTTCCATTAGAAAAAGCAACTCTAAAAATACTGTAGATGTGTATGTTATACTACTAATCTGTTGGCTTGCATGCAAGAAAAAGTATATTAAAATTTTATGAAAATAACCATTCTTGTTTTTAGATTTTGTAGTCATTGTGTGATATCATTGCTAAGATCACTTCACCATTAATTTAGATTTTAATGCATTTGCAATAGAAGGGTTTCTGGCAAATTCCTCCTCTCACCCTTTACTTTCTTGGCCCTCATACACTGCCTAAATATATTTTATACATTTCATATATAGCCTCATATATTACTCAACTTGCTTTCCTTATTCAGAATGTTATTATTTAATAAGTTGAATAAAAAGAAGCCAAGTCAGCAATTTATACTAGTGTACTGCAAGCCCAGGCTTTGAAATATGAAGAAATACCTTTTTCTTAAGGACTGTAGAAAACATCTCACCACTCCTCCACTCCTAATTTCATTTTACTTTGAAATGTAATAAAAATGACAGTCATTTTGAAAGAGACGTCTGAGTCACTTTTTCACTGCTCTGTGCATCAAGATGGTCTGCATGGCTGGAATCCTGGCTCCATCCCCAATACACACACATATACAACGTGTGGCGCTGCACAGAGTGACATAATAGCTAAAACAAAATCCTCAGAGGAACTGAAGGACTCACTAATATGACAGCTGATGAAAAGCCTTGCTTCACACTGACTTAAGATAACTGTGTAGTAGGATGAGCACTTGGTGAGGAGGCAAACCTCTGATTGGGGAAGATGTTCGCTGCACAGGTCAGGGTGTCCACACCTATCCTCTGCCCCAGCTCCCTCCCTCACAGTGGCAGATACTTGTTAAGTTTGTCCCTGCAGGAAACCCCAGGTATGCAGTTAGGTCTGATCCTTGCTAGGGTTGGCTTGATGCTGGGCCTCCAGTCAGGTCTGTTTGCTAGTCTGGGGCCTAGGTATCCTTTCTCATCCCTGTCATCCATTTGTTCCTAATTATAAAGTTCCAGGGGGCAGGAGCTTCTCATTTCCTCTTGCCTTTTATTTTTCCTGTTGGTAGCAAGATGTTATGCAGGTGTGGACTCTTAATAAATACTATGGTGCTTAGCTGTGTTGTGCCTACATAAAAGGAGACATGTCCCAAGTGATAGGAAGTGCAAGTGGGCTGATTACCTATCAGAGAAAACAGGGAAAGTTCTTAAACAACAAAGGAGTTTGGTGAGGACGATAGGGTTTTTGTCCCTTCTGTTTCCATCTTCTCAGGGTACAAAGCTGTGGGATGGTAATTGGAAAAGGTAGGGGTTAGAGTTAGGGTTAGGAGCAGTTTTATTCAGTGGAGGGAAATTTGAAGCCCTCCTTTGTCACTTAGCGCTGTATAAACTTGGACGAATTATTTAATCTCTCTGAACCTGTTTCTTTTGAACAGAAGCACAGAGACTTACACAATTGTCTACTGCTGCTGAAAGAATTAAATCACACATCATGGATAAGCATTTGGCTCCATTTCTAGTATATAATGTGTTTTGTAAAGTTAGTTACACCCAACAGCTCCTGGAAGAGTCACCTTCCTTGCTCTTCCTCTATTCCTGAGCAGCTGTGGTACTTGGGCGTGATCTATCTCCTTTCGTCCTCTCTCCTTTATTTTAGTCCAACTTTCCTTTGCATGCCTAACTATTCCAATTGCTACCTGAAAGTGGCAAAGTAAATATAAAGCAAAACAACAAAATTAGACCAATCTGCAATAAGCAATTATCAAGTTTGGATACTATGCTGTGCTAAGTGCATTTCAGAAAAGACCAGTTTTTAGTTGATATCATTCATTGCCTGAAGTGCTATGCTTGGGACCCTCCCTAGAGTACCAGGATGCAGACAGAGCCGGGAGTTAAGATCTATGACCCTGGCCAATGCAGGTATGGGGGCCATGTACTTAGCCATAAGTGAAATGATATATGGAGGTGATTCTTGACTAAAGTTTACAAAGAAGTCCAAAAATTACATCTAAATGAAACCAAAAGTAAGGTCTACAATATGAGAGATGACTGTGAATTTTCTGTTGTACATAGTAACAGGAAAAAAATAGGGAAATACCTAGAGCAACTGAGAAGAATCTTAGGTCAGGTGCACAGGTAGCTACGTTACCCCTTTGGATTCCTATCTGTACCTGACTAGCATGAGATGTACTACACCGTCTCAAAGGAAGAGCTGAGAGGCAAAGACTTCTGGGTATTGAACCCTCAGCCAGACTGCATATGACTCTGCTTAGGTGGAAGATGGATTTTGGTTCTCCTGACTGGTAGATCCCTGTCTATAGGCTCGAGAGGCCCTCAGTGAAGAGTGTCATGCCTGACCTCTCTCATTCTTCTTCACAAGTGATGGAGAAGTCATGCAGGAAAGGAAGGCTTCCTCTTTGGTATGTGCTCATCACAGCAGCTTTCTGAGAAAGCCCGTAGGCTTCAATGTTTCTCAGAGAGGACACATGTGTCTACCAGGAAGTTTAAGGGAAACATTCGCTAGTATACCTTTGAGGGCCAAGTGCTATTATACTCTCAGGTCAGTGGTGTGCTGCTCTGCAACACAACCCCACCTACAGATTCTCTTAGATAACTACTAGGACTATCACAATACACTAAAATAAGAGTCTGTATTTACAAAAGTAGCCTGATTTTTATCCATTGTCTGTAAATCATATTGTGTGTGATGTCTTCCTTGTAGAGTTGAGGATATTCAGGGTATTTGGGGGAAGGGACAGATGCTAACAAGAGTCAATGGCACAGGAGTGAAAGAGGGGCCATGTTTTCAGTTGCCATTCACTGCCAGAGCTCTGACTCTAGCCGGTGTTGTTTTGCAAATGAGGAAGGAGAGATAGTTTGAGAGGAAAACAACTTTCACAGGGAATAAATTTTAAACTTACTAAAAGCATACCAAAAACAAATGTAATTTTAACTGCTGATTTGTCATTATCCATATCAAACGACATAAACATCCCCACCACTCCCACCCCTCTCTACAACTAATAGGAATAGGACCTTAAAAACAGGAAGAGGCAGTCTTAAAAGAGAGAAGGTTACTTTTCCACAATCCCAAGTAGTTGTGAGTATATATCCTACCTACTTAATAGACGCTTGAGTGATATAGCTATGAGAGTAATGACCTTTTCTCTTTCATTCTAACCCTACTTGGATGCTTGAGCTCATATCCCAATAGGAAGAGAGAAAAGGGGATTTAAACCACCATTTGTTGATCACTTAGCAGGTTTAGGTATTAAACTGTTACCTGTGATTTAGAAATATATATATATATAAGTGCATTGGATTATTCACACCCAGAGTGACTTACTACAAAGCTGTGCCTTTTACCCTCCTGATTGTCTTGCATTTTCATTTAGTGGCAAAAGCATGATTCAAAATTTGGGTCTGTAAATTCTTGATCCTTTGAGTTTGTGAGTGTGAATATGACGAATCCATCTGCCACACGAGACTCTGGGTCCTGCCTCCTTACTCTTGGCCATGCTGGCTGTGGACTTCCTGAGGGGGCCTGCTTAGCACGCAGGCCTTTGCCCGCTCTCTGCACGGTCATGTTGGTCACATACCGTGGCACAACTGGAGCCCACTTCTGATGTTCTGGACTTTGGCTATTTACATTAAAAGAAAAAGCTTTTAAAATATTCAACACACAATTATGAAAGACCTGGTATTCAGAGAAAAGCTTAATTTAATGCTCCCACCCCAATACATTTTTTATTTGAAAACTGTTATCTGCATAAAGAACGCATCTGATACTAAGTACATACACATTTAATGTGAATTAAAGATTTGAAACTCCGTAATAATTCAAGTACTGTCTGCAGTTGTGATAAAATGCCCTCTCTTCTCAGGTCCAAAAATTTAAACTTTTAAAAAATGAAGATAGTAAGTCTTTTATTTGTATTGAATACCTCAAACACTGAATGTTTCCATCTTCTGTGACCTGTGGGCCGCCAGAGCCACTCTGTGTCCATGTGGGCAATGAGAATAGATTTGCTCACACCTTGGTTTACTAAAAGTCATGCCTTGGAATTACTCACCCAAGTGGCACCTTCTCCCCAATGATGGAGACATAAGCTGAGACAAACTTGAAAACAGTCTTACTCAACAGCACTAAAACCTGTTGTTTATGATGTGCTTAACCAACGCTTTCATAAACTGATTGTTGTTTTATTGAATCAAGGAATTCTAAAACTATAGAATAAACAAAGCAAAATGAGATATGAAAAATTTGAATTTTTAAGTGAAAGTATTTGCAATGGAGAAAAGTTTGGGAAGTATTTCAGAAAGTAAGCAGGAAAAGTTTTATTTACTTGGATGTGTATCCTTCAAGTAACTGATAAGTTCACTGGGGTACATTTCACTCACTGTGTTGTACCAATGTGAAGAACTATACTTGCTTGCTCAAATCCACTTATTATTACCTCTTGAAACATGCTACCTTCACAGAAAATCTCCTACGCTTTATTTTCTGTCTCAGTATTACCTCTTTGCAAATTAGATTATGCATTTTATTTTACATAATATTTTTTTGTGTGAAATCAATCTTGTTTATTCATAGTCAGCAAAGCCTTTAATTATAAAGAATGTTTTAATAAGAAAATTCCCTTCCATAGGCTGGGATAAATGAAAAGCAACTAGTTGAGGGTCTCTGTGGATACCCTGTGTATTCTGACATCAGGATCTGTGTTGAGAACAAAACAGGGGTCGCCTGGGCTTCAGCTGTGTCATTTGGGAAACTGGGGTCACACACTGAGTGTTCCCCAGAATTGCAGCACTGCTCCATGTGCTTCTCTAGTGTTTTTCTGTGGTCCTGATTTGAGACTTTCCATTCGCTTTCAGTTTCCACCTCCCAGTGCATGCCCAGACTCTGGCTGTGCCTTGCAGGGGAAGCGCCAACATTCCATGAGAACAGCAATCTCTGCAGAATGTTTGGCTTGACCAGAAGCAGGAAGCACAGGAAACGTTATTTTAAAAAGTCCCGTTTTTCACACTGCTGATGTCTGGAGAGTCGAGATAAGCTTTGAGCCTCCTTCCAAATCTTCGGGTGCTCCTCCAAGCATGCTCTAAATGGGGTGTGAAATAAAGCTTACTGGGGTGGGATTGGACAGTGATCAAGATGAAGCAGAATTGGCAGTAGGGCTTCTCTCCATTTAGTTTCCAGGATGGTGGAGGTGAAGCTGGAGCTTTCCCATCCTTAACGCCTTATCTAGGACTCAGTTCTGTGAATACTGGTCCAAAATGTTACTTTTCTTTTTTGTAAATATTATACTTTAAATTGTTGAGTTTTAGTGAGCCAGGCAGCCCACAAATGATCTTTATTCTTGAAGTATTTATCCCTAAAAGTATTACTGAAGTAAGAATGCAAGATTTCTTGAATTGCATTACATGGTTGTGGCATAATTATTTCATTTTTAGTTCTTAGTCCTTAATGGAAACACGACATGTAAGTGGGTGCTGGGGCAGAAACCTAGTTGTGGAAGAGACTGAGAATAGTTTAGAAGCTGTCACTGGATTTCCCAAGTCTCTGTGTCATTTTGTTTTTTCAAAACAACAAACTGTTTTCTTACTTTACCTGGATTTAGAAAAGATGTATGTCATGGTAACTTTGGATGCTATTTGTAATGAAATACTACAATGAGTTGTCCAAAAATCTTTTATTTTTTTTAAATACATGAATATTTCTAAACCTAACACTATTTTGTCAATATCGTAGAACATATCTAGCTAGAATATATAAAGTGGGAAAATGATTCTTATAAATTTAGTAGAAAAAAGCACCAAACACAACAGCTCAATTATAAAATTGAGGTTTATAAATTGTAACAGATCTCATGAATTAACTTAGTCTACAACAAAAGTCCTCTAAGCAGAATATTCCAAAAGTGCACCTTCCTGCAAATAATGCTTGAAGTAGACATTTATGCTTTCTAACAATGCACAGGATTTATGAACATTTTATTTTCAGTTGTCCAGAATTCATGAGAATAAGGAAGATTCAAGGCAGGTTTAAGACACTGGACACCGCTTTACAGCAATAATAGAGCACGAAATTCATCTGCTTCTGCTAATATCTTGTGGAGTGACTGAGAAATTCAACGACAGAAGTCACTAAGTGGGTCTCTCACAGATGCCCAGGACAATCAAAAGTTTGAAACAGCGGACAATTTCTTACTTTAATGTTGATAATAGCAACTCATGAAATTGAATACCACTTTGAAATTTACCCTCATCTTTCCACGCTTCAATCCAAAGGATAGATTTCTGTAGTGTATGCTTAGTTAGCATGCCCAGTGTCTGGGTTTTTATTTGGTCATTTGCAATGTTTCTCTCACGTTTCTTTCTGAATTATCCAGTTCTACTATGAAAGAGTGATAGAGGATATGAGTGTGTGTGTATAGAAAAAGTTTGTATAAAAGTGAGTAATGATGTTGTTAATGTGAAAACTATGAACAACTGTAAGGTTCCTATTCCCAGGGATTCATTACTGTGGCTGGAGAAGATAGTGTCTGCAAGCAGAGGCATAAATTTTATCTACCTGTGCCCTCTGAACGAAGTCCTTCAGGAATGGGTGACCTTGTCTCTTAGTGTAAAAGGAAAAATTCTGGAGTCTAAGCAAAGTATAAAATTTACATAAATATTTGACAACAAACTCCTGATTTTCAGAAGTAGGGAAATGCTAAAGGGACAGATTATTAAGAAGTTTCATTCCCCACAGATGGGATTATGTCAGTACCATCAGCCTGTGCTTCCTTTTGACTCAAAAAAGGGCTGTTTTTCCATTTACAAGTATTAAATTTACAAGTACTATTTATCAATAGCCTTTATACATATCAGTAATAAACTTGTGATAATGTACAATGTGCAAGGCAAAAAAAAAAATGAGGCATAACCCTTGTCCTTTAAGAGTTAATTTCTTATGGGACAAAAAGAAAACACAATGCATTAAATACGTTAAATTAAAATAGTCTATTTGGGATGCGATCTCTCCAATCAACTATAATCAGATACTTATTGGAAACACCACATGATATTGATATAAATACATAAATGCATAAGTATGACCTTATATTTTTCAGTATTTTTTTATTATCCCCCACCTACTTTCACAGGCACATGTGTCAAATGTATGAAGATAGAAAAATGAAGTTATAGGAAACAGAGAAAGTAGAAAAATAATTAATAGAACTGAACATGAGGTCAAATTTTCTAACTCCTGCTACATTCCTCTTACTCTTTACTGGAAATTTGCTCATTTGAGAATGACCATGGTACAAAAGTGACTGCAAATTTCTCAAGGGCAACAGAAATAGTACTATCATCAGAACTATTCCTATTTAAAATAAGAACAGACGTGTTCTCTTTTGTTTTATAGCAGGACCATTTTGGAGTAGACACGAGCAAGTGCACACCCTTGAAGAGTTAAAATGTGATGTTCCATCTCTTCGCTTGCCTTGGCATTGATGCAACATGACTTAGAGGCAGTGACATGTGGCAGAAAAAAAATCAATAACTAGAAATAGTTACCTATGCCATGACTCCAGTTCAAAAGGGCAACTATTCCATTTTTCCCTGGCATTTCATCATGGATTTTATCTTCTTAAATTAAAAGAAAAACAGATCAAACGGGATCTGAAAGTTTAATATACATTTGAAAATTCTTTATGAAAGTACCTAGCACCTTTGAGTTCCTCCTGTTTTCAGTAGATGGTATCCAGTGGAGAGTATTGTGCCCATCCCACAGGATCTAATTTGCATGACTAAGGTAAAACTGTTGGATTTATTTGCCTGGCCTTGATTAGATTAGATCTGACCTTATCGTTTGGGTCATTGTATTTAACTCCTTATTCTGGTGTTCTGTAACATTATAATAAAAGGATGCACGGCTCCCATCAGGTCCTGTTCACAGTCATTTATCCTTAATGTGTCTGAAAGAAACAGAGAGGAATGAAAGAAGACAGTTTCTCATTCATGATTCCCTTAAAAACTGTTCTCTTGTCTTCGCTCTCCCACCCTGATATTGCATGCATGGCTTGTTCTCAGCTTGCTCCAAGACAAGCTAGGGCAGGCCCTGTAATATGATTCAAATTGCAATCTCATGTCTTGCATCCCCCAAACACTTCCTCTCCCATACAACCTGGAACCTCCATCCCAGTCCCCAATTAGACTAATATCTCTGCCCAGCTCCGAATGGGGGTGATGGATCGGATGGGAGGGTGAGGGGAGACAAGGCGATCTTCTCAGCTCCTCTGCATTCCCATAGGCACGCAGCATTTGACAGATTGGGCAGAGCTGCCACGAAAGAGTCTGACACAGATGGTGTAATTAGAAAATGCGAAGTGCGAGAGTGAAATTTATCTTTGATCAGCACCTCCTTGCCAGATTGTCATCTATGTTAATATGATGAAGGCTTCTTGGAGATGGATAGAAGGAAACAGCAGCCTTGAAGAGGAAGCAGAGACTGTTCACTCCATAGAGAAACTATTCCGTTTACTTCTGAAATCCAATCACATTCAGCAGGCCAAAATGAAATTGTACTTATTCAGTGCATATGGAAAACAAGCCTAACCTGATTCACACACTTTATTAAGCCTATAATCAATACGGTAAGAATCTGAGCTTTAGTTGGAAGGAGGGACATGTTAATTTTTTATAGAGTAATAAATAAAAAAATACAATCTATAACTGGAGGAGCTGTTGAAGACAATGTGCATCTCTCTTTATCAAGGGTCTATGAAAAATGCATAGAAGGAAATCATTGCACTCAATAGCATTAACACTCCACACATTGCCAGGAGAGTTTTTTTTTTTTCTACTTTTCCTCTAGACTTTTTGTTTCAAAACAGTACCTGTGGTTTTTATTCAGCTTAAAAACTATCAGTTTTATTTCCTTGATGTTTTGGATGATATACTTATTTCTCTATATTTAGCAATTCAGAATTTTAAAAAAATGAATAGAAGATATTCCTAGTCAGGATTTGAGGAAGTTATTTCCTTTTCATGTCATCTTCCTGCAAAATCAGGACGTTAACCATGAGAAGGACCAAATGTAGCCATAAAGCATTTCTCCTTAAGTTTTTATATCCAGTAACAGTAACCTTTTCTTTGGATGGCTCAGAAGGTTCAGGTTTATAAGCAACTATGATAGACTACATTTTGCTATAATCTGCTCAAATGTTCACATTGATGGTGGTAATTTTCAGGAAGGTAAATTAGCATAATTAATGACCAGCCAAATTTGGGGGTAATACAGTATGTAATTAACATTAGAGAGTTCTGTTGTACCACCTGCCCCCACATTTCATTGTTGCAGGGATCGAACTGTACAGGAGGAAATTTTCCCCTTTGCTGCACTGAGCAGAAAGCAGCTTTCTTCATCAGAATAAGCCATTAGCTGTAATGGCATGTAGGTGTAATGGAATGTGCTCGAAACATCTGTGCTGAGAGCAGGGGAGAAATTGCTGCATGCAGTCGTAGGCCTTTGGGGAGCTTGATTAAGGGTTGCTTCAGAGAACTTGAGATCTGGCTTGGGATGCAAATGAAAAAAAAAGGAAAGAGAGAGAGCGAGAGAGAGAGAAGAAAGGGAAATAATGCTAATAGATTTACGGATGTACTGCAGGGAGAACAAAGGATTTTTAATTTTTTCCTCCTTTATTGCTCTTATATTGCATCTGTTCTCTACTGGGCTTTCACTTATTGAAGTGATCTGGAAAAAATGTAGCTAAATGCAGTTTAGTGGGAATAAGCATAGCTGTAGAAATAGAATAGCTTGATTCCCCCCACTTTGGTTAGCTAATGGAAAGTTCCTCACAACCTGTGAGGAAAAATATGAAATATTGTTTATCTTCTGTGTTATCTTAAAATTCATCTCAGGAAAACCACACAAATATTTAGATTTGGGACTGAAAGTCAGTGTACATCAGTCTGAACACAGAAGTTTTTACAGTGTTTGAACTAACTTCTAATTCATTTTGAGCTGCATAAGTCAGTATTTCTAAGAGTATTTTGAGCGGATTTTTGAACTCTCTTTTTTTAAATCCCAATTTGCATAGGTGTGCATGTTGTCACAGAAAATAAAATTTTAACTTCTGAGGAAGATGGAAAGATTTTTATGCTCCTGTATATTTTCTTCAGAAAATACTTACTGAGCACTTGTTATGTGCGAAGTACGTTTTCCCTGCTGCAAGTCAGTCACTGCGGCTGGGAATGTGATAAATTACATTTGGCAATGAGCATGGCCAATTATATCACCTCAGCCATCTCCTTATTCCATGCTGACTGCTGAAGCCAAATTGATCATGAAGTGATACACATTGATTGCTAAAACAGCTCAATTGAATGCATTGATTATGAGGAGCTTTGAGCAGTTTAGATGTAGTGAAGAAAAAAACCTACCTTTTAACTACACCTTTTGACAGTGGAGCTAGGTTAAACAAGCATTATATGTAGTTAATGAGTGAGGAAAGGGTTAAGCATTTATGAAACTAATGCAAGTGGAAATGGAATTAGCATTCTATATGGGACAGATGTGAATGTATTGCCTAGAAAATTAGAAACAAACCTGAAAATATTGGGTGATTTTATGATTAGGTAAATCTTGCACTTTCTAATTATAAATGACAATGAAGCACTCTATTCGTGGGAATCTATCTTCCTTATGAAATCGGAAGCTTGCTGAGCGGGTGCCAAAAATTCCTTGCACCAAAGTTTAAAATGTGTAAGGAGGCAAGAATGTAATAAAAATTCAAAAGCTAATAATATTATGGCGACTGGCATTGTTTACAGTGTGGAGCACCTGCTGTTTGAAAAAAAAAAGGAAGAAGAAAAAGTGAAATCATCAAACTGTTTCTAAATGGAAAATCTGGGCTCTCTGCCAATTACACAATGTGTTTCAGGTGCACTGTAAGGAGGAACAATAAAAGGTGCAGAGGAAAGAATATGAAATGTTAAATCTCAGATATGCAAGAATATTAATATGATGTTTCTTGAAAGAAAATCTTGGGACTCTTCCAGTGTTCTGCATTGCAAGGAGGGGGGTAAAAATTTTACATGGCATATGTAAAGTTCTAAAACTTTTAATTGCCTGTATCTTAAAAAGAATATATATGAATGCAAGACCATTTGCTTCAGCTGCATTGCCCTTAGTTATTTCAGACAGAAAGGTCCATCTAGACGTGGAAACATAATTTGTTTCTTTCAACCTCTCTCTCTCTCTCTCTCTCTCTCTCTCTCTCTTTCTCTCTGTCTCTGTCTCTATATATACATATATAGTGTGTATATACACATACATAATATATATAGTATATGTGTGCAGAACTAAACACTGAGAGGAAGAGGAAGAGAAAACATAGCTTCTTTTGTTTATTGTTGAATACTAACTTTCTACATTGTGAACAACTGCAAAGTATGAGATACACAGGATGGTGAGATGTCACATTTCTATCTTCTCTGTATGATGCACTTACTCATGGATTCCTACAGAATTAGACACCTCCTTTTACCAGATAACAATTCACACATGCCAAATTCCCCTTTCTAGTTTAAAGGTTTTTCCTTTTTCAATGAAGCATTTTAAAATCAAGACCCTTTGGAATGTCTATTCCATTTGAAAATGCTAATGTTTCTCAAATCAAACTGACACATTATCTTAATGCATATTTTAAAAAGTAAAATCCAAAGCCATGCAATTGTTTTATAATGATGAATGGAAACTAACTCAAGAACTGGGTATCTTTCAAATATACAATATTTTCAGAAACCATAAATAGAATTATTTTATTCATTATCTTTCTGATGCTCAAACTTATTAAGAATTAAACTGTTGGTAAATACTTGGGGTACTTTTCATTCTTTCGTATCAGAAAAAAGTAGAGCTATGGAAATTCTCCTAAATATTCATATCACAAAAGTACGAAAAGGAGGAATCAGCAGTGAGATAAAATGTGAGAATAATCCTTACCTTTGTACATCCACTTTACAAAGAAGTACATCTGCTTCTCCATCATTTATGGGGTGGGTGGAAACCTCATAACTCCCCAGCCTCAGTTTCCTCCACTTTAAAAGTCAGTCAAAATAATTCCCAACATGTGACTCTTATGCTTAAATGAGATGATTCAGGTAAAGCAATGGGCCTAAGACTAACACACAACAAAGGCCATAAGGACTTAATGTTAGCTAATATCACTATTTTTATTTTTTAAATATTTGCATTTTCGCTATCGCAGCTGTAAAGAGTAAACTAAGGCACTTATAGTTGGCACCATTTAACTCCACTTTCTCCCAAAGAAATGAGACTTTCCAAATACAGTACACCCTTGTTCATATCCTCTCTTCTAGCATCATCAGTGGCAGAAATTCCATGAGTCATCTAAGATCAGTTTTCTTTTAGTTCTACAACTGCACATCAGCATTGGAATATTACGAAGAAATAAGGGCACAACTATATAATGCGTTTTTGTTTGTTTTGTGGTGCTGGGACAGAACCTGGAACTTTGGATTGAGCTACATCCCCAGCGTTTTTTAAAAGTGTATGTATGTATGTATGTATGTATGTATGTATGTATGTATTTATTTATTTATTCATTCATTCATTCATTCATTCATTCAAATTTTGAAGCAGGGACTCACAAAATCACTAAGTTGCCCAGGATGGATTTCAGCTTGTGATCATCCTGCCTCAGCCTCCAAGAGTGCTGGAATTACACACTCAATAAGTTTCTTTACTAATATGAATTAGAAATAAGAAGGGAAGGAGCAGGCAGTATAGGGCACCAGCATTTTTGCCAAAGAGAATCTGGAAGTACACAGTAAAATACTGTAAAAGATTAGGGAACAGAAAGATCAGATTAGAAAGAACATTAGAAAGTCAGCTTTGTTTTAGAAAGATTTGTGTTTGGTTACTATCCATGGGCTTTTAGACAGTAAACCTTGAGCCTTAGTTGCTCATCTGTAAAATAGAGATATTGATACCCACCTCATTACGAAAACTAAATGGAAAAATGGTTAGCAGACACCCTGACAAATAAGATATGCAAATACATATTAACTGCAGATATCCTAAATTATCTTTGATCTTATCTATCTTTTAGTTGCATTTTTAGAAATTTATACACATATATTATCTCCAAAAATATAAGGTATTTAATAAAAGAACCTCAGCTCTTCTCATACACACTGGCAATGAAGAAAATTTATTTCAAAAATAGCTTTATGACTAAGGTATCAAATATCAGGCCTTCCTCCTTGAGGTCAACACTCTCTAGTTCTACAATTTGCAAAAATTACACTACGGCTACATATTCCATCATGTACATATGTTAAAAAGGATGTTGCTAGCTTAATGTTTTCACCCTTAGAATAAAAAGAGATTTTTAAAACAACAAGATTTTATGAAATACACAAATAGCCATAATATTAAACAGCTCACTGTAGATTCCTAACTGTGCTTATTTTGGGTATAACATTTCTATTTTGTCAAGATTTGAACTAGTTGTATCTTTAGGCATCATCAAATAGTTAATGGGTACATTGGACTGGTTCCCAGTCATTTAATGCCTAGATTATTGAAATTATGTTCTAACTTCCATCCCCTCCTCCAGTATCTTTCAAAATCATCACTCCTTAGAGGGCATTGATGCTGTAATTATCCACACTCTTAAATTGTCTCTTCTCTTAAATTCTGAAAATCACCTCATAAATCATAAGCACAAAATGTTGAACAGAATTAAATATTTCCTTTTACTGTCTTTTGACTATATTCTTCTACAGATACTACCCCAGCTGCATTAATGCAGTTTCCTGATATTATCCTGAATATACATTATGACTTTTTAAGTACCAGGCATATGTTTTTAAAAGGCAATGATAGCATTCAACACCTTGAATGAGTGTGATCTCATATTGATTATAATGATGGTGATTACCTTGATAAGGCACTGAACATGTGCAAAGCAGCAGCAAATATTCTAGACGAATGAGTGACAGACTCTGCCTGTGGTCAGAAGAAAGCAATACGCTCAACTCTGCAACCTGGTCCCATCCTTAATTGTTAGTCCCAGTTGTGAGACCACCTTAGTAATGACATTGGAATAAAGGTTAGCAGGTGCACGTACCATTAGTACCTGTTTATACCAGAGATTATTGTCAACATAAGAAGCCAGTGGTGTTTCTTCAATGGGATGATCAAGGCATATCTGAGCCTGTATCTACTGGAAGACACTGACACAACTTCTACATATAGGAAACAATAAACAAGTACATTTGTTTTTAATTTCACTAGGTTCTTGTGACTAGAGGCATTTGAAAAAAAAATGTAGCTAGTTTTAATCCCTTGCTAGATGCTTAAGATGATGTCACAGGGTAGTACTCTTAACAATACAGTGTGTTGTTTTAGAATATTTGGGATTCAGATCACACACAGAAATTTCAATCTGGCTTAAACAAAAAAAGAAACTTATTGGACCACTGATTGAAAACTCTCAAGACATTCTTGGCATCAGGTGCAACTTGATCCAAGGACCAGGTAGCTGTGCCACCTCAACACTACATTCTCCTTTGCATTGGCTTTATCCTCACATTTCACCTGGTAGCTCACTCACAGCTCCAGATTTAAATCGCCCCAAGTTCAAACCCAGTGGAAAAGTGAAAACAGTCCCCTGTCTCTCCAGGAGAAATGCTAGGTCTAGCCATAACTTCCTGGGTCTGAATTTCACATCCGCATTTTTCTATCACTAGATTGAATGCCTGCATAGGCCAAAACTACCTCAGTGCCTCTTTATTGCCCAAAGTCAGGTTTGGAAAAAAAACTTACCCAAATGTGTGGTATAAGAATAGGTTTGCATCCCCCAAAAGAAAATGAAGATATCATTGCCAAGAAAGGAAGGGAAAAAGAATATTGAATGACAATGCCTTGAAAGAACAAAGGTGCTGGATAAAACCTCAGGCCTTCAGCACGCTGGCAAGCAGCTTTGCCACAACCCTTGTTTTTATTCCAAGGTACAAGAATCTTACCCACTATCCCGTACCCAGTTTCTAGGGCAAATCAAGTACAAAGCAGATTCATGATGCGTACGTCTTCCTAACCTAAAGAGTGAGTATATCAAAATGAATGCATGAATCAGGCAGAACTGAACATTAATTTTTCACTCACATAGCAATTATGCATTACCAAGATTTTAATGGGGCAGCCATATAATTTTTATAATAATTTTTATGTCAGCTATAGTAGCGGAACCAAAAGAGATATGGATGGACATTCTATGTGGGAGCTTATGGTATAGGAGGAATTGTCTTGTGTGGGGAAGTTTGCAAAATTCAGCAGGGCTCTGTTGTGGGTCAGACAGAGCCATGTCTGATATATCTCACCAAATTATACCACTGGTGAGATATTAGGAAGACAAAAGGGGTGTGCATAGTATAGTATAGTTAGTAGAAAACCTGTACCTTTCTCCCCAGAAGTGGAATTGCTTACTCTTCTGAAATCTTTCCTACGCCTACTGTTTACAGCTTAACTGCATCATCTGGGAGATAAGTGGTCGTAAGTACCTCACCAAAGACCTTGGTATTTCTCAGTAAGCAAAAGGGGACTATATAGAACTTAACGATCAATTATGCTCTCAATTGCTGCTGACAAAAAATACAAATCAAGTATGAAGGAAAGATAAAGAATGGAGTAAGAAAAAATAGGAGTTCTAAAAGGAAAACAAGTAAAGTAGACGTGATTCTTGGGTGACCAGTGCCTTCACATGCTGTTCTTATTTTTCTTTTCTCACTCTTTTCATACCTTTATGACCTAAGTAGCAGCAAGCATTCATTTAAAAGCCATGGCTTATTGAATTATATATAGTAATAAATGTTGTAACCTCCCAACAGTGTTCCACAAGGTTAGTTATTGTTAATATTATGACATGTTTACCAGGCTATATGTATATACACAAGATCTCGTCCCTCTTTTCTTCCTCCATTTTTCCCTCTTCTCTTCTTTTCCTCCCTCCCTCCCTCCTTCCCTCCCTCCTTCCCTTCCTCCCTCCGACCTTCCTTCCTTTCTTGCACTGTTGTCTGCCAACAGAAATGGTATAATTCTCGATGTGTTATTTTGTAACTGGCCCTTTTTCTTTCAATTGTTCACATCTTGAGCAATCTCCAAAGGACATACATTGGAGTGTGTGTTTGTGTGTGTGTATGTGTGTGTGTGTGTGTGTGTGTGTTTCTATGAACTGTATGAAATATCATATCTTGGTTTTATCTTTTACTTGACAAAATGCTTTAATAAGCAGGCTGTACACTTGTCCTTACCTAATCATGTGTGGGTTTTTGTAGTATAGATTCCAAGAAATGACATGTTGGATTGAAAGAGATACAGATTGGAAAATTACTGCCAAAATTCTTTTAAAAGTTTTATAGCAGTGATGGTGTTTGAGAGTTCCTATTTCCACATAATCTTGAAAACCCTGGCTTAGTCTTCTTAAAATTTTTTGCCAAAATTATGAGAGAAAATTAAATTAAACCTTAAGTTTGATTTATATTTTCCTGATCATTTATCTCATTTAACCTTCACTGTAATCATGTTAAGTATGTATTAACATCATCTTGAATTATATATTTTGAGACAGGATTTTACTCCAGTTCTGGGTCAAAGTGTCATGACTTGGTGACTCTAGTGTCCAAAGAATAGGATAGCCACTGCCCAGCTGATAGGCTAGGCCAGAGAAAAGGCAAATTTCAGTCAAGAAATAACTTTCTGGCCACATTTTAGCTAACTTTATGCAATCTGTTTTAGGAAAAAATCATTGTCCTAAATCTTATATCTTGGTTTCCTACACAACGACCAATATCTTATGCGGCAAACTTAGACAATTTTCTTGTGAGTCTTGGGAGCACGAATCCAGCTGTTGAGTTCTGCCTCCCTCACAGGAAGTCTGTGAATATTAATGAGGCAATCACTAGTATTTTCTTATTTTTAGCATTTTGCCAAGTAATAAAAATTAGAATAACTGTATCAAGTGAGCGGGTTAGTTAAAACACTACTGAAGGAATCAGGTTCTCTTAATGTCATTGACACACACATTGTGTAATTCCTGGGGTCCACATTAAAAGAACAAGTAGTTATCTCAGGCATTTTACCTGCACTTGTACCCAAATGCCATCCTCAGGCCCCACAGTGCATTAACTATTTCTTAATTGCCAATTAAAACACATGCCACCTTAAGAAAGCTATAATAATGAGCCTTCTGGTAAAAAAAAAAAAAATCTATTGCAGGGATTCTATTTTGTCACCAGTAGGGAGTTGGCGAAAATCATTTTGGATTTCAGGAGAATATAGTTCATTCCACCTACTTGCACAGGAAGGGATGTCCATTTTGCAAATGTGACTATGAACTAAATAGAAATGACTACTGAGGTGTATCAAATACCTATCACAATACATAGCACATAGTGGGCAGTTAGTATATTTTCCTTTGCCTGGCTTTTCCTCTTTGTAGGTGAGTCCGGTAATTAAATGGAGTTCTGAAATTTAACCATATTATAACCAGTGGAGGGGCTGGCTCCCTGTTACAGCAGTTTGACAACAGTATTCCAAGCTTTTAGGGGTCACTACTGGGATTATAATAAACACAAAATCCGGATGCCACCACTCAGCGACCCTCTACTTCCTTTTTTTTCATTTCCTGATAAAGACAAAAACTGAATTTTCTAATAATAGAATAAAACACTTTGAGTGAACTAAATGGAGAAGATTTAGACAAATAATAGAATGCAACAAAACCTTCACATAACACCACTCTACAGTGAAAATCACTGGATACATTGAGAGTCTATTATCACAGCTATTATTTTCTAACAGACCCTCAACTTGCTATGAATTATGGATATGAGGTGTGATCAAAATATACAATGAATATTTAAATTTAAAAAGGTATTGCAGTGAAATAAACATTTCCTTTAAATCCCCCTCAGAATATCCCCCTTTACTTCAAATACTCTTATTCCGTTGTTCTTGTCACTTTCTAAAGCAGTTCTAGAAATCCTCTTTCATGGGTGACTTTAGTTGTGCTGTTATGGCTGCCTTGATGTACCAAATCCATTGAAAATGTTTACTTTTCACAGCCATTTTAACTTTGAGGAAAAGCCAGAAGTCACACAGTGCCAGATCCAAGGAACAGGTGGATGACACGCTAACGTCTTTATTTGACAGAAATTGCTGTAAATGTTTTGAATTGATTCAGGACATCTACGTAGCCATGAAAAGACACTCATGAAAGAAGACTTCCGGAATGGCTTCAGAAAATAGCAAAAAATGTGAGATATATGTGTTCAAAGCTGCAGGGTAGCATTTTGAGGGAGATTAATGGCAATGTGTCTATTACTGTAATAATTTCTTTTTAAAAATTAAACATTTACTGTATATTCTGATCACATCTCATTGTATATTGTCTAATTTACACATTTTTACCAATCCTGCATTGAATTACAATTATTTGTACTTTGTATATTAAATGCTAAGTTTTGAAAAGCATTTTGTGTACATAGTAATGCTTACCTGGCTAGTTATCTCCAAGTGAAATCCTAGAACAAGAACTGCATAATCATCATTAGCATATTTTAAATTTTGGTGCATAACAAACTGTTATCAAGAGTTTTACCAATTTGCACATTTACCAGAAAATTATGACAGTGGACATTGTGTGTGTATGTGTGTGTGCATGTGTGTGTGTGTGTGTGTGTGTGTGTGTGTGTGTGTGTAGTACTGGTGTAGAACCCTGGGCATTCACACTAAATCACATCCTTGGCCCTATTTTTAAATTTTGAGACAGGGTCCTGCTAAGTTACTAAGTTCCCCCCAGGTTGAGTTTGAACTTGTGATCCTCTTGCCTCAGCCCCTTGGGTATGTACCAACACACCCAGTGACAACAAACAAGTTTTCATACATGGGCTATCATATTTGCTCATCGTTGCTAATTTAATTAGTAAAATTATACCTTGTTTGTATTGGTCAATTTTATCTTTCAAGTCCTCATGTTTTTCTATTGTCATGTACATATTTTTAGTAGTACATGAGCACTTTTTATGTTAAAGAGCATAGTCATATATGTTATTAGCATTTACCAGTTGACTGTCATTTTATTGTTTGACATATTGATTTTTATCAACAGAAGATTTGTTTTAACTCTTCTGTGGTTAGGTTTACTGGTTCTTTATCTGAAGCTTCCTGGATTTAGTATTCTTTTAAATTCTCATCCCAGTAAAGCTACACTGTATTTAATTTTTAAAGTTTCTATAAAGTTTATATGTTTAATGGACCTGAAATATATTACAGTAAATGAAAGATGATGATGGTTTTAAATTTTTGCCAAATACTTAATTATTCACTCTAATACCAGTTATTAAATAATTCATTGCTTTCCATTCTATTTTACTGGCTTTAATGTGTAACAAATTTTCATATATATTTGGCCTAGTCATCTAGCAGTTTCAAAAGCAATGAACTTACTTGTTGTAGGGAAAAGCAACTGTATATGGGCTGGGGATGTGGCTCAGTGGTGGAGCCCTTGTCTAGCATGCACAAAGCCCTGGGCTGGATCCCCAGCACCACCAAAACAAACTAACAAACAAACAAAAAGCAACTGTACAAACACTCTAATTCCTGAATTTAGATATATATGTATATCTAATTTATATATATATATATATATACACACACATATTGACAAAGTATATACCATAAAAGATGAGATTTCAGGTGAGTTCTTTTCCTTTGCAAATTTCTTTTGAGGTCATTCCTGCACACAAATCATTTAGAATTATATTCAAATCTAAATTGTTAATTTATTGGGTAGATTATGGATGGCACCATACACTGACACTGAAAAGGTAGGCAGAAAAGGTTAGAGGAGAGGGATGGGATAGAACACGTAGCGGTCCTTCAGCATGCTTGTAGAGGTAGCTGTGTGTAAGGGTACAAAACACAGGACGTGGGTGCTGGAGGCCCTAAATGCCGTGTGGGTGTCTACAGGTTCCGGAGGAGGCAAGCATGCACAGCATCACTCAAAGAGGTAAAGAGAAGAGCAGAGAATCCAACTCTGGTTACCCGTCCAGACCTCCTGGGGGGAACTTTGCATAAAAAATAAATACCCAGTTCTGAAACAGAATCTCTACATACAACCCTGGCACATGTATTTTTATAAAACTTACAGGTGAGCCTGACTTCAGCCAGAATTCAGACCTGCCAATATAGAGAAACGCTGGCTAACACAGTTTGAGCATGGAGATGAAGCACGAAAACATTTCTCAGATAAAACAGAAGTCTGAGGTTTAGTAACTGAATGGAAGCTGGTGTTGAGATATGGATCATAGCAACCTGTGAATCAGTGCCTTTTATTGAACAGTCACAGTAATCTAAATACTATGTAGCTATATCTACTATCTCCCCACTGTCCCTATCTATCATCTATTTATCTATCATCTATCTATCTAGATCTGTGCAGAGCTAATCAAGCACATAGATGTTTAAACTTACATTAGTTATTACCACACTTGTAAGACCCAGATGTTATTATAACCATTTGTAGAGAGTAAATTGAAATCTAAAACTCAAATGGCCTTTTCAAAGTTATACCATTAATTGGTGATAAGGACAAAATTTAAAAACAATACTATGTTTTTAATGCTTTGTTTTAACTGGCAATTAAATACAGGGCTTTTGCTTAGAGCTACAGTCCCATCCCTTTTCAAATTTTCCATTTTTGATTTTGAGAGAGAGTCTCACTAAGTCACTGGCCAGGCCGTCCGGAACTCTCAGTTCTCCTGCCTCAGCTTGCCAGAGTGCTGGATTAAGGTAATGCTCTTAAAATCTTACTCTGCTTGTATTCTAGATAGAAGCAGGAACAACCTGTCGAGAGACCTAGGAACTGAGAAGATAACTAATGGTGGCCTGAACTAGTAACTCTCGTTAGTATGAGAAGGAAAAAAAGGGCTACGGAAGTAGGAGGGCATTAAATCCACAAGGCCTACTTGCTGGATCATGGGAGGGAGTGAAATGAATCCAATACGGCTCCAGTGACTTTGGTGTGGATGACTGGGATATGGCGGTATCTGAGATCTAAAGGGGATGAATCTAGTTTTGCAAATGCTGGGTTCAACATACCTTTGAGGTGTTCAAGTAGTGTTAGAAATAAGTTGAAGAAGCTGGATGTAATCATGTACACCTATAATCCTTGTACTCTGGGAGGCTGAAGCAGGTGGACTGCAAGTTCTAACATTGCCTGGGCAACTTGGTGACTTAGTGAGTTCTTGTCTCAAAATAAAAGATAAAAAATGGTTTAATATGAAGTTCAGGGCAAAACCCCTGGGTTCAGTTTCAAGTACTGTCACCAAAAAAATATGCTGAAAATAAAAAAATGAAATGTTCTATATTAATTTTATATTATTTTAATTTTTATTGTTAGACATGATGAAAAGATTCAAAATATTTACTTCAGTATTTTAATATGACATGAATAATTGTGTAATCATTTAAAAGTCTATTTCCTTATGACTTATTTTCTTCTTGTCCTCTAAAATACTAAGAGAGGTGTAAGTCAGTCTCACCTTGGATTTTCAAGTCTATTTCTCCTTGAAATTCTGCCAATATATGTTTTGAGTATTTTGAGGATATGTCATTAGATAAAAATGGAATTTTTTAATAAAAATTTGGAATTTTATATCTTCTTATGCAATTTAACATTTTTATGTCAGGAACATTTTTATGTTTACTAGGGCATTTTTTTACTTTAAAGGTTACCTTGTTTGATATTAATGAAGTTATACCAGCTTTCTTTTGGTTAATGTTCATATACTATACCTTTTTCATCTTTTTAATTTCAACACTTTATTAATCTTTATGTTTAAGAAGAATGTAAATAACATTTAGTTGAGTTTTGTTTTACATAACATGGCAACTTTTCTCAGCTAATTGGAGCACTTAGGTCACTTATAAATATTAATGTTCTTTTTCTCTCTCTCTCCTTTCATGGATTAATTTTGTTCCATTCCAACTTCTCATTAACTTCAAGTTACTCTTTTACTAGCTACACTTTATAACATGCATCACTGATATATCAAAATATAATATTGTTTCTCCTCTTTGTAATAATCTTAGGACATTTTCATTTCATTCTCCCCTGTTTGATTTATATATCAGTATTATACATTTTAATTACATATATATTCTTTTTAAAAATTTTTTATTTTAAAGAAAATAGTACAAAAAAACCAATAGCAAAATACAAACAAAACAAAGCAAGGACATTAAAAATGATATGGGGTTTCAAATCAAATGATAGGAATTAATAGTGGCTGTTATATTACATATTGTTACCTATGTTCTTAAACTATAAAAAGGTGTTGCATTAATATTATTATTTTATACAACCAATATTCATTTAGATATGCCCACACACTTCATCTTTGCTTCCTGCATCTTCGGGTCTCCATTTGGCATCATTTTTATTCTATCTGAAAAAAAAACCAAAGTATATTTAGAACAATAGATTGACATTTTACGTTCTTTCAACCCTTGAAAGATAGCAAGGTATTGCTTCTGGATACAGGGGGTTTGGCTTGCTTTGGTTTGGTTTGATTTCTGAGATCTCCTACTTTTAGTCTACATGTGGCTCCTTCTAAACTACTTTTTCTTTTGCTTCTTAATTGTGAATTTCTTTAAGAGTTCTCTTGTAGGTCATCATTTATGCCCCATTCTCCTTGCTGTCTTTAGAGGCACCACTTGCAACAATTTATACCTACTCGATGAATCCTCTCTGGCTCTTACTCCTGTTACTGTGTTCTCCATCCATTTTTCCCCCCAATTTTTTCTTGCTATATCTTCCAGTGCACAAATTCTCTCATCAGCTAAGTCTAATCTGCTGTCAAGTCATCTGTTAAATTCTTAATTGTAATTAATTTTTGATTCATAGAATGTACATGTGCTTCTTTTTAACCCTTCCCCAGTCTGTGCTGAAGTTCTTATAATTATCTCTTTGAACATAGCCAACACTACTTTAAAGTTTCTGTCTGATACTCAGATACATATCTGGAACTCTTGTTAGTTTTTTGTACTGTCTGTTTTACTTTTTCGATTTTCATTCTTGGTAGCTCATCTCTTCCCTTTCTGCATTACTTTTCATCAATAAGGGAAATTATATTCACAAACCTGTAGAAATAATTTGAGTTCTAGTATTACATCATTTTCCTCTAGATCAACTTTGTATTTGCATCTATGTACACTTGGGAGCACTAGCAATTATATCAACTAAACTATGTTTCTTCCACTCCACCCTTCCTACAGTGCCATTTTAGGGCCCCAACACTAGGCAGGGGCTTTCTCACCTGGGAAGTCCATGACCCCTAATCTCTGTTTCATAACTTATTTAGTTGCTGTTCACCCTCTCAAAGTCTCAACTTACCTCTTAGTTAGGCATAAACCCTGCCCCCCTGCCAGAGGAAAGGCAGCCCCAAGCACTGGGCTTATTCCCCATAGCTTGGTTCTAGGTGATAATTCACTGTCTTGTTGCTACTTTAAACAGTTGATACTAGAAAAAGGAATCAGGAAACAAAGAAGACAAATTCAGGCATTAGTGAATATAGAAGAGTTATAAGAAGACAGAGAATTAGTGGGGTAGAGGAGAAGATATTTCACATGAGTTGATCCTGAACACTCTTTGGGGAAGCTGGCAACCAAATTGAGACCACAATGATCAGAAGGAGGCAACCACTTGAAGACCTAAGGGAAAAACATTTTTGAAAGAGACAGTAGTGACCTTGGCATGTGTGAGACACAGAAGAAAGACCAAGAGGCTATAAAATGCAGGACCATGGACACGATGGCAGGAGATAGCATTAGAGGGGTAGACAGCAGCCAGACAAGGCAAATTAGGAGCTGAAGCCCATGTACTCTGATTTATGTTGGGAACCTCTGGAAGATTCTGAGCTGGGTCTATGCTTTAGAAGGGGTATTTGGGCTATCGCATGGGTTTGCCTAAAAAGGCTGAGTGTGGAGCCAGGAGCTCAGTGGGAAGGATGCTATAGAACTTCAGTGAGTACCTATGTTGCTTGAAAAAGGAGCAGGGATATGAGGGTTAAATGTAGAAATTGGGATGTTTCTTCACCCTTACTCTGCTTGCTCTCTAATTCTGTATCCATTTCTATGAATTTTCAATATCTTTCCAGATCAGCCTCCTCAGAAAAGTGGCTTAATGTTTATCTACATAAAACTCACCAGAGAAAATATTCCTATTTTGAGCACATAAATAAATATTAAAGCAATCAGAGATGGAACAAGCACTCCTCTGGAGCACTTTACTCATATGAACTCACTTTATCCTGTCCATTATTCTATGAGGAAGGCCCATGTACCGTTATCCTCATTTTAAAGATGAGGAAACTAGAGCAGGGGCTGGATAATCTGCCCAAGGTCATGTAGCCAGTGAGGGACATTTGCCTATGTCTTGTTATTTTCGTTCACCGTCTTTATTCTGTGAATTAATGGGAGCACCCTGACTTCCTTCTGAGAAACCACTTCTTCCCTACTCTTATACCACGCTGTTCCTACAGAGTGATTTTCTCTCAACTCCCTGGGAAGGTGTGTAACTAGAGCCCAGCCAATCTCTACTGCCTCTAGACACAGAGCCAATCAGAATCATTGAAGTTGCTGGGAGGGAGACAGATGGTCTGGTGCCCTTGTGGCTCCAGGTGGTGAGACATATGTAAATTTCATGCCTGCAAATAGTCAGTGAAACTACAGGAAATAATCAGTTCTGGGCAACACCATTTGAGCAAGCGTTGCCTTGTACGATCCCAGTTTTATGATTGAGTTCCCCATGAGATTCTCTCCTTAGCTTGACCATTGGACTTAGGAATTTCTGACACTCATAACTGAAAACGACTCAAAACAGATACACACCCCAGCTGAGGAATCCCCTGCACACAGTAGGGACTCTGCAAATGAGAAAACTTACACTTTCAAGAAAGACTTGGAGCTCTCCAGAGCACTCAGGAGTCATGCAGGCCATGAAGAACTGCTCTCTGTCTCTCCCACGAGAACTACAGAGTTACAGGGTGGTGGAGTTCCCAGGACTCTGACATTAGAAGTTTCTGCACTGTTAGAGTTTCAAAGGAATATGCTCCAGTTCCACATTTAATTTCTTTGTATACATCTCATCCTTTTATCCACACCTAGAGGAAAAGTTTGCAAATTATGCAGGGTAGACTTTGGGCTATGGTGTCTACTTATTGAATGTGAGTATTTTTTCCTCTTCTAAGCAAAACTTGTCAGGAGTGCTATTAGAAATGCTTTCAGAGAGAGAATGGAAACACTTGCTAAGAACTAATTTTCAGTGAGAGGAAGGACAAAGTTTCTACATTCCTGTCCCTGGCCATCTCGGGTTGTAAGAGACAAGTAAGGTCTACTGGAAACTCCAAAGTCTACTTGAAGTGCACTGAGACACACAGAGAAGCTAGAGATTAGAGACCCTTTGCTTCGAGCATTAAGACTTGTGCAAGTTCTATGTCGAAAGGGACAAAGTCTTAATATAGATAGAAAATAAAAGCAGTAATTTCCAGTGTTCAGTGACAGCTATTTCTGGAGGAGAAGGAGGCCCGTAGAGGGCCAAGAGCAAAGAAGGAGGAAGATAAAAGGAAGAGACCTGGATTTCCAGCCAACATCTGTGTGCTAGTAGGCCAGCTATTTCTGGGAACAACATGTCACTTGAGTGCTACTGTCCCATTTCAACGCAGACATCTCTTTCACACTGCCTTGGTCCAAGCCTCTGGACTCACTCCCAACTCAGGCTTCCCCCCTCCTCCTGCCTCCACATGAACACAGCCGTCTCCAAACACCTCTTTCTTGCTGCCAAGATCTTCTTCTGTTGTTCTGATCAAATTAACTCCTCACCCAGAAAAGTATAAATATCTTTCACCCCTCTGCATGGCATCCTCCCATGTGGTTTCGCTGCGAATAGTCTAGTGTGTCGAATGGTGGCCTCCCCTTGAAGATGTCTCTACTGGGAGTGTGAGCATGGGAATTGATTTGGAAGAAATGTAATTAAGACTCTTGAGCTGGGATGCTCCCAGATTATCTCAGCAGGCCCCAAATCAAGGGACGAATGTTGTATAAGAATAGAAGGCAGAAGAGGACAGACACAGAGGGGAAAAGGCGATGAGAAGATAAAGGCAGAGGCTGGAATGATAAGTGAACAAGACAAGGGGCATGAGGATTATCAACAATCACCAGATACAAAGAGAACAGATTTCTTCCCAGAGCCTTTACAAGAAATCAGTTCTACCAAGGCCTTGATTTTAGACTTTCAACTTCCCAAACTCTAAGAGAATACTTCCCTGATGCTTTAAGCCACACTGCTTTCAGTAACTGGTTTAGACAGTACTAACTAACTAACTTCCTAAGTAACTAACATAAAGTAAATCCCAAACTTCCCCCACCTGTTTAGAAGACCACATGAGACCCAGTTCTTTCCCATTACTTAGATTAAATAACTTCCAACTCCCACTTTTCTAGTAGTCACCCCTGTCAGTCAGCTTTTGGTTTCTTTACCACGCAAAGTGTTTCCTTCCTAACAGCTTTTTCCTGTTGTTGCCTGCTTAGAAAGTTCCTTTTTCCCTCACTCTTTTCACAGGTAGATCTCTCTGCTATATTTCGCTCAACTCAAATACAACTTCCAGAGAAATACTCTTGAATCTTTCTAGCCAAACTGTTTGTCCGTTCACCTCCCAAATTGGCCTCTGTCCCATAATATCACAACACTTCTTTCCTTTGCAGAACTCATCACAAATGATTAACGTTTGCTCACATATTTGCTAGAGTGGGAGCTCAAGCAAGGTAAACTTTTTCCACTCATTCATCTGACATCTACTAACTGAGCACCTGTTCTATGCTAAGCAATATTGTAGGTACTTGGGAAATGCAGTGAATCAAGTAAAAACAGCCTCTGCTCTTCTGAATATATATCCTAGCCCATTTCCCATGGCTCTTTCTTCCTGTCTGCAGCACTCATTATTTATTGGTCATTCATTCAATATTAATTGGATATTAATTGGACAATAGATAAAAACACTAAAGTCTAGTCACTAATTCTTTCTCTTTTCCTAGTAAAAACATAGTTCTAACTGGTGAGAGAATTTAATAACCCTAGATAATTTTGAGAGACCTTTAAGACTGCCATTTTTGAGGTGTTTTTCTTACATGGACATTGGAATTCCTTCTACAGTCTTGTTTCATCTCCAGGTTTTTGCTATTTTTGCTAATGTAATTGGAAGTATGATTTCCCCTTAGAACATGTTGTGGGAAACCAAACAAAAGACCAAGCCACACTAGACTTGCAAAGCTTTGCCAAAGATGGCAGACCCCGGCGCGGTCGACTTGATGAACCTCTGCCATGTCTAAAGGTCAGCCTTTGGGACCGTTTAATTGTGGCCATTAAAGTGTTTGAGCAGCTGCTTCTGAACAGCAATTTGGAGCCCAGGAGAAAGCAAAGGCAGCATCAGCACAGCAGGTCATGTGGAAAAAAATGCTGGCTGAACTCCACCACAGCCGGCCAACAGCTGGGATTTCCGGGAGTACTTAACCTGGTTTACAGGTCATAGCCTAACTAGAAGTAAGAGTCCCACCATCCCAAAGTGAGAGTGTAAAGTGGGTCACTTGCCTGCCCATTTCCTACTTGCCACTTCATGTTTTCAATTCTTATCCTTGAACCAGGAGTCCAGAAACCTTATCAATCAACCTAACAGTTAATGGACTAACATTTGTTAACTGAACAACTGTTATGTGCAAAGCAATGGCAAAAGCACAACCACATTTCCACACCTCTTACAGCATTCCTTCTAGACCTGCAGCTCAACAATAGGGCCAGTTCATCATGGGCACACTTTCCTGTGGAGACTCCAGCTTTTCTTAACCCAACTCTCTATACTGTTGTTACCCTCCATTGCTTAGGACCAGCACCATGAAAAATGTTTTCTCTATTTGTCTAACCAACAAGTTTCAATGACTTCTTAAAGCTACACAGCTTGTTTGTAGTAGACCTGAGACCCAGATACTCTTCCTCCTCATCCAAGACTCTGTAGAGTACTCAGTATAAACACCTTCAAAGGCATTACACAGCTAGACTTGTGAGCCATAACAAAAATGCAACCTATGATAATAAGAACTGCAAAATAAAATAACACTGCAATATTAATAACATGCGTATCTAGTAATATACTTTTATAGTCATAGTCAACATTTACTTTACAGACCACTTTATTTAATCCCTGTAATAATTCTACCTATTATGTATGTATAAAAATAATAATACCTATTATGTATAATAATAGGTAATAGCATCCCTACAAACCAGATAACTGATCATCAGAGCATTTAAATAATTCCTTATAAACTGCTAAATAAGCTGGGTATGGTGATACAGCTGTAATCTAAGCTATAAGGGAGACTGAGGCAGGAGGATCACAAGTTTGAGATCAGCTTGGTCAACATAGTGAAATTCTTGCCTCGAAAAGAAAAAAAAAGGCTGGAGGTATAGCTCCATATGAAGATGGTGCTGAAAAACTATGCTGAATAATAATGGTAGAGCTAATTTAGACCTAGGGAGGACCATGTGACGCCCAATGTACCTTACTCCTTATTTACAGTACACACGGCTCCTATTGTTAGGAGATAATTCTTCATGCATCTCTCACATTGCTGCGCATGTGGTGAACAGACACTGACTACATTTTGCTCCAGAATATCTGTCTGAGGATATCCGGATAGCAAACCTCCTTGAAAGGTAGAGCCAGTAGCTCCCTCCAGAGAACAGGATAGATTTACTTGTTGTCTAGAATAATGATGCTAACGTCTCCCTCTGGAGCATGTCTTGGGCAGATTTGCTGACAACCTATTACAGAAGATTGGGATTTCCCAGTCTCATCGTTCTGCAGATGTGACTCATACCCACAGTGCTTGCACTGCCCCTACAGTACCTAGGTGACAGTGGGAGCCCATACAAACATGAAGCTACGGTTTGGCTCTTACGCAGGTGTCACAAGTGTTGTATTAGCTTACAAATGGGTAAAATCTCAACCTTTCACAGTTTTTAACAACCTCAAGTTCAGTAGCCTGAAAAATTGAAGGGGTTGGTGTTCCAGGCTACCTTCTCCCCTGGGACCCTCAAGGTGTTGCTTCACCCCATATTCATCCAAGGCTAATCATCTAGTGTCCTAATTCTTCACTGGCTGAATAAATATGGTTGGAAGTAAGTCTGAGGTAATATCACTGATAATTGCATTTGCCTTTCAGAGATAAAAATTGCATTTTCACAGTGTCTCAACCTGTTATAGTTAGAAGTGTGACTGTTTCAGACACCATGAAAAGTCAGAAGCAAGAGGTATTCTTAGCGAGAGGCTTCTCCCAGAATGAATTATATGAAAGTCTATCTGCACCCCCTGCTCCTTTCCATCTCCTTCCCACTGCCTCCCCTCCAGAGAGGCAAGATTAGCATTGCTCACCCAGGCCTCCCAGGCCAATTCCCTTCCCCCCAATGAGCTCTCAGCTCTACTGTGGCTGTTTATGATTGCGTTTCATCAGGATGAGAATTTGAATCCTCCCTTTCTGATTTTTCCCTTCTCAGGGCACCTACCGTTGTCCTTAGCTCAAACCATATAATAAGCTGGAGAATTACATTCATTGAAAGTGTTTCATAAAAATGATGTATAATATAAACTGTTGGAGGAATTAAAACCACACTTCCCAGGGGGTTCCTCTCTTCCTCCATGAAGACGGGACAGCAGTGGCAGCTATGTGTGCTCTGGATGGCACAGAGGGTAAAATCAGGAATTGCATTGGTGTTCTCCAGCAGGAGGCGGCTGTGAGAAGAGAAGGAACTGTAACAAAATAGATGAGAATATGGGAGACATTTTTAATAGTTGTCCAGATTGGGACAGAGGAGCTGGTATCTAGAAAGAATTTCTTAGAAATTCTGTGCAACACACTTGTGTACAATCCCTGTGGCTTCCACTTTGAGAAAATCAGTAATGATCTCTATTAACCTTCAACACTGTTGGAGTTTCCTTTATGTTTTCATAATATGACTCCACTCAAAGACTGGACATGCAGGGCCAAGTTTTATGTCTTAACAGAAGTAAGGGCTTTAAGCAGTGTGTCACTCCTTCCTAGGAACGACTTATTTAGAGACATGTTACTTGAGCTACTTTACTTTTCCTATAACTTTCATGCAGCTGATAAGCAGAGTGGGCATCAGAGAATGAAGAGTAGAAAGTTTCATTTTTACTATAGCAAGGAAAAATACAAATACAGGACAGAACAGTAATGTCAATGCAGGAAAAGAAGAAAAAATGACTCAGGATCCTCACAACCACCTTAGGAAGTAGCTATATTAGCCCCATTTGTAGTTGAAACTAGAGCAGATAATTCATGAATCTTATTCAAATGAGTAAGAGGTGGTTAGCTGCTATAATAACCTCTAAACTCCCACTGCCAAACCTATCAAAACTTAAGTTTATGTCATCTAATATTCTAAGATCATGTGACCATAGATGGGGAGGAAGTGGTCTTTGGCCACAACTCAATCACTAGACCACACTGAGGTGCAAAGGAGGCTGGGAAATGCTATCTGGGTGTATGGGAAGAAGATGAATTTGATGAATATTCACTCTGCCCCACACATGATAAAATAATTAGTAAATATCAAGGGCAGCCTTGAGATCAAGGAATATTTGACTCCAAAAAGAATGCGCTCAGTCACTAGGCTATATCATTTGCTCTTCTGAAGCTTTGTTTACATTTCCATCCAGGAAGATTTGGATAAAGACCCAACCCGCTTCTCCACTTACCCTTCTGCAAGTACAAATTTTGTCCAGAGCCAGTAGCACAACTGGTGCCTTTTTCACACACCATATTAACCATGGAATGAATTTTATCAGAATTTTCTTCCCCAGTCATCTTTCTTACAGTAAAAGCTGGCATTCATTGAAGGAAAAACAGGTTGAAAATAAATTTCACATCTTTATCATCTCTCTGCAATAGAAAAAGGAGGAGATTAGAATAGAAGCCTTAACTAGAATTCAACTCAGCTAGAGAAAATCCCATCCCTGAAAGAGTACCAAGGATATAGAGAATAGGGCAAAGCCAAGAAAATGATCTTCAGAAGTTTTTCCAGAACCTTGTGTCCAAAGATTGCCCCAAATATTGCATGATTGCCCCAAATATTGCATGATTGCTCAAGTGGCTTACAACAAGAATTATGTTTAAAAGATTCCCATTTTTATATGCAAATACTTTTACTTTTCTACATCTGAGAGCCACATGTGATTTTCAATCAGCCATCACAAACAGACTGACAGACAGCCTCCCTCAGGAAATGCTTGATGTGCCATCAGCTTCAACACTCTTCT
>NW_004955417.1:8944496-9006213 GCF_000276665.1 Chinchilla lanigera | reverse complement strand
TATAACTATTATGTATAATAATAATATATAATAATATAATAATAATATGTATAAAAATAATAATAACATAATAATTATGTATAAAAATAATAATACCTATTATGTATAATAATAGGTAATAGCATCCCTACAAACCAGATAACTGATCATCAGAGCATTTAAATAATTCCTTATAAACTGCTAAATAAGCTGGGTATGGTGATACAGCTGTAATCTAAGCTATAAGGGAGACTGAGGCAGGAGGATCACAAGTTTGAGATCAGCTTGGTCAACATAGTGAAATTCTTGCCTCGAAAAGAAAAAAAAAGGCTGGAGGTATAGCTCCATATGAAGATGGTGCTGAAAAACTATGCTGAATAATAATGGTAGAGCTAATTTAGACCTAGGGAGGACCATGTGACGCCCAATGTACCTTACTCCTTATTTACAGTACACACGGCTCCTATTGTTAGGAGATAATTCTTCATGCATCTCTCACATTGCTGCGCATGTGGTGAACAGACACTGACTACATTTTGCTCCAGAATATCTGTCTGAGGATATCCGGATAGCAAACCTCCTTGAAAGGTAGAGCCAGTAGCTCCCTCCAGAGAACAGGATAGATTTACTTGTTGTCTAGAATAATGATGCTAACGTCTCCCTCTGGAGCATGTCTTGGGCAGATTTGCTGACAACCTATTACAGAAGATTGGGATTTCCCAGTCTCATCGTTCTGCAGATGTGACTCATACCCACAGTGCTTGCACTGCCCCTACAGTACCTAGGTGACAGTGGGAGCCCATACAAACATGAAGCTACGGTTTGGCTCTTACGCAGGTGTCACAAGTGTTGTATTAGCTTACAAATGGGTAAAATCTCAACCTTTCACAGTTTTTAACAACCTCAAGTTCAGTAGCCTGAAAAATTGAAGGGGTTGGTGTTCCAGGCTACCTTCTCCCCTGGGACCCTCAAGGTGTTGCTTCACCCCATATTCATCCAAGGCTAATCATCTAGTGTCCTAATTCTTCACTGGCTGAATAAATATGGTTGGAAGTAAGTCTGAGGTAATATCACTGATAATTGCATTTGCCTTTCAGAGATAAAAATTGCATTTTCACAGTGTCTCAACCTGTTATAGTTAGAAGTGTGACTGTTTCAGACACCATGAAAAGTCAGAAGCAAGAGGTATTCTTAGCGAGAGGCTTCTCCCAGAATGAATTATATGAAAGTCTATCTGCACCCCCTGCTCCTTTCCATCTCCTTCCCACTGCCTCCCCTCCAGAGAGGCAAGATTAGCATTGCTCACCCAGGCCTCCCAGGCCAATTCCCTTCCCCCCAATGAGCTCTCAGCTCTACTGTGGCTGTTTATGATTGCGTTTCATCAGGATGAGAATTTGAATCCTCCCTTTCTGATTTTTCCCTTCTCAGGGCACCTACCGTTGTCCTTAGCTCAAACCATATAATAAGCTGGAGAATTACATTCATTGAAAGTGTTTCATAAAAATGATGTATAATATAAACTGTTGGAGGAATTAAAACCACACTTCCCAGGGGGTTCCTCTCTTCCTCCATGAAGACGGGACAGCAGTGGCAGCTATGTGTGCTCTGGATGGCACAGAGGGTAAAATCAGGAATTGCATTGGTGTTCTCCAGCAGGAGGCGGCTGTGAGAAGAGAAGGAACTGTAACAAAATAGATGAGAATATGGGAGACATTTTTAATAGTTGTCCAGATTGGGACAGAGGAGCTGGTATCTAGAAAGAATTTCTTAGAAATTCTGTGCAACACACTTGTGTACAATCCCTGTGGCTTCCACTTTGAGAAAATCAGTAATGATCTCTATTAACCTTCAACACTGTTGGAGTTTCCTTTATGTTTTCATAATATGACTCCACTCAAAGACTGGACATGCAGGGCCAAGTTTTATGTCTTAACAGAAGTAAGGGCTTTAAGCAGTGTGTCACTCCTTCCTAGGAACGACTTATTTAGAGACATGTTACTTGAGCTACTTTACTTTTCCTATAACTTTCATGCAGCTGATAAGCAGAGTGGGCATCAGAGAATGAAGAGTAGAAAGTTTCATTTTTACTATAGCAAGGAAAAATACAAATACAGGACAGAACAGTAATGTCAATGCAGGAAAAGAAGAAAAAATGACTCAGGATCCTCACAACCACCTTAGGAAGTAGCTATATTAGCCCCATTTGTAGTTGAAACTAGAGCAGATAATTCATGAATCTTATTCAAATGAGTAAGAGGTGGTTAGCTGCTATAATAACCTCTAAACTCCCACTGCCAAACCTATCAAAACTTAAGTTTATGTCATCTAATATTCTAAGATCATGTGACCATAGATGGGGAGGAAGTGGTCTTTGGCCACAACTCAATCACTAGACCACACTGAGGTGCAAAGGAGGCTGGGAAATGCTATCTGGGTGTATGGGAAGAAGATGAATTTGATGAATATTCACTCTGCCCCACACATGATAAAATAATTAGTAAATATCAAGGGCAGCCTTGAGATCAAGGAATATTTGACTCCAAAAAGAATGCGCTCAGTCACTAGGCTATATCATTTGCTCTTCTGAAGCTTTGTTTACATTTCCATCCAGGAAGATTTGGATAAAGACCCAACCCGCTTCTCCACTTACCCTTCTGCAAGTACAAATTTTGTCCAGAGCCAGTAGCACAACTGGTGCCTTTTTCACACACCATATTAACCATGGAATGAATTTTATCAGAATTTTCTTCCCCAGTCATCTTTCTTACAGTAAAAGCTGGCATTCATTGAAGGAAAAACAGGTTGAAAATAAATTTCACATCTTTATCATCTCTCTGCAATAGAAAAAGGAGGAGATTAGAATAGAAGCCTTAACTAGAATTCAACTCAGCTAGAGAAAATCCCATCCCTGAAAGAGTACCAAGGATATAGAGAATAGGGCAAAGCCAAGAAAATGATCTTCAGAAGTTTTTCCAGAACCTTGTGTCCAAAGATTGCCCCAAATATTGCATGATTGCCCCAAATATTGCATGATTGCTCAAGTGGCTTACAACAAGAATTATGTTTAAAAGATTCCCATTTTTATATGCAAATACTTTTACTTTTCTACATCTGAGAGCCACATGTGATTTTCAATCAGCCATCACAAACAGACTGACAGACAGCCTCCCTCAGGAAATGCTTGATGTGCCATCAGCTTCAACACTCTTCTACTTCTCCCTCTGGAGCTAGCCTACAATTCTGCATTTGTGTAAATACATATGTGCAGTGTATTTATTCACATGCTGAGCAAACAACTCTGCATTCTTTCCTGATTATGCGCTCACAAAACGACTGCATGGCCCATGCGTGGTGTTCCCTCAAGCCAGGGGGAGTCCACAGGTGCGCACAAGGTACCTGGCAGCCCAGGTCTAGAATTGGTCCTGCAAGGACCAGACACCTTCCTGGTCTCCAGGATAGCCCACACAGAGGTGCTTCTGTCAGTTCACTGCAAAGCTTTTGATGTCCATCAGGCCTTACAAACTCATTTGCATTTATTCTCAAGTCTTGGGCAATTTCATTCATTTTAGGACCTAACACAGGTCATTACATACAACAGTTCTGTTTAAATGTTGTTGATCAGTGATGTAATGAAGACACAGCTCAGAGCTTTATCAGCAGCTTACCTTGACAGTTGAAGGGCCTAAAAGTTTGCCATACAATGATTATTTAGTCTCCTGATTGCACCTTAAACCAGAGGCATTTGGTAAATACAAGTAGCTACTGACAAGCTGTTTGGCTTTAGTCATAGTTAAAAATTTAAATATAATTCTTTAAATTCTGACTGTATGTAATGTTTCACATAAATGCCATTTCCTTCCTTTGCACGTATTCATTTATTAACTTTTGACAACAACCCTATGAATAGGTGCTATAAGAATCTCAGTTTCACAGATAATGAAACTAGGCCACACAAAAAGCAGCAGACGCATAAATGTTAAATATTAGATCCATGATTTGCCTAAGAAGACTGGCTCAGGACTTGAGTTTTTATCTGCTATACTAAATTCATTCATTTAACAGTGATTTATTGGTATATAGTGATGTGCACAATTAAAATTAAGTAATTTCCAACAATGCCAGTTGCTCTTAGAAGAGATTCTGGTAGGCTGTGAGAAAAAAGCATGAGTTAGGAAAAGCTGGGAAAGCCCACTCAGAGGTGACTTGAGTTGAGACTTGTTTGATGAGAAGAGACCACCAAGGCAAAGCTCAAAGGACAGCCGAAAAGATCTCAAACTCAAAATCTGTGAAAAAAGGAATGCTCTGTGTATTTAAGGAATCAGCCAATCTGGATAGAGCATAGTGGGCAGAGGTAGATAGAGGCACATAAAGTGAACTCTGAGGGGCTGGTGGGACCTAGGCGATTAGAATTCTTATTAGGCTCCATGGCTAGTATCATGAGAAGCCATGGGGAGGGTGTAAAATCATTCTTCCTCTTCTGTGTAGGCCATGTGTGTCCAGTTGGCTTGCCTGAGCTGCAGTGAATAAAGAGGAATTGTCTTGGACAAATAAATAATTCAGCAGTCCCGACTGTTTTAATATCATAGACAGGTTTCATGGAAGACAATTGTTCTAGTCACTTTCTTCATTGCTGAGACAAAATACCTGACATTCACAATTTAAAGAAGGAGAGGTTTATTTTGGCTCATGTTTTAAGCCTGTGTTTGACAGGGTCCAAGACAAAAACATCAAGGAGAAGGAAGGGCCTATCTTGGGCCAGACAGCTGCTAATGTCGTGGCGGATGCGAAGCAGAGAGAGAAGGGAAGATCTGTGGAGGGAGGCAGACCTCTTCCTATCAGGTCCTACTTCTGAACAGCAAGTCAGCATAGCAGCCCCCTGACTCAGTCACCTTCCAAAAGCCCTGCCTCTGGACCTATGAAGCCTCTGGGAGACATATAGATCTAAATCATAACTGCAGGTTTCCCACAGCTGAATGGGGCATTTTTTTTCACTAGCATCTTTTTTTAAAATTAGTACTGTACGCATTTGTGATACTTAATAATGACATGGCCCAGTGCTCACTAGCATCACCGCCTCAGCCCCACCTCAGACTACCAGGCATTAGGTTCTCAAAGGAGAGCACAACGCAGACCGCTCACATACACAGTCCACAGTAGGTTCCTGCTCTCAGGATAATTGAATTATTGCTGATGATACAGGAGGCAGCGCTCAGGCGGTGTCGTGAAGGCTGGGGAGCAGCTGTGAATACCGCTGAAGCTTTCTGCTCGCCTGCCTGCAGTCACCTCCTGCTGTGTGATCCAGTTCCTAGAAGGCCAGGCACCAATACCAGCTCGTGACCTGGGATCGGGCCTTGGATACAGTTAGTGTATATGTAACAAAACCTTCTTATTTATATTTTGTAATAACACTTTAAAAGAGTACAGCTTAAAACTAGTGGAATACTTGTCCTTGTTTTTGTAAAACTAATGCGCCCATATCTGGTTTGATAGTAGAAGGTGTGACTGTTAATGAATTCTCAAAGTGCCCATCAGAAATACTTTTTTCATCTAATTTTACTTTTCAGGTGCTTCATTCTTGAAAATAGCTGCTCACCGATGTATTTATTTCCAAAAATCAGTGACATTAATATTTGGTTGCAATGTGAGGGATATTTTCCTCTGGGAATGTAGATCATACAAAAGTCTAATAAAGAGACATGATCAAACTTTTCTTTGAGTTGAATGTCTGCATGCAACTCTATACATCCTAAAAATTAATTATAACCAGCTGTTTATTTTTCTAGTATTAGCAACGTTGTTGTGTAACTATAACAATAGGAGTGAAATATTATTTAATATAATTTTACTTCCTATATCACAGCTGCTAAATACCTATTTTAACTTACTAAATTATTTTTTGAACTAACACAAGCCCCAGTCTAATGATTAAATCAGAAAACTAGTGTGTCTCCTTAGTAGCAATAAACACCTGTCTTTATAGGTACACACGTAGGTAGACTGAAATACTATTATTGGTAATTGCTGTGTTCTAGCTGCCGGTTCATACCAGTGCACATAATAAAGGATACACATAGATTTCAGTGCAATTTACTATGTGTGGTGAGCACAGTAGGCAGGGTTAGCCCTGCACTGTGCCCTCCTGACAGCATTCTGTGGTCGCCTACCCAGTCTGCACTCCAGCATTGCCTGAGTCACGAAAAGTATCACACCCCTGCAATCCCAGTACTTTCTGACGCTGAAACAGGAAAATTGGAAGCTCAAGCCCAGCCTGGGCAACTGAACAATTTACCAAGACCTTGTCTCAGAAAAGAAAAGAAAAAAAAAAGAAAGAAAAGAAAAGAAAAAAAGAAAAGAAGAAAAGAAAGGAAAAGAAAAGAAAAGAAAAGAAAAGAAAAGAAAAGAAAAGAAAAGGGCTGAGGATATTGCTCTGGGTTCCCCAGTACTGAGTAAAATGTCACCAGAAATCACTTACAGTGTTAAAAGTTAATGAACCTGTGAGGCTGTGTTACTAGATTTCGAGGGCCACATGCAGCCTGTGGGTTAGGGATTGAACACTCCTGGTGTAGAAATAACTTCCACACTGAGATTAGAATGGAAGAAGAGACTAATGGAAAAACTGAAGCAGTGGTTCAGATAAGTTCAGTTAGGAGAGCATGGCTGCATCAGGCTGAGACATTTGTGCTAGGGAAGAAGTATTCGGCTCAGGGAAGGTGATGAGAAGCATTTAGGTACATTTTGTGATTGTGTCCACAAGACTTACAGAGAAGCAGCTATCAAGGAAAAGGCAAGAATTAGCTCTAGCCTAAGTTCACACTGAGCCTCCTGACCAACCATCAGGGATTCAGAATTTGGGAATAACGTTCTCAGTCAGCAGGCATCTTCACTGCTCTGGTTTCTGACTTGGAGTTGTGCCGTATGGAGTCTCTTCAGTGAGAGATCATCATTCAAAATCTATTAGAGTGACGTCCAAGAACTGTCAGGGCTGTTTACCTCCCCTGCCATCAGGGGATCTGGGTATCCACATAACACTGAAGGGCATTCACTCATGCAGAGTGGATGGGAATTTGATAAGTAGGTATGTCCCCAAGCAGAGGAAACAGGTGGAGCAGAATGTAAGGTCAGGAAAATAAAAGAATGCAGAGTAAGTTTAGGGAGAGATAAAGCTGAAAAGAGAGTGAGCTGCTGCAGTTATGGAGGATGCTGAACTCTTGCACAACTTCCTTAAGGCAGTAGAGAATCAGCAGTGGGTTTGGGGAAAGGGAGAGAGAAGAACAGTTCTTTCTTTCTTTTAGAGGCAGAGGAGACCCAGCAATTAACTAATCCATCTGCTTGATATTGCACACTCCCATACCTCTTTTTTTTTTTTAAACAGAATAGCCCCAGAGTCAGTGTGTGTTACCCATGGGTAAGCCTATGAATTTCATTATGTCACTACTCTTGCTGCACAGGAGTCTTGATTGGGATAAATCTAGACATATTTTTGAGAGCTTAATATGTGCCAGGTTCTCTGGAGAAACCAAAGATGACTAACACCAGGCATTTATCCTCAATTCATTCATACAGGGGACCTCAATGTTATGAAGCTTGAAAAAGTACAACACTAAATGTAAATCTCTACATATAAATTCTAGATTCTTTGTACTACTGTTCTACAAGCTTTTATGCTATATTCCTCCTCTTCAGGCCCCGCAAATTAAACACTTTATTGAACTGCATCACATAGACACTGGTCTTAACCTAGATGAGTTGATTATCTCCAGAAAAGAAACAACTTTAGGAATTATGACATTCAAAAATTACTGACTTTTCTGAAAAGTACTTAACTTATATTTACTGTTTTGATTAAGGTATCAATTTCATTATTTAACAGAGAAAAGAAATTACAAATTTTTAAAAAGTCTATATTTTTCACTTGGGAATCTTGTCATATAAATACTTTAGGGGACTCAAACTCCTTTTGCTTTTCAGTCCATTAAGACTTTGCAATTCACTAGTATTGCTCTTATCTGCAAGGACATGGTTGACTCACAACTATCCTGTCCAGAGTCTAACCCTGGAGGAAGGGGAAGTGGAAGATAAATCCCTTATTTTAAGAATATGACCATGAAATATTATACAGAAATTCTGTTCATATACTATTTTATTGACCAACAAATAATCACATGCTCATACATAGCAGCAAGGGATACTGGGTAGCCATGTGCTTAGTTAATATTCTAGGGTGATAGGCTAATGACAGAAGAGGATAATACATATTGGAGGCTACCCATAGCCTCTTAGGATAATTGAGAGTTTGAGATGTGATTCTAGAATGTTTACCCTGGTCTGGGTAACATATGCAAGAACTGTTTCTCTTAAGTTTGGTTTTCAAATGTTAAGCTAGAAATACATTCATTATTTTCAGAATTGACAAAAATAATGATTTTTAGAGTATGTATTTTTCCACATGTATTAAATGTTGTGGACTTGATAGAAACTGCGAGCATGGCTCATGATGAGTGATGTGTCTATGAGTACCTATGTCTGGAGTTAATACTATTGGAAAACACAGGAAAAAAAGAAACATTACCATCATGGGGTTCTGTGTGGGCAGTGTTCTAGCAGATAGTTTCTTAAGCACCGTGAAAGATGAAAGCACCTTTTAAAATACACTTCTTCACCACACTAAAACACTGAAACATATAAAGTTGATACAAGAGTCTGTCTGAAAGTGGCAACCTCAGGGTTAACGTGAACACTAGTGAAAAACAGGCACGCTATCAAGATCAATCATCCAACAGTGTCAATGTTCAACAGTTTTAAGCTGTAATCCTAGGAGGTTTAGGACTTGGCATTTTTAAAGCTTAGGTGATTCTTTTGCAGTCTCCACAATCTGGGACTGATGGTCATCACTATGGGCTACCTTAAATAAAATTAGGGATTAGTTAGATTTGCATAATGAAAGACTATGATTTGTGTCACATAAACTTCAGTTTAGGATTAGTTCAGGGAATAGGAACCTGAACAGAAGAATTTTAGGTTTTCTTACTGTGACTGAGATTATACTAATCAATCCTTCTCACCTAAACTCAGAATTCCTTGAATAGAGGGATTATTTCATTTAAAAATTTGGCTCATTTAGCTCATGATACTACAATATGAGGTTTGATCGAGCAATGTGGTGAATGTTTACAATTAGAAAGCTGTGTTATAGTAGAAGACACATTGCTATTAATTCCCCTCGAAACACTCCCTCTCGTCTTGAGCACACTTATCCCATCATTCTTGCCACTTTCTGAAGCAGTTCTGGAAGTTCTCTTTCATGACTGTCTTTAGCTGTTGTTTGATGTCTTGAATGGATTCAAAATGTCATTTTGGTTTTGGGGAAAAGTCAGAGGTTGTGTGGTGTCAGACTCAGTGAAAAAGGCAGATGATGACACACCATAATGTTTTTATTTGACAGACATTGATGTGAGAAATGGACCAATGAGGGATGATTGGGGCTGGGGATTTAGCTCAGCGGCAAAAAGCGCCTGCCTGGCAAGCGCAAGGTCGTGAGTTCGGTTCCCGGTACCAGAGAAAAACCAAAACCAAAACCAAAAAAAAAAAAAAAAAAAATGAGGGATGATTTAGGGTGGTGAATATTTAAATTTTTAAAAATTTGTTATTATAAAAGACATTACCATTAATCCTCCATTACCATCAGCAGATGAATTGATAAAAATATGTGTTATCTACACACCATGCAGTTCTACTCTGCTATATAACAAGATAAACTTGAGTCATTTGTAGGAAAATGGAGGCACCTTAAAACCATAATGTTAGATAAAATATATCAGACACACAAGCTTGAATGTCAAATGGTTTGCCTCATGGAAATATAAGTTATAAATATGAGGAAAATAAAAGATAGGTAATAAGAAATAGGCAGGTAGATCTTTCTCAAGTGGAAAGGGGATTAAGAGATGGAGACAGAAGGATGGAGAGAAAGAAAAAGTATAAAAAAGGAATTAAAATCTGTTATGTAGAAGTACCAACACTACACAAAGTTGTAAACATTATATATTACGCACAGGTACCAAAAAAATTAAAAATATTTTAAATACTTCCCCTTACTTCCAACACATTTACCTCATTATTCTTGGAAATGCATCTTTTATTGTAATAATTTATAATTTTATAATTTTATTGTAATAATTTATTGGCTTTATGGTCACCATGATGAGACTTATTCCATGTGCTTTTCTCGGTGAACGAGATTGTACAGGGGAGTTAGTTGAGAGAATTGCCATGCTCATTTGATCAAAACCCAGATCTTCTTCCTCAATCCTAGTGCTCTCACTCCCATGCTACAGTGCATATCTTTGCCTCCCATCCAAAGTTGAGGTCAAAATAGAAATGGCTTAAAATAGAGCAGAAGCCGTGAGCAGAGTGAAGAGTAGACAAGTGCATTATAAAAAGCATGAGGTAACAACATAGATGAGGCTCAAAAACATTACACTAAGTGGAAGAAACCAGACACAAAGGGCCTCAGATCATATGATTCCATTTACATGAAATGTCTAGAAAAGTCAAACCTATGGAGACAGAAATAGATTAGTGGTTGCCTAGGGCTAAGAGTAGGAACAGAGAGTAACTGTAAACAGGCATGAGCTACTTTACTGGGCAGATAAAAATATTCTAAAACTAGATTATAGTGATGGTTGCACAACCAAGTAATTTTACTAATAATCACTAATTATACATTTAAGATACATGAATTTGGAAGCATGTACTAATACTCAGTGAATGTACACTTAAAATGAATTAATTTCAAGCATGTAAATAATAACTCAAATTTTTAAAATCATGAAGTGTTACTATCAGAAGGGTAGATTTCATTTTTGGCTTTGCCACTTACAACTTGGAATAAATTGAGAAAGTAACATAGCATCTCTAAGGCCCATATATTGGGGTTCCCCAGAGAAACAGAACCAATCACACGTACATGCCACACACACACATAGGGCAGAGGGAGAAATGGCATAGTTCCAGACTGAGTCTAACTGCCAGAGAGCCAAGAAAGCTGATGTGTAGGTCTCAGTTTAGGACAGAAGACCAATTAATGTCCAGATCAACGTATTCAGTAGAGAAAGAGCACAATTCTCCCTTCCTCATATTTTCATGCTATTCAGGCCTTTATCAGATTGAATGACACCCATTGCCACCATTTGCATGTTGGCACCAAAATTATTTTGGAATTTCATCCTTATTGTGAAATATTCAAAAGTGGGGTCAGGGGGGACCTTTAAGAGGTGATTGGGTTATGAGAGCTTTGTGACGGCTGAATGGAATAATCCAGTGATGATGAAGCTATGGCACTCACTCCATGGAAGGCTGTTTATATCATTGAAAACTGTAAGGTGTTCACCATCACTGGAATTTATGGGTGAACTGGTTAAAGGGTTGTCTTGAGAGTGGTTCTATTTTAAAAGCCAGTTTGACCATCTCACTCTATGACGCCCCATACTAGAGAGTCATCATTTTCACCAGAACCAGCCCTTAACTGTGTGCCTCTCAGGATCTGAAACCATAAGCTGAATGAACTTTTTTTCTTTATAAATTTCCAAGTGTATGATATTCAGTTATAGCAACAGGAAACAGACTAAGTAAACATATACTTGTACTAAGGAGAACAATCTACTTTACTCAGCCTTGTGATTCCAATGCTAACCTCATTCAGAACTACTCTCAAAGACACACCTAGAAACAACAATTAACCTAGTCAGTGGGTATCTCATGGCCCGTTCAACTTGGCATATAAATTAAACATCAAAACTCTGAATTCTCATCTCTGAAATGGTGGTAAAACTAGTATGCCCTTTGTATAGTATCTACTTTCTTAGTACATTGCAAAAGCAAGAAAAAAATCATCATCATTGGGATTAGAACTTAAAATCACATGTAAAACAAGTTCTAATTAGTCAAGAAAAATTTTTGGTAGGTAAAACCATCAGCAGAAGAATATTAAAGTGGCCAGAGATATAGCTCAGCGGCATAAGCACCTGCCTGGCAAGCACAAGGTCACGAGTTTGATTCCTGGTACAAAAAAAAAAAAAAAAAAAAGAGCATTAAAGTAACACTTAAAAACACATACTAACATAAATAAGGGCCATGATGTTATGAATTTCAACTTCATTTCACTGAACTACCTATTTTTCTCTTTTATATCTCCATATATATAGAATAGTGTTTGCATTCCATCTCTACATATGTATAGCTTCCGTGTACATTGCATATTTTATACATATCTACATCTATGTATAATGTGGACACCTGTCACACACATTTCATTTACATTCAATACATTCAACTTTCGTTTCCTTGATGCAAGAGATAAAATGTAGATGGCTCATTAAGCTGCTGATTCCCAAATTCCAGAAAGCAAGAGTCAGTTTAGGCTGTCTCTATCCTCAGGTTAGCAAGGATGCACATTTGAAGAATTAGCTTCTGTTTTGCTGGTGAACATGGCTGCAGCCCAAGGCGATGGCACACACTGACGGAGGCACGGGTAGTGCCGTGTGCAGTTCACTTTAGAACATTACATCAACAACAAAGGCCAGGATGACAGCCCTGTTTCCATCAGGCCAATGCAAATACCCCCTCCTCCTCTTTCCTAGGAATTACTTCCAGGCAAAAGATTATTTAAATTATTTTAAGGTGTTTACTTTATCATCTTCTTCCTTTCTCCTGTTATTCTTGAGAACTCAGCTTTAACGCATTGTGTTCTGCTATAAGCCTTTTAATGTCAACTTGTCAAAAACTAATTACATTTTCTTTTAAGCCAGAAAATACTTGATCACTGATTTTTTTTTGAGAATTATTATTTAAGTCAATGTCACTTTTCCATCTAGCATACCAGGAAATCTGCTCTGTTTATACTCCACCTTCTTCAGGTCCAGGATGCACTTATAAAGAATTCAGGGCTCTAATGGGTCAGAGCTACAATTCCCTCCGTGCTGCAGAGGTTTGCTGTGGTGTTTAATGCCTCCTTAGCAGATTGGCACACCAGCTTCCTGGGATAATTTAATGTTAAATAATACTCCCAAGACTGTCAGGAAATACACTACATGTAAAATGTCACCTCTGAAAAAAAAAGAAAACAATTACTGTTATGACATGCAATTTGCATCAACCTTTTTTGAGATAATCAAAGAAAGATAACAGAATACACTAGCCAATAAATTGGCTAGCAAGAAGAAAAAAAGGAAGAGCCTTTGTATTTCCATGGCTCCATATTTCCTTGGCATACCCAGGCCAGCCTGAGTCCACTGAAAAGCATTTGTCATAAGCTTTACTGTACCATGAAGTTATGATTAATATTACAGCTCAAGTACACCGGGTTGAAAGACCACATTCATTTTCAAAGTCACGTCGCATTGATTAGAATTCACTGCAGGTTATTCAAATAACGATCCTCTCTTTCCCCAGGAGAATCTCTGTCTGATTTTTCTTTATCCTCATTAAAGATCCCAGGTGCAGACAAAGCTTTACGTATTTCTAATTTGCATTATCCTTGAAAAGGAGGTAATTCACATGCCTTCAGTATATAGCACTTGTTTTTGTAGTTTGCTCTTTCCGATCATCAATTTAAATAAATCAAGAAATTTAGCCTTTATAAACCCTCAGACAATAGAAAATGCCAAATTTTATTATCTCTAGTAATGAGTCTATGGATTCCAAACCCTCTGTGATAAATTCAGATAAAGTAAAGCATTTTTGTTCCATTCTTGGCTGTACATGGCTTAAAAAGACACTGATTTTTTTTTTCTTTCTTGGAGGGAAAGATTCATTTTGGAAAATAAAGAGCAGCACAGAGCATCTTAGGCCAGAGAAGAACTGAAAACCAAAGGTTTATCGGCAATAAATGCAGTATTCAGATAATCCCCAACAGAACTTGCTATGTTATTTGCTTAATTAGATTAATTTCTATGCAAGGACTGATCAATTATTGCCTCTGTTGGGATAATTTATTAGCTACTCTTCCCAATTTAGCATTTGCATAGAATCATATGGATTTCATTGACATAAGGTGTGGGCCTCAAAATTATGACAAAGAATTCTGCCTTGGACTATTTTTACCTTTAGTTCTTGTGTAATGAGTTTAGCCTGAAGCAGACTGACAGCATTGTTGACATTTCATTGAGTTTCCATTTCTCAAGAGAGCAGAAATTTTAGCTAATTAAATAATGTTAGAGTGTCTTAGAAACTACAAAGGCAATACAAAACCACACGGCAGTCACACCATGTTTGTTAAGACCACTTGTGTATTTCTGAGATCTTTAGAAAATTGAAGTCTGCATTATAAAACTTTTAAAGTTACTCAGAGGCTCAACATGATATAGCTGGCATGATTGGAAAGGTAGGAGAAAAACAGCTGGAGAAAAAGTAAAAAATGGTCATTTTCATGATCGCTCAGGAATTAATATTGTTTTTCTGGGTGTGGTTCAGCTGCTTAACCAATATACCGTGCGTGTGTGTGTGCGTGTGTGTGTGTGTGTGTGTGTGTGTGTGCACGTGTGTGTGTGTGTGTGTTTCACACTGAAAATCACACAGTGGTTTGTAGGTTAGAATTGTCACTGTTGGGTCAGTGAATTAGCATTTGCCATATGTCAAGGTATCAGTCAAGACTCTTCTCTGACCTCTTCAGTTTTCCAGGGACTACGTGGTTTGTGTGATTTGTGAGCCTATGCTTGGTAAGTCTTCTTACACTCAATCAGTATAGAATAAAATTAACCACTGTATTGACATTTGTATTCATTTATATCTGGTAGAAGGATATAAAATCAAGGCCAGAATCTCGCTGACTCTAAGTGAAGTGAAATGGAGTGCATACTTGGTAAAAACCAAATTCTTTCAATTCATTGAGGAACTATTTAACACGGAATTACATTTTAATGAAAAGTAACGGAAGACTGTTCAGGTATGTGTTTTCAATTGAGTTTGACAGAGCAGCAGCACTGTGCATTAAATGTAAAAATGAAAGCTGGGCAAGCACAAGGTCCTATATTCAGTTCCTTGTAACCCCCGTTCCCAGTGTAAGCTGGGCGGGTGGTACAGGCCTGTAATCCCAGCACACAGGATACTAACGCAAGAGGCTCACAAGTTCAAGGCCAGCCTGGGAAAATGTAGCAAGACTTGTCACCAAAAAAAAAAAAAAAAAAGTCAATGACAGAACCCAAGAGCAGGATAGAGAAATAAGGAATAAGACAAATCTTTCTGATGACAAAAAGGAAGATAACTGCTGAGAGACTGAAGCCATGTTGAGAAGCATGCTAATGTACATTTGTTTTCTGAATGAGTAAAATTTTTAAGAAGAACATAGCACAATGAAGCAGAAGCGTGTTTTATGTGCGCATGTCTGCGATGGTGCGCATGTGTGTGCCCGCGTGGTGGTGGGGTGTCTCCAATCCTGAGTACCTCAGAGAGGAAGAAATAGAGAACCTAGGGAGATTTGTTTTCTCCTTAAAGCCTCAGGGAACCTTTAAGATTTCACTGACATTAATTAAGCCCACCCCAGGATCATGGTCTTGGTGGGCTTGGTGAACTTTTACTTTAAAAAGCAAGCTTGCTTGCAGATGAGTTTTTTCCCAAGCTCTCATTTTATTGTGGTTTCCAGCAGGGGATCTTGTTTCAAGGGATATGATCAAAGTAAAGGACATTTCTTCTGGGACATATTTTACATAGATTAAATCTCATTATGCAACCTACTCTTTAGTCTATATTCTTTTTTATAGGGTTCTATTGTATGAAAGAATTTAACACAGAAAAGTGTGAATTTATTATTGCCTCAGATACACTAGGCCCCGATGGAGGCAGGGTCCAACAGAATCTAACAATTCCAGTTGTTCTTATCAATAGTGAATTTTGGCTTACTTTCAGTTCTTAAACATTGAGATAATCTTTTAAGGAACAGGATGCTATCATTCGTTGATTTGGTTTTCTTTCCTTGTTTTTAAACCCTCTGCCTCCCACCATTTTTCATTTTAAAGACAGAAGTTATTTTGCTTGTGTTAAGGATGTGCCATATTACTGATCATAGAAAACTGTGCTTTCTTGCTGAACCCTGGGAACTTCAGTATTTGAAATCATATCCAGGAAATCTTAAGGTGTAGAGTAGCCATTGAGAAAAAGCATCAGTTAATCCCCTAAAGTGAATTAAAGCTAGCACTAAAATTTACACTTCTAAAAGATGATGATACAATAAACAGCAAGCTCCTTCAGACTGGTGCATCATTGCTCTTACTTTAGTATCTAGAGCCTGAGAAAGGTAATGACGTCGGGTACTTCAGCTGCTTTCCTACATTCTCAAAGTAGGAAAAAAATGTTACAAAACACAATGGTCAAGGATGTAGCCCAGAGGTAAGGCAGTTGTCTAGCATGTTCAAAACCCTGTGTTTAATCACTCGTACCAGGAAAGAAGGTGGAAAGGAAGGAAAGAAGGAGAAAGGGAAGGAAGGAAAGAAGCAAGGAAAGAAGGAAGATAGGGAAGGAGGGAGGGAGGGAAGGAGCAAAGAAGGTCAGAAAGGAGGGAGAAAGAAAGGGAGGTCAGTCGGTTGATTACAAAGGACAATATGAGATTCAGTAATCTCTGTCCAAACCTTGATGTCTAGAACAAATAATGATCCAGCTTTTCAACTATAGTGTGACATTGTCTAGGGTGTGTGTGTGTGTGCGTGTGTGTCTGTGTGTGTACATGTATTTCAGGAAATTTTAAAGCCTAAATTCAGTACATGAGAAGATGTTGTATTTTTAATAGTTCCATTGTTATCGATTACCAAAGTAAATTACATATTTTCAGACCTAATCTCATGTTTGCTGTTCTGTGATATAATCACTCTTGCAGTCAAAATTCCAATGGCAAGCTAAAGAATGAATTTTTAGCCAGAAGAAAAGATATGGTGTACGGCCATGTTTCCAGTTAAATTATCCTGCTTTTTCTAGCAACTTGTGTTATCAGTCTTGAAAGGTACATTTTCCTGCAATGGAGTGAAATTTCTATTTTAGTTTGCAGTGTCTCTGCTGTGTGTTAAAGAACAATTTTGTTTTGTTTTTTGAGACAGAGTCTTGCTATGTAGGTCAGGCTAGCCTTTAACTCACTACAAAGCCCAGGCTGGCCTCAGATGCAGTGAGATCCTCCTGCCTCAGTCTTCCAAGCGCTAGGATTACAGGCGTGCACCACCATGCCCAGCTATGCAGACCAATTTATGACACTCTTGGCAGTTGCATTTTGCTTACTGAGGTGATTCTCCTGCATCCTTTCCATGGTAGGGTGCTGCCTTCTGATGCCTGAAAGAATCATCTCAAAAAGTGAAGGTGATGATCAGTTAAACAGTTAATCAGAATACAGACCTCTCTTCCTTCTCCTTCTTTTATTCCTGATCAGTGCAAGTCAAGTTCCCCATGTAAGCGGTTAACTCATCTTTAGAACTTGAAACATAATTAAAACAGAAGGAGTTTGCTCTGCTTGGAGGTGAGAAGATGGAGCTAGTGAAGGCATAACAAAGAAAATGAATTTACATCAAGCTCTGCACAAAATGCAGTTTTCCTTCTCTGATCACGTTATGTAAAATGCATTTCTCATTACTTTTGAAAAATGAAGCTATTTATAGAACCATTCAAAAAATCTTTTTTTATGCAATGGGTCTCGACAAACACATATTCTGTTCTTTGTGGATTTCTGACACTAAGCATTCCACTGATTCTATTTTCAGAAACTTTTTCCTCTCTCTCCTTGGATTAATGTTTTTACGATGACCTTAATAATTTTCAGTAGCCTCGTTTAATTCACTACCGAATAAATATTTCTCTAGCTGACTTCCACGGAGCTTGATAATGTATGCATTTTCTTAGACAATAAATTCCTAAAATCTATACTATTTATTGTGTTCTAATTATTTACAGCTATAATAATTTCTAGTGAATTCCACTATCCAATTAGATTTTATAGTTTTTATAGTATGGTACAGAGGATATTTTTCTGATATGTTAATCTTAGATAACTTTAAATGAAACGAAAATAATTATCAAACTTGTGGAAGTGATTAGAGGAAAACACATATTTAAAATGTGCTCCTTGCCTATTTCATTATGGAATGCTATCTTTTTTCATTTCACCTATTTCCATCTATTTTCTTTCCTAGTTACTTATGTTGCCGTTATTTCAATGTTTGGATCCTATTATCCCTTGTGCTTCAATCAAGGTAGTGGTGCAAACAAAGACAATCAAAGCAAGAACAAAAACAAAATGATGTCATGTGAATTCTGCCCAAATCTATTTCTTTAAAAGTTATCTTCGAAAAGTAAAGTTCATGACTCTGTCCTGAACTATCAGTGTAGAAGAATAAATAAATGTTCAACTACTGGCAATGCTCCCTTCTACAGCATGAGAACAACATACTTCAGCACTGTGTCCATTTAGCTCTGTAGGTTAGTTTCACAGTGAATGAATGAGTGAATGAGTGCTCTGATCAAGTGTTTTCCTACCACAGCAGACAGTGAGATTCTCCATCAGTGCTTCTTAGGACCAAGGAACAACATCACTGCTATGCAGCCAGCCAACCATGCATTGATAAAGCCTAGCAGGCCACATTATCATTCTGCTCATTCCTCTGCAAAACACTACTGAAAAACCAGTTACACAGGGGAGCTTGAATTTTCCTATAAAACTGTATGTGCAAGCTCTGGATCTAGCCGCCTAATGGTTGAAAATTAAGAGTGAGTGTCTGTGTGTGTACTTGTGTGTGTGTGTGTGTGTGTGTGTGTGTGTGTGTGTGTGGTCATATATAAGGCAAGTTATAAAATACAGAATTTTAAGAAATGTGTCTCTTTTAATATCTCAAGACTAAAGGGTAGAATAGTTCTCCAGTTCAGTTTAAAGATGGTATTTTCTAGGCTGTTAAGGAAAGTGGATACAGCAGAGACAGTCCAGGACCATGAAGCAAGAAAACTAGGTTGAATCTTGACATCCAGCTGGGTAACACTCAGTAATTTTACTCCACCCCTCTGATGGAAAAAACAGACTAAGGTAAAGATACCAGATAGCCTTAAGATTTCTTTGAATTACAAAACCATCCTTTCTGAATACTTAGAGCTCTGTTTGTGCCTAACAAGTGAAAAATGAAGAAACCTGCAAGGGACTTTTAGTCAAATATTTTCATGGCTTTAGTAATCTAAATAATTGTTTTACTTTACCATGTAGTTTGCAAAGATTCCAATTTAATCTGTCTCATCTCAGATGAAGCCTTTTGAAAAAACAGCAGGAGACACAGAGCAGTCGTAAGAGCAGAACCAACTAATATTTATGAGCTTCCTTGGGGCTTTACCTCCTTAAAATGCTTTCTGTATGTGAACTAATTTGATCTTCATGACTTACATATTGCATGTAGCTCCATTTTGAAGACAGGTACACTGAGGCTCTGAGGGCCTGAAGGTTTTCTCACCTGTAAACATGATGACTAGAGAACCAATCAGAACTGAAGCCATATTTCAGAAGTGTGGTCAGCCTTGGAGTCTCACCTTAGCCACAGTGATTGCTCAAGCACCGTTGACAGGCTGATGACTTCTACTATAAAGAAATTCTCCTTCCCACTGACTTAGATGAGAGCATTGTATATATCTGAAAGACCTACGCTGCTCATTTTCGCTGCCCACGAATAAGTCGGGAGCTGTGCAACTCTGGCACATGGGTGAGGTGGCAATGGTGATAAAAGCCTTGCCAAAGGAAAGACCTAGTTCCTGGCCCATCACGCAATACGGTGCCCCCTACCCTCTAAGAGCAACAACTTTCTTCTCTAATATTACACGGTTTTTATTTAACAGCTAAATAATTAGCAAAGTATGTATAATCATGTATGAGTTATTTATTTCAATTTTACTGCAGTGGCGGTAAATATTAATTTTTATAAATTGCATAAATTTTGAAACACTTCTTTGGGTGCCCCATTAATTCATTTGACAGCATGAACCTACTAGGTCCAGAGACAGGTGGTATGGTGGTGAGTAAAATAGGGTGTAGACCCCACTCAGCCAAAGGCCACAACTCCCAGGGTAATGTCTTGCTAATTATTAGAAGTTAGGGGTAATACGCATCGCTCTGTTACTTACCGTTTCTTCTCTTCTGAAAAGGTACGTTCCACTTTAAAGAGAAAAAAATCCTTTACAGCAAAAGATGTAAGGTAAAACTCATATTGAGTTGAAGTGTGTATGGGCTGGATTAGTGAATTTAGTCATGAACTGAAAGTTGTGAAATTTCATTATTCAGAGCAACTACCCTGGGCATTTTCTTTTCTCATTTGGCTATTTCTGCTGAGAAAATTAAAGCTCCCAGAAATGTGAGTTGCCCAGATTTCCTCAGCTGGTAAAGTACTAGAGTTTGAATTGAAGTGTTTTTACAGGTAAACCAGCGTGTTTTTCTGTGCCAGTCATCTCTAATTGTTCCATCTTGGCCAGGCATTATGGTGCACGCCTGGAATCCCAGCACTCAGTTGGCTGAGACAGGAGGATTGCTGAGAATTCAAGGGAGCCTGGGCTACGTAGGGAGTTCAGGACTAGCCTGAATGACATAGTGAGACCCTGTTTCAACAAAAATCAAAAAATAAAAAAGTAGTAGCTTCATCTTTCTAGCCCTCAAATTTACAGGGACTTTCTCTACTCAGTCTCTGTGTATGATACCTTTAAAACAATGTTCAATTATTCTTCTTTAACTTTTAAAAATACTTTACCCATGTTATTTGTAGAAGTACTTTAAAATACAAGTTAAGAAAAGAAAAGAATAGCTGAAAAGATCACTGAAAAAAGTCTCTGCTTGCAGTTTGGTATATATTCTTCCAGTCTGCCTCCTCTGTCTACATATCTACATGTAGATGTACGAATACACAGTATTTGTTTATTTGTTGAAAAAGTTTAAATTGCTCTATGGTGAACATGAGCTACTTTTATATGAAAAATTACTCTAAATTATAATTCTAATCCCTTGAGATAGCTCCAAAATTATTTTATAATTAAATAGTCAGTAAGAAGTCACAGTCACACAGTCATAGTTTGGTCCCTTGTGTGGGAGAGGCAGGAAGTGTTTATGGTCCCTTGTGTGGGAGGGGCAGGAGGTGTTTATGGTGAATTTTTATCTATCTATGATATATTGTAAGTGTCTCTCCATAACATCAAATATTGTTGTATATTATTTCAAATAATGAAGTAATATTTAATTATATTAATATACCATAAATTATTAACTAATTCCTCCTCTCAGACATTTAAGATTTTCCAATTTTTTATTCTCATAAATAATACCATATAGATGAATAGTGTATAGCTAAATCTTTGCATACATTCATAATTATTTCTTAAGCTTTCCAAAAGTAAAACTTCAGTCTTATGCAAAGGTACACAAAACTTTCAAAATTTAAAAGCATATATATATATATATATATATTCAAATCACATTTAGACAAGTTGCGTCAAGGTGTGAACAAAAATACAGTTAATGCTTACATTTTTAAAATCATTACAGCAAAACATGCACTGCCATTTATCATCCTGAAAATGTTCCCCCTTGCTTAGGATGCACTTGCCCCATTGTTCTTGCCCCTTTCTGAAGCAGTTCTGGAAGTCCTCTTTCATGAGTGTCTTATGGCTGCCTCCATGTTCTGACTCAAAACATTTACCTTTCACGGTAATTCTGACTTTAGAGATGAGTCAGTGTTTACACATCGCCAGATCCAGTGACTAAGGTGGGTGAGGGCACATCGTAATGTTTTTATTTGACAGAAATTGTAAATGTTTTGAAAAGATTCACAACATCAATGTAGCCATGAAAAGACATTTACAAAAGAGAGCTTCCAGAGCTGCTTCAGAAAGGGCCAGATTGATAGGGTAAGTGTGTCTTTGATGAAGACTCTCAGGGGGATTAATAGTAATGTGACTTTATGTAATAAATTTTAAAAATTTAAACATACTTCATTTTCTTTCACCATTAGACTGTCTTGTCATTTTTGACAATTTGATAGGCATAAATAGCTGATTCCTTTCAATCAGGATTCATCAATTAATACTGAAGTTATATATTAATAAGGAAGTTGCATATAAACTTGTACATACTGTTCACTTGTATTCTTTTGATAATTGTCTTTGGTGAAAAGAATTATCTTTTCTTAAGACTGTGGAATAATTTTCAACATAAACTGTCCTATGTTTTTATGCACTGTATACTATAACCTTAGTCAAGCTCATCAGCAACTCAGCTAATTGGAAAAGGAACCATTTGAAGGATTTTATGAAAAGCATATAGACATTGAAAGGTGACTCCTTCAAGAACTGGCCCACACTTTGTGGAGATTCTGTCATTCATTAAGCCTAAAGTAGACCACAAATTCAAATGTGTGATGAGATGCCACCAGGTGACAATCTTCATGAAGACAATTTAGGCACCATCAGTACCAAAGAAGTAATCCCAAGTAAAAGATACTGATCACTGATTGTTGCCTTTGACTAGTAAGACTATTTTTCTAAAGAAAAGTTAAATTTACAGTCCTTACCATAATACTTCCTGGATTATTAGCCTAAATCACATGAAAATAACACATCTAAGATTTCTTATGCACCAAAAAGTTGAAGTAGGAAGTTGAAGTTTGCAACATTTTGAAGTAAGGAGAGGTGTTAAAGCAAATCTCAACTTACAACCTCATACTTCAGCAAAAAGAGTCGAAGGAGTTTGTGAAGGGAACGAGCATATAAAAACTCAACTGTAAAATATGTAATATGATTTTTAGTAAGATATGCCCTTCTTTAATATACCAGGTCATATCTATACTGCATAAGTTGGACAATCAGCTTAGATCTGTTTGTTATTTTTCAGCTTTCATGGGTTAGCAAACAGGAGTGTCATTTGCTCCTTTATACTAAAACACACACACATGCAGCAACTCCCCACACTGCCTTTGATGAAGAATCTGGCCTTCTAGTTCATTTAACATGAAATAACAGATTTGTGTTGATGGTGCTTTTGTTCCTGATAGTGAGAGAACTTGTTACTGAAAAATTAGCTACTCACCCTCAAGCAATCGCTAACATTCCAGTTACTGAATAGAAAAGGGGCGAGGAGAGCAGATGGAAGCAAACAAAAATTGTATTAATAATACATAACAAAGTGCTGCTACAAATGATATTTCAATAGAGGAAAACAATAGGAAAACTGCAGTTTTCATTGGATCTTAATGTATTTATCAGTCTCTAATGCTTCCATCTCTGAGCAGTTCTCTTTTATTGACACGGCAACACAAATTGCAGAAGTAAATTGAATCATGGACTCAGAATGTAAAAATCAATGAGAAATAATTTTGTAGCACTAAAGTGAATAGTGTAATGCTAGGTATTCATTTAATTAACCATGAGCCTTTCCACATAATGCACAATCATTGCCAGCTTTTCAGCTCATAGTTGTTCCAGGAATAATGGGTTTGGGATTCATCTTTAGAAAACCTGCATTAATATTTGAAAGCGTTTAAATCCATTAGTGGGTCATCTGAACACTGCAGGTCACTTTTACATTGCTAATTGAAACAATAGTAATGGGTTATAATCTACTGTCTAATAATGCCTGGAGTGTTTTACCGCTTTTATATCTGCAGATTCCAGGAAATATGTAAATTTGTTGCTGAACTGTTATAAAAATATGGAAATTTAAGCTGCAGACATCAAAGTTTTTTTTTTTTTTCTAAAAAAGCATGGCGTTAATAAACTGAGGAGTTTACACTACATTCTGGTGTCAGGATAAATTCCTAACTCTAGACCTTCCCTGTTCTCTCTTCTCCGCTCTGGGTGCAGCATCTGGTATTCACATTTTCCACACTGCCATTAGGAGAAAGTGAATATCATTAAAGCAGTGAGTAAACAATCATGTCATTGTTTCCATATGTAAGCTATACATTGACTCAGCCTGCTGGGTCCTGGCTGCTTTTTTTTTATTTGCCCTGCATGAATTTATGCAAGTATTGTATTTTTCATGGAGATTTTCAACATATATCAACATTTTCTTGGATGGGGGCAGGACATGTGGCAGCCACTCTAGCATATGAAATGAGAAGATGATTTCAGTGTGAAAATATACATGGGTGCAAATACATACCGATAAAGGGAAATATAGGAGAAGGCGAGCATAGCTTCTGAATCCTTCTTGTAAACTGAATGTCATACAAATTGATACTTAACCAGCATTTTCTCTTTTAATTAAACATGCATCTCATGCACTTACCTGCATCTTGCTATGCTTAATTACAGTCTGATTGTGCAGAAAATCCAGAAAGATGCATCTCATTATAATAAAGAAAATTCCCTGGCATAGGTAGACATTGTACATGCACACATACTCATTTTTTATAAATGGAGTACATTTTTAGAAGCACTTTATACCAAGGCTTGGAGGAAAATAAAGAAACCCCTTCACTCCCTAGCATTACCAACATAATTGCATTAGTAAATTTGGATGAGAGGGCATGACTACAAGAAGCATCATAGGAGCCTCTGAATTTGTTGCTATATCAAGAAAAGATATGCTTTCATTTCTATGTTGCATGATCTTCTCAAAGGTATTTACATCTGAGGAAGACATTATAAACTGGTAAAAAAAAAAAAAAAAAAAAAAAAACCTCTAATTTCATCCACGGGGCACTGGTGAGAGAGCTTCCAAGTAAGGCAGTGTAATTGCACACACATTAGAAGAGCCCAGGTATTAACAGCATTATCTGTAGAATTCAGATGAAACATTTTCATAACTTTAATAGGGTTGTGGGTAGAAAGGGGGCCAAATATCCACTGGTTCCTGGAAATACAAAAAAACCGAACTGTTGGAGATGTACATGAGAGAATCATGAAAAGGAGACCTGACCTTGTAAAATGCTCGGTAAAATATCCTTGCCATGTTTCCTATCTTTCTCTATTCACTAGTAAATCCCCTTGGAAGTTAAGTGCCCTTGTATTGGAAGCAGCAGAATAGGACATGGAGAAAGATGAAACAATGACCCCAGAAAGCAAGTTGTCTTTTTAGCAAAGATGGACACATACTATTAACCTATAATGCAATAAATAGCGTCCTCAAAGATACTTTTCATTTTCAAGCAGCTGATAGAACCAACAAAGGGATTGGGACTTGATACTCCAGGATGGAACCCCTATTGTCATTAAGTGTTATTACAGATTTGGTTTTGTACACCCAATTGCATCTCTTATAAGTTTTATTGTGTTCATAATACATATAGGTACTTAAGGGTTAAGAGAAAGATCCCACAATAATATCCATATCTACTGAACCAAGAAATCCTATGTGAAGGTCAGAAATCCCTTTCTAACCCCTGGGAGTTTCTATAGCTTTAGCCTTGTTGTCTAGCTGTATTACGATAATACCACAATGCAGAAGCCCAAGAAACCAAATTGTTACCCTTCCTTTTAGACACAGAGCAGTAAATTTCAGCTACAGATACAAGAATCTACATAATTAAACTTATACATGTGAATTCCAGCACTTCACATGCACCGTTCTTATCTTCACAGCAATAACACTTTTATTGTAATTTTTTGGACTTTACAATTCTATTTGTTTACAGAGCTGGGAACTTGGCCATCAGTTGGGAAGGAGAATTTGCCCTACTTTTTTTTTTTTTTACCAAGAACATGCAACTTCCTTGTCCTTCAGGACTTTAGTGAGTTTTCTTTTCCTTTTAACTAAACTAGTGGTGCACACTTCAGACTTAAAGGAAGCTCTTTAATGTAAGAGTCCTTCTAGTTCTAGGTTGGCGATCATTTCCTTTCAGTACATTGAAAGAACATTCATTTGGGAAACCTGATTCTTTCCCATAACTTAAGACATCCATTAATGCTCTGCCACTCATTGGTTTGCTGGTTATTAGCAAAGGGAACGCCTGACCTCACTGCCATGAGCCACAGAAACAAATCTCCATTTTAGCATTTGCTCTTTGCTTTATATTTTAGTGACTTAGTAGACCCGTTTCTTTTCTGGGTTAATTTGTTAGGCAATCTGCTTTCTTGTCCAAAAGAGCTGTGACCCTGATTCTGGATGAGATGCAAGGTTAGCACTTGGAATGAATTGTGAAATCCTTCTTTCAGCCATTCTATTGGAGCTTGCAGTCTCATTTATTTAATTCATACACTTAATTTGCTGATTTATTTATTCATCCATTTATCCAGCAAACAATGCATATTGTTTCCTGATTAAGAGAAGGATTTAAGAACCCATTGTATTTGAGCATTTATTTATTGTTTATTAAAGTATCAGTGTCACCTAAGTTTTATTCTGAGGGTATATGAAGATACATACATGCACAAGAGCACACACACACACACACACACACACACATGCCCATAAAATCCGGATTTCACTAATAAGAAAGATTAAATTGTTTGCACCAGTAAGCCAATCTTATATTTTGCAATTTTAAAGTCCTAATCTGTTACTCTTCTGATTTCAATTGCATTATTTGTCAAGAAGGACAGAGTCTCATGTAGCTTTACCTGAGGAACAGTCCTTTCACCCACCAGGGATGGTTCTGTCCTCAGCTCTAGGTGTCGCTTTAGGAGGGGTAAATGAGGACACCAAAAGGGCAGTGCCCTTCCAAACTAACACTTCCTTAAAGTCTTAGTATTCCCTTAGTATTGAGATGCCCAATTCAGTCACCAGAGAAAATGTCTCTCTTCCCAATTATTCTGTTCTGGAGAAGAACACATATTCCTTCTACAGAAGCTGAAAAATGCAGATAGTATAGCACATCTTACTGATAATTCTTACTATATTTATTACCTGAAAATCACAAACAATAACTGCTAACATTTAATAGATGTATATGGCACTTGCTGAATATATATTTATTACCTGAACTTTATAAACAGTAACTGCTAACATTTAATATGCAAAAGAAATTTGCCATTGTCCATATCTCTGAAATTCAGATATGTCAGAAAATCTATAGGAAGTAATCCTTTCCTTTCATAGTATATTTTGTCCATAAGATCTAAGCAGACATATTCTAGAAGATAAAGAAAGCATTAACTCATTCAAATATCACAACAAATCTATGCATTAAGTATTATATTACAACCATTTTATGAACACAATGTGACACAAATGAAAATCAAGTCGCTTATTGGTCAGCAGTTTCTAGTGCTAGGTGATACATGTAAGATTCAGCGCTAGGCAAGGTCATAAGAAGGCCAATGTCCTTAACCTTGCTGCTTCACCATCTCTCTGAGGACAGTGTCTCTTCGCTGGGTATTTTATTTTCCAGCCTAAGTGATTTTCTTGCCACAGTTATTAAAATATGCCCTGTAGCTCTCCTGTTCTCCCCCCAGTTAAACTGAAAGTTGAACCCTCTTGTGGTGTCTTCTTAGGGCAAGACTTGGCCTCAAATTCTAAAGTTCGGCATCAGAACTAATTTAGTGATATGATGCAATCTGTTATCACTGTATATTGACTGCATAAATTGGAAACATGGTGAGGGCTTGGATTGTGAAATGGGAAGATAATTGGAATGTAAAAAGAAATAATTGTGGAGAAAACTATAATCTTGAGTTTTCTCTGCAAAACATTCAATAAATAATTCAACCTTAAAATATTTTACTTTTGTTAGTGTTTTTGAATTTAAATCAGGTGAGACAGCAGATCATGTAGATTCAGAGGTAGAGAAGAGAGAAGAAAATAAAACTTGGTTTCACACAGGAAAATAAACAATAGAATCATATTTTCTTCACATTGTTGCTCTCACTTTCACCATCAAAAATTAAAATACTCATATAAATAGAATTAACAATGTAACTTTACTAACTCGACCTTATATATAATAATATCATTATTTTATTACACCAAGTGGCATAACAAATTCACTATTCTTTAGAACACTAGCACGACAATTTCAAACATATGATATGGGTGTGTCTAAAAATGCAATTCAATTCACCGAGTGGAGGTCAGTGTTCTTACTGGTTTGACTACTTATATAGAGACCATCTGGGATATGTATGCTAAGAAGCAGTCTCTGAGCAGAGAGAAACAGGGTAGCACAATAAAGATGACAGGCACAATAGGTCAGATTTGTTAAACATGAAAAATGAATTATATCATATTTGTATGTGAGTCCATAAATTTCAGATGGCATGCATTCATCAAATTTAATTTAGGAGAAAAATCCTCCTCTTCTCTGAACACAACTGCAAGATATAAGGTAAAAATTATAGACCCTGTTTCCTATACAATCATACTTACTGAATTTAGAATGTGTTTCTATATTAATGCAACTGCAAGTGGAAAATCTATGGATAGATTGGAAAACGTTATAAATGTTAAGCAATTCATTTCTTCAGATTACTCTTATTCTTTCTATTTGTAACATAGAAATGCAACTCTGTCAGGAAGAAACCACTGGACAACTATATAGACGTGCATACCTCTTTGCCTAATGTAATAATTTATAAGGACTTCAAGGATGGAGAGACAGAGAAGAAGGAAGTAGATCATTCTATATCCTTCAGGTGAATAATTTACATGTTTGTTTTAAATAAACCACATGGAGGAATATGAATTATTTAAGATTTCTTGTATACAACTCAGTGTGTTATAACCTTGGGTAGCACATTCTTGGCCCTGGTGCCTCAGTGGTTTCAAAGACTGTAATGTCCTCCTTAAGTGGGAAGAAGTCTTTTTGAGTCTGGGAGCCCCAGACTCACAGGTCATTTGGTCTCAGCCGCAATGTGGTCATTAGTTTAAAAGTAGATTGAGCACTTCACAAGCAACTGACAAGAGTTTAATTACTTTTGTTTATTTTATGAGTATATTTTGTAGTGCCTTTTCTATTATAGAGTATAACTTTGACAGATTTATAATTAAAATTACTTCTTTGATTCTTACATTGCTAATATTGTGTTGGAGTTGTGAATGTTAGAAATAAACATAGGATTCTTACCTTTAAGAATCTGGTGATGTTGTTAAGAGATAAATAGCAAATTCATGTAAAGTGAAGACATTATAATTAATTCAACCTTCTGTGCCTGAGGTCCTTCCGCATCCCCACCCCCAAAAAAGATAGCTAAAACACACAAAGACATAATTTGATTAAGTGGCAGTGGGTAACAGAAAACACTGTAAGAGAATATGTCACAAAATCTCAATTACAGATGGCTCCCCAGTGGAGAATTTGACCTTTCCTGACTTCAGGCCAGTACCCATGGTGTGCGCTGGTGGGTGGGGTGGGCCGAGAGATATGTATTCTTCATTTAGGGAAAGTACAAGGCAGAGAGAAGAGAATGAACAAGATACAGTTGGGGAATAGAAAGGAGACTAACAACAGAAGTCATACCGGTAAATATGGCTGGATAAAGACAGATCCCAAAGAGGTTGGTTTTCATTCATTCAATAAATATTTACTTGGGCAGCTACCATTTATGTAGCAGTTGGCTAGGAACTATGCATGCAACTCGTAAAAAACATACCCAATGACTTCTCAGAATTTGGTATCTTTTCAGGAAGAAACAGATAAGAAAATCTGAGAAACACTGGAGAGGTACCAGCTCTGGTTTGTGGGTTAGACCAAAAGTATTCGAAGCAGTTTGCAGGAAGAGGCATGATGAGAAGAGGGGATGAGATTCCAACCCAAGAATGTGAAAGTCGAGTAACGTGTTTTTCGATGTTTTCCAATATGTTTGGAGTAAATGTTGCATCGTTCTAGATTAAGATATTCTATAGAATTGTGGAAAGGAAGTCCAGATTTCCAGAGTTTTCACAATAGATGGAAAGGACAGGAAAGGTAGAAATGGGTTAGATTTTGACCACCTAAATTCATTCAAGGAGTTTGACAGAAAAAGTAGAGAATTAAATCCAGGAAAACCAGGAAAAATCATTTAAAATGTTCAGAAACATCCTCAGATAATCTAGATGTTAAGAATTTTCCAAATAGGAACATACTTACACTTCATAAATCAGAGTTGCATTTTAGGGGCCTTATTTGGGTGGAATGTTAAAGACTTCCCTGAAGTTTTCCTCTGCTGCTGTGACACTACCACAAGTTCACAGTGCCTCTCTCTAGTGGCCCAGTTGCGACAGAGGTCATCAGATGCTCTCCTAGGAGGGTCACAAGGACATCATGAGGAAATGACAAAGACCAGGAAGTACAGTTTATTTTCCTCGCAGGTTTCTAGAAATTACTTCCTAATGTGTCAGGTAATATACCTTCTGCCCTTTTGGTTTGTTTTGTTTTTAAAGAAAGAAAAGATCAGTCAATTTTCAGGTCCCCATACACCATACCAGATTCATAATATGACAAGATGCAGAGCAGGAGCATACATATAAAATATAAAGTGCTTCACTCACTAAAAGAATTCTCTTACCAACTTACACTCTGCTGCCAGGGCAGAGGTAGAGCCCACAAACGTTCAGAGACGTGATATGAACTGCTGACCTTCGAAACTCAGAGAAACAGAAAGCCAAGCCAGCGGAACCACACTGAACACCCCATCCTGTGATCTCTGGTGAAATGTGTCCCCATTGAGCGTTTTCTGCTCCCTCCCCACCCCCCTTGGTAACAGTTCTGAGAAAGGATCAACTTCAGCTGTGCAACATGCTGGCCAAAATTTCAGAAACCCTGGAACCAATTTATTCCATCTGGAAATTAGTTTCAGCTTTTATTGCTGCAGAATTTAGTCCAAACCAGGCCCGATTTCCAAAAGGAGGTCCCTGCTCCCTCACTGTCAGAAATTTCTCTTTTTTAAAGTGCACTCACTTAAAAGATTTAAATGACAATGAGAATCAAAGATCTTTTTACACCAGCTACATTCTCCCATATAGTGTTTCCCCCAGGTTTTTTTTTTTTTAATGCACATAAAGAAATTCTACCATCAGATACTACAAAAAGAGGATTTCGGAGAAGTTTTCTGCTCCCCTATAGATGAACAGTTTAGTCAATTTTTCTCTTATGCCAGGTAAGGACTCAGTTGCTTTACTAAAACAGCATCTAGATGGGCTACTTAGTTCCTTTTTTTTTTTTTTTTCAGTAAAAAAATACAGGACAAAATATAAATTAAGTCTGATAAAACCATGGCTCCAAAATCCATTTTTACAAACCTATCAAAAATATACAACACTGCACATTTTCAATGGCCTTGTACTAAGATTTCTTTGTTTCAGTCCATCTGTTACTGATTAAACATTTTATATTTCCATTGTGATTAATTATGCTATTTATATATTTGAAAATGATTTGTTTGGAAAGGTATGGTCTAGTGTAAGTCTTTCATTTCTGAGAATGACAGCCTTTCACAAAGTAGAGCAACACTATACACGCAGGAAACTCACCATCTGCTTTCTTATGCTCTTATAACAAATTACAAACGTATAGCAAAACAGAATTGAGGGAAAACAGAGTATAAATAATGCTAATGGTATTCATTTGAGATGTTCAAAATGTATCCATTTTTAATTAAGCCAAGATAGTCTCTTAGTCCCCAAAGAAAATTGCAGTATATTATTGGTAGCTACACTCAGCTTTTAGGTTAAATTGCCAAATGGCCAGACATTTTCAACCTGGCCTGGGAGCCACCTTCATTCTTTCTAAGCTAGGCTGTCTTTATCAGGTGTTGAGACAAACCAAGATGGTGCACACCAGGCCTGGGTATACCTTAATCCCCTAAAGGGAACTTGATTAGGGTTATAGTCAATATGATTGAGAGAAAAATGCTCTGGAAAACGTGCAATAGACCATTTTCCAACACGAATGATTGCTGGTGCCAACAAAGAGTAAAGTTTGCGCCAGCAAGTTCCCACCATTTGAAACTTAGCTATTGTTTCTTTTCTGCATGACCAAACAGGCATCTGAAACCACAGAATAAAATCATTTTATTCTGCCCAGCCAAGCTGCTTTGAGTGAAATTTTGTAAATCAAAACAAAATTACTCTCCTATTAAAATAAACTTATCCAAACTAGTAGATCTTGATTTCTTATTATTTTTTAATGATCGTCATCCATCCCCAGGAAAAAAGAGCTCTAGCAAGCAGTGCCCCTAAAGACCCTTAGCGAAGGTAGCCAGGAGCCACAGCCCATGTTCTTCTGGCTCCTGTTTTTCTAGTTGGTGGCCCGCTCATTAACACACGCAGAGCCTCCGTGGCTGTGTGCCCTGCACACCATTTGTTTGCTCTCTGTGTCTCTGATTGTCTTTCCTCTCCTGTTTTCTCGATCCCAACTGAAAGCTCTTCTATGACTTCTGGCATCTCTATTAAGTAGTGAGCCGCATGGAAATGATTAACTTTTGAACTGCAAAACTGAAAACACTCTCTTGCACACTGTGGAAATGAAACATGTCATGTAGCAAACGGGTTCCCCTGATGGAGTTTGTGGCAAGAAACAAAAACCATTGGCTGAGAGTTCAGTTTTGTTGTTGTCATTGTAGATCAAAAGGATGTGATCATCCTCTCTGATAGCTCTTTCTACCCCCCTTGGTAAACAGCCTCTGAGTGAGTTCATTAAATATTTAAACAGTCCTGGTATCTATTAATGTTATCAGACACATGAAATATGTCTGATGGATTTATTCTGCCGTTAAGGAGCCATACCCCAGTGTCCCTCCTGGGACCGAGCTCCAGCTGTTTAAACTATAATTCCATCACTAGGAGGCATGGTGAGAGCACTGACCTCTTTGAAACGGACTCCTTGCTACTCAGCCTGTAAATTGCAAATGAAACCTTTCTGTAATAATGTTAAAATATGCATGCATAGGAATTAAAGCACTTGGGGTCACTGGCAAAGCCTGATGTGTTTTCTGTAACCTCTAAACAGCTGGTAGTAAGAATCCAATAAATCAATGCCTGGAGAAGATTAGCGACTCGGGGGGTATGAGTCTTTTTGGGTTCAATAGCTCTTCCACCATATCTGGGGGAATTTTAGTCACTTCTCTGAAGTGTTTAAGTTTCTAATTCCATTGTTCCTCATTCTCAAAGAAGATATGTTGCTAGCATGGTATTTACTTATCATCCATAAAATCCACCTAATATGAGATTATGCACGAGGTCCTTCAAACTGTGAGCTAATTTGTTGTTCCATTTTTATCTACTTGAAGCATATGGAAAGAAACCATGACAAATAAGACAAAAGATGTCTGTCAAACCTTCCATGTGAAACAAAGAGGTGCTTTTAGTTTGCTGGTGGTAGACTATCCATGCATTATAAGTGTGTTTTACATCAGCTGAACTTGATGTGAAAGTTCTTGCATAACTTATAAGAAATACAGATACAGTCAAGTGTTGACATCAAGTTAGTTTCAAGACTGTGAATTGGAAGAACTGGACTAGTGTTTTCTTAAGAAACTTGTTATTCTTTCTGAAATCATCAAACAGGTGGCAGACCCAGTAACTGAAATAGAAATGAAGCCCTTAGTATTGATCACTGTTAGACATATATATCCATGGTTGCTAATTGATAAAATGTAGACCTAACTGGTGAAAGACAATACCCAGGATATACTGTGCCTATATTACCCTACAGTATAAAGATCCCAAAAGGTTTAGTAAGTAAAGCAATGGCCTAAATCTAGTAAGATAAAATTGCAATAAGTGCAGAATCCTACCTTTGATTCTTTGAAGGAAATTATGTAGGAAAATAGCGTTGGGAAAATACAAAGAAGGTAAAGGGCAGAACACATTTCTCAATGAAGTTTGAGTATCAATTAGTCCACTCTGGCCTTTACATATTCTTTAGTCTCTGAGAAAGGTTAATGGTAAAATGAGCATGTGAGAGGCAGGAGGTGGCAGCGGGTCTGTGCTTTGATGGAATAAAATTCAAACAAGCAGAAGGGCTCCGTAATCTAGTAAGTAATGGAGGGAATTAAGAGAAACCCCTTGGCTACATGTACAAACTTCCCCTGTAACTGTGTCAGTCTATCTAGGACACACACAGATGACACAAATCCCTTTTCCCTTCTAGCTACTAAGTACTTCTGTATTTTGAGACCACAGTTAGACCACAGAATTGAGAGTCAATAGACTGTTGAATAAACAATTCTAATAAAGCACAAAAGATGGAACCGGACTTAGTTCTACCATGAGTAAAATAAACAGATTTCAATTGGCTTCAAAGTTATTATGAGTCAACTCCACAAAGACTGCCAATAAAAGCTAATGCAATCTTTTCATTGGTCCACATAGAAGCTAGCCCATAGTAGATGATAATCTGGCCTATAAAATGCATTGGTCACACTATTCCTTGAGATTCTGGTTTATCTATACAGTCTACTATCCTTTGGACAGGACAGAGCTAAATTGAGGCTTCTCAAGATGAAGCCAGATGGCAAGAGAGCTGAAATGTTCTCAAATGAGCCACGGCAGTCGGCACACAGGAAGTGTTCAGTAAGTGAATTAAACTGGATTAGGAGTAGGTACTGGAGTTGGAAAGGGGATTAGATCTCAACTATGTGGTACAAATTAATACCATGAGGCTACATGCTGGGTACATAGTATAAAGGAATTGAGTTCACCAAAATATGAAGAAAAGCTTAATAACAAGTACCACTATCTGAAAACTAATATGCTGCCGCAGGATATAACGAATCCTCTAACACTGGAAATGCAGATTACAAAATGATTTGGTCAGTAAAAGACTCACATACGGAATAAGACTGTGGAAGGGATGACTTGCAATCCTTCAAATTCAGTGAATCTACAATTTCTTAAAGAACCCAAAGAAGGATTAAGGAAAGGGATATTCCAGAACACACACATGGAAAGTCTCTAAAAGAGAAATTATACAAAGAGGTTTCCAAGACAACACTTCTAAAGTAGTAATGCCCACTTTTTCCATGGTGAAAAAAATTTATATGGCAAAAGAATATTCTCACAAATTCAGCAAATCCAATTCAGTGTCCCCATTTAGAGAGCAACACTTTAAGCAATTAAAACACTATTTGAATTTCACTAGAGTTTGGAAAAAGATATATTTAGTGGTTATTAACCCAGTACTTATCCTTCCATTGCACAAAATACCTCTTTTCCTGAAGAATCCCCTGCAGAGAATTCCCAGGCTGGGACAGGGCAGCTGCCTTTCAATTGGCATCCAAGCCACAGGGCATAGCCAATAATATCTTGCAGTTAAAGTAGCTGCAAGAGAAAGATGGTAGTCATTTAAAATAATTTCTGCCCCTGTAATTTTTCCCTTTTCATTTTTAATTACTTAAGGGTCAGCTCACCTAGAATTCTGGGTTTAACTCCTTTAAAGAATTTTTTTAAAGATCAAGGTACAGGCACAAAGCAGTATGGGTACTCCTTCATGGGACATAAGCTTTAGGGAACTAAAGATAGGTTAATTCTATGCCTGATTCATTCCATGGGCCATTTAACAAGAGTCTCTGGAATTGTTCAGCCAATAATGAACTCACAGAATCTAAAGGTAATCACTGCTGCAATTATTAAAATTTACACCAGAATTCTATTACCCTTTCTACAGATAAGTGTTTTGTATTAAGTGGTCTAGAAGAGATGCGTGAACTGGTTCAATAACACCAGAAATCTCTGCTCTTTTTTCTTATACTCACTCCCCTTTGTTCCTCAAGCTTGATTCTAGATAATCATAGGGAAATATTTATTCTTATTTTTGTGTAGTAATTTAAATATAAATCTGCTGTTTGAAATGTATTAACTCATTTAATTCTTACCATCCAGGCTCTGTTCATTACTGATGGTATTAACAGCTAATCTCTTAACTTCACAGCTACTACCAACCACTATTTTAAACACTTTGTATATGTTACCTCATTTGATGACCACCATGTGATAAACGTTATCATTTTCCCTATCTTACAGATAAAAAACTTGAAACCGTGAAATATATCAATGCAAGTCACACACCCAGTAAGTGCTAGAACCAACATTTGTGTTCGAAAAGCTTGCTGCGTTTCTCTACACCCCATCTGTCCTGCTTTGTGTCTTCGTGGTCCATGCTGGTACATAGATCCTGCCACAGTTAGTGAAAAGAAACACGACAGTATTTGTCTTTGGGTAAAGACACATCATCTAAATACAAGATTTCTCTTTGATTCTTGTAAACATAGGGATAGCAGCCATAATCGTTATAAAGGTAAACAATGGGAGTCAGTGGGTCAATAATTTCAGCAGTGTTGTAAGACCACAAAAAAGTCAACCTCTATTTGGTCCAATATGGTTACAAATACCAGCTATAAGCAAGTACCAGATACAATTTAAATAATCTTGTATGATTAGTACTTATTCAGAAACCAAATAATTCTCAAAATGACATAAAAATGTGGTTATAATCTAAGAGTTTCATGTTTAATGCAATGCATAGCATTTCCTGGCAAAAGTATGTTTATCGCTTTGAGCTCTTATACAAACAATTTGAGCACAGGACACTTTTAAAAGTAATCTGACTATCAGTCCACAGAACACTAAGAAGTCTATGCACCGCTGGCAAAATCTTACTCTTCCTTTTATGCTAATCACTGTTAGAAAATAAAATGTATTCACAAGAAAAGCTGTGAGTCATATCCTATGGACCTTTTAAACAATGCCTGGTCATTATAGAAAAGTACTTGGCTGGACACTTTTTAACCCCGTTGTTCATATGTGTGGACAAACCTGGCTCAATCTCTTCATATTGGTTCATTTAAGAAATGAAATATTACTACTCTCCACTCAGTAAGTGGGACGACTAGGTCGGGAGAAGTCGAGCACATTCTGATTCCACTGACTGCTTCAAATTATTTTTCAAGCATTTTTGGTTTGAGGAAACTCAAAACACATTTTCTCAGTTCTTTTTCTTTAAAACCCATGTGTTTGGTAAGAGAAATTTAATCCATATGTTTCTGATTCATTTTGAGTTAGCTCATCAAATTGTTGATTTTTAAGATCTATTTGATGTCCAAAAGCTTTTTGATGGTTGTGATTTTTCCCTCTAAAAGAGTATTTTGTTTTTTCATGTGTAAACAAACATGGATCTTAAAGATTCATGCTCCATATACCAAGGATTTGAGTGGGTGCTAACTCATTCAAACCCATTTCCCTCACCCAGGGGAAACTCTGACATGTATAATAGCTCAGAGAGTTCAGATTGATTTTTATTTACATGACTTTCCTTTCAAACCCAACCTGAATCAGGCCACGGGTGCATTTTATGAAGTCTAAAAATATTTTATATTTGATTTAATTTAATCAGGAGATAAAATCAACAAAACTTTTCTTTAAGCATGCCTTTGTGGGGAGACATGCTCATACTGAAGATGAAAGGAAAGAAGAAAGCTGTGGCCACCCTAGTCTTAAAATCCTGATGCTCATCTAATGGCCCCCAAATTGAGATTGAATAGTAACTTATTTGGGACAGGTTTATATGAGTATTTATAAGACTTGTTATGTGATTTTGAAAATAAAGACATCCAGAAATTTTAGATTGGGATGTATGTAGGGGAAATCTCTGATTTTGCTGTGCTTAACTTTTCTTGGAAGTGAACTAGCAGGAAATGAATGATAAATGTCGGTCTGCCTACATGATTAAAATACTCTAGCTCAAGGCAGTGTGTCCCACCATCAAACATCACTGGTTTTAATACCCCCACCGAAAGAGAGGCTATCAGATGAGGCCCCAATGAGTTATTCCCTGTGAATAGAAAGTGAAGCGAAAAGGATTTCACAGGTCTTGTGAAACCTCAGACTGCCCTGGAGCCTAAAGCAATGTGCACATAAAAGCCAGCATCCATCTCCTCATCATCAGAGAAAATGTGTTTTATTTTTTTGCCATGAAACATCACAGTGAACTGATTTTCATGCACAAATGTCTGCCCACTGTACACATCTGCAAAGCAAACATCTACATATAGCCCAACAAATTATTCCTAACAGGTAGATTTCTGCATTACAGATGTTTTTACTGTGCAAAATATTTCCTTACGTTGGAGCCCCTGAAGGATTCCTGAAACATGTGGAACTCAGCCCCCAGAATGAGACACTGGGACGTTCTGATGCCTTGATTAACCCTGAAAAAGGCAAAGGAAATGTTTTCTTGCCTGACTTCCAGATGAGTTACTGGTTGATGTGCCTAGGAAAGCTGTCCTGCCACTCCAGAAGTAAATGTCACCCATTCCTTGTATGAGAAAGGTTGGGGATGATCAAAACTCTTCCTGCTCAGATGCGGGGAAACAAAACAGGGAAAAATAGCTGCTTCCAAGTGCTTTCTTTCAAAAGGACACAAGCCAACCTCCACTAATCATTCATTCATGAAATATTTTAAAACCTGGATATTTTATTCTTAAAACAAAAACAAACTGGGTTAATGCCAATCCTGTGATATTCAATTCACTTACCAAATTCCTCTTACAGAAATAGTACCAGGAAAATAGTCACCATAATGTAATGGAGATTCATTACTCTATTTTAGTGTTCTCTCCTATGCATATGACTAAAAATCAGACACATACCCTAGCATTTGGGAAAAAGATTGCATACCTTTAAAAACAATCTTTACTGACAGTCCAGGTAATTTTTAGAAAGTTTTCTTGCATGTTTTTATTAAATTGCTATGGAAAATACTGTTGTATTATAATAATCAGTCTTTGATAGGGAATACTAGAATCTAAATGATGTGTAGGAATCTAAAATTCAGAATCTAAAATTTCTGGATTTCTTTATTTTTAAAATCACATGGCATTTTAAAATACAACCTTAAGTTTTTTGCTTCCTGCTTAAAATCTCACTGTGTACACATCTCACTTTTCTGGGTGGAGTCCAGCTTTCTTGACATGGAAAATAGATCTTGAACGATTTGTCCTTCACTAATTTCTCCTGGTCTCTGCCTTTTGAGCTATCTCCTGCCATAGCCCTTGTCTTGCCCACTTTAACTTTGGCCACGGTTTCTATCTGCAATGCCCTTTACTCCTCATTTAGATGTATACATCTGAATGATGTATAATCTAAAAGATTATACACAACCACACATGGGTGCACATATACGCTAGCATTTTAATGTTGAAGAAAAACTCTCACATTAATGATTTTTAACAAATTGACGCTAATAAAATAACAATAGCCTTTTTTCCCAAGTAAAGACAAAAGTTTTTCTAGGCACCCAGTCTTTTCTTAATTTGTATTTTGAAATTGAAAAAATTAAAAGCTTAAAGTAAAAAAGGATTGCATAACTCTGAAGCATGTTTGTTACTATTATCAAAACTGAAGATTCTACAAAATTGTTGACCTTATCTCAAACCAACTGACATCACTATGGACACAAATTCTTCCCTTTGAGAAGCAAGGATAAACACCTAGCCTGGTAGCTCCTAACTTGCACGTTACAATCATCTAGAGACTTTTTTAAAAACTGCAATGGCCAAGTCCTAGCCAGGGTAAAATGTCTCAGAATTTCCAAGACTGGTGCCCAATTTGTGTGCTTTCTTGAAGTTCTCAATTATTTATCATAAACAACTGGGCCTAAGAATTTTCTCTCAGGGGACTTCCCATCCCCTTGACCCTTCGGGTCCAGTCGGTGAGAAGTCAGAGACTGCTGAAGGGATAACAGAAGGGGCTCCCAAAACAACGACAGCTGCTCTGTGTAAACAGTGAGGTCTATACTTGCCATCTGAAGAGATGAGAAATCAAATACATATAACTTTAAAGTCAAGCTTCCTGTTTATAATCTTTGAAAGGAGAAAAATTAATGACCTACATTAATATTATGAGCGAAGCTGCAAAATAAATTATGTGCAATTTTCATCAAAATTCTACACATACTACCTTCCTACTTTTTTGTCGTCATTTTGGATCTTTTATTACATCTGAAATAATTGTTCATTTAGGTCTTGCTGCCCTGTATAAATCAATCTAAACTTGAAAACATCCCTTAAACTCTCATATCATTCTCTAGAGCAATTTGGCATCTAAAAGAAACTTTAAAATTGTTTAGGTTCAAAACAATCAAATTTATGAAGCAAATGCTGTTATCCTTTACTTAATCTCCATCAAAGGGATTTTGAGGAATTTTTTAAATACAAAAGAAAAGACATTTCACAAGTCATTTTTAACATCATTTAGATTCTAGTATTCCCTATCAAAGACCGATTATACAGTTTCAAAACAGTATTTTCCATAGCAATTTAATAAAAACATGCAAGAAAACTTTTCAAAAATCACCTGGACTATCAGTAAAGATTGTTTTTAAAAGTATGCAATCTTTTTTCCCAAATGCTAGGGAATGTGTCTGATTTTTAGTCATATGCATAGGAGGGAACATTAAAATAGAATAATGAATCTGCAGAAACAATAAACTAGACTGCTTCAAGAAAAGTCAGATAATTTCCTATCTTGCTTGTTTCAATCTATACTATATTTCAAAAACGTTCTACATGGCATTTTGAAATACAACGTTAAATTTTGCTTCCTGCTTAAAATCTCACTGTATACACAGCCTTCTGGGTGGAGTCCAGCTTTCTTGACATGGAAAATAGATCTTGAATGATCCATCTTTCGCTAATTTCTCCTGGTCTCTGTCTTGTGGGCTATCTCCGGTCATAGCCCTTGTCTTGCCCACTTTAAATTTGACCACAGTTTCTATCTGCAATGCCCTTTGCTCCTTAGAATTCCCTTTTCTTTATTTCACTATAATCTTTCACCTGCTGCATGGCCAACTTCTACTGATCCACCAAAACACCCTTTATAGATTTGCCTCTGTAGAAGTTTCTCTGCTTCATCAGACCCCACTTTTTTCTCTTTACTTTTTCCTTTTCTGAAGTGTTATCATCTTTCTTTAGGAATAAACTGTAAAGTCCTGGAACAAGGGACCATATCTTATTGTCTTTTAACAATTTAGCATTCCCTGTACTAAGGAGATTTTGAATGAATGAATGGGTTGATGAATTAAAAACATTCAAGAAGTATAGTTACATTTAAATACAAATGTCTCCCCCTACACTCTCTAAAACACTTTAAAGGAATCCTTGTGAGCCATCTGAAATGTATATACACATTTCCTGGAAGGAACGCTCATAGTTTTTAGTAAGTTTTCCTCTTTTTCCCCTGAATATTTAAGAAATAATTTATAGAAGCAACCTTGAGAAGTTCAGTCTCTGCCTCAGTTTTAGATATGAGAATACTGAACTGTCTTCCAAAAGTTCATACCAACAGTTAATATATTGAGGAAAGTATTAGCAACACATAAATTTCTCTGCTCCTAATCAAATCAAGCTGGCATTTATTATAAAGGAATCAACCACCAAATATGTTTAAAGTTCATTAACTTTATATTAGATGTGTTTATATGTGTTCAGCCCAACACATTTGCAAAATTATTCTATTTCTTGCTGTCGGCACATGTGTCATTCATCTCCATATTTGATTAGAAATGCGGACTCGGGGTTGGATGAATAAGTTGACCAAGAACGTATTCAGTTTGTGGGAAAGCATTTGTCTTCAGTGTGTGGAAAGGCATCTAAGTTACAAAAAAAAAAAAAAAAGCAATAAAATACCTAGTCTCTAACTTGGCCGTTACGGAATCACAGATTTGAGCATTAATTTCAGTTTAACTGGTGCTTGCTAAGGAGCACTAGGTACAAGACACTGTGTTAAGGTTGGCCTGAAGCTGGAAGCACAATCACCACCTCACAACGTGCTTCAAATTGCAAAGTGTGAATAATCATTTTTGAGTGGCCCGATGATTTTTATCTAAAATACCAATCAGCCACACAAGATGAGTTTAGGTAAGTTTAAATTTGGAATTTGGGAAGTTATATACTGAAATATATTATTTAAGATAAAAATTTTAAAGTCTCTATAACATATAAAGTACCCCTTAATGTTGAGATTGAATTTCCTCTATGGCCTGGAATAAGTCTTATAAGCAGAATCTTGTAGACTTCAGCAGTACCCTGGAACTTTGGTGAGACTAAAGTCCTGTGGAATTCCTGGACCTGAGAGTTGCTGTCACCGTTCTCTGAGACTGTGGGTCAGTAAGCAGTGAGTCATTACATCTGCATCTTTAACCATGTTTGTTTCAAGTGATTTCAACACAAGTGCAGGAACTTCGGGAGTGTTAGAGCTACTTAATGCATCTTTAACACTCAGCCCTGGAACTTCAAGAGCTAGCCATGAATTCCAGGTATAATACTTTGCAATAAAAATAATTTAAAACCCTTTTAAATGGCTTCCCCTTTGTATATTTGGGATTTCATCATGCCCCTAATTGTTGTCCCTCACCCTCATTCATGTGTAGACCTTTTGGTAGACAGGAGACAGACCATGATGCAACTTAGATCCCAGATTACCTACAACAGAAGTCTTGGGACTAATTTCCTTTATCTTAACACTATTTACTGTAAAGTTAATTAAATTCTGCTTTAAAGAGCTAATCTTGGCTTCAGACCAAATATGAATTGATGATTTTGGAATGTTCATTTACTTTAAAACTACATGATATTGCCTATACATTTAATGCTTAATTAATTGCCTTGGCTGAATGGCTTTAGCCTGATTTGAAATATATTGCATTCTGCCCTTTGAAGCCATAGGAAATAACCTCACTGATGCTCCAAACCACTAAAGTTAGGAGAAAGATGCATTACGTAGCTCTAGTACCATAGCCTTTGCTATGGTATCAGCATTTGCTAGCCCCACATTGTCCCTAGCCTGAGTAGTTGATACCCAGAATTCCTTCCATTCCATGAGAAATATAAATCTCCTTTGCCTTAGCTGAAATGTATGAGGTAGCCCTTTCTTGGGGAGGTGGGTACTAGGAGTCCAACTCAGGGTCTTGCACTTACCAGACAGAGGTAGGCCTTTCTACATCCGTTTAGGCCTACATCAACCAAGGTCATTTATAAAACGTCAAGCTCACTGTGAGGTCAGCTATGAGTTGGGGTGTGGACAGAGGCTAAGGGATGTTTTATCATCTATACCCCAGAGTTCAGGGCAGATGTGCACAATTCCTTCTGTTCCCTCTTTTTAAAGTTCTGATGAAGTTTTCAACTCAACTTCATTATACAAACTTTCTTCATGACAAATAGGCTTGGAGTTGATGAAGAAAGCTAGAGAGGAAAACTTGACTGCCTGCCTCATTCCCTCACATCCATTTTTCTCAGAGCACCATCTTGCAGGATTCTGTTGTCTCTCATCTTTGACCCAAAGATCCTAATATCATTGATACTAGCCAGGAAATTGCGACTTGTTTTCGTAAAAGGATATTTAAAAGTATTCCTTATGTCTGCCCTTTGGAGCATTTACTCTTTGGACTATTCTAATCTATACTGTGTCAGATCACTTACCCCAAAGCCCTTCATTCTTGGAATACACGAAGCTTGTCTTATCTCAGAGCCTGTTTGTAGGCTGTTCCCACTGCTGGGAAAATGTGATACTTTCCTTCTGGTTAGCTCACCCACCTTCAAGAGACAATCTTCAAGGCTCTGACTAATGTCAGCTGTGAGGAAAGGCACCCCTGGCACCCAGCATAAAGTAGCTTCCTGCATTGTTTCTCATAGAAGCTTGTTTGGTTGTTTGTGTTTTGTGGGCTTCTTTTTTATTTGTTTCATTTTTGTTGCACAATGATTGTAATAATAGTAACTAACATGGATTGTGTTCTTCCTGCATAGGAGGCCATGTTCCAAATTTTTGGAAGAACAAGTTTTTTCATTCTTATTATAATCAGATAAATGTACATACTTTTGGGGCAAGGGGTTGGGGGTTTTTGTTTTGTTTTATCTTGTTTTGTTTTTTGAAGTCAGGAATGATTACTTCTTCTAGAAACACAAATCTTTGAGGTTAGACTAGAAGACAATGAGACAAGAGATTTTACTTTATAATTTACCTTTGTCAAACCATCCAGTAACACATTCCTTTGTACAAGTATTACTTTGACACTACATAATGAGTCATTCAAAGGAAACTCTCAAGCCAAAACCCTTATGTTCTCTAATCTTTAATTCAGTCATCATCATCTCTTCTTAGATTTTAAATTTTATTTTATTTCTATTTTTTTTCTGTGTGGTGTTGGGGGTTAAAGCCAATTGCTCATGAATGCTAGGCAAGGGCTCTACCACTGAGTTGCACCCCCAGCCCCAACTTTTCTTAATATTTGAAGGTAGGAAAATAAAAATTTCCAGTAATAGTGTTCAAACCCACATTTGTAGTGAGGTGCAGCCATCAGTTTTTTTTTTTTTTTTTGGGGGGGTGGTGGTTTTCTCCGGTACCGGGAACCGAACTCACAACCTTGCGCTTGCCAGTTAGACTCTTTGCCGCTGAGCTAAATCCCCAGCCCCTGCAGCTGTCAGTTTTAAGCCTCGTATTTTTCAGGTCTTTTCTTCACTAGTTTCTTAGGTTTTTGTCAGTCTTGTTTTGGGGCCTATTTTGCCCTAGTGCTGTTTTGCTTTTTGAGACAGGGTCTGGCTATGTAGTTCAGGCTGGCTTTGAACTCACTATGTAGCTCAGGCTGGCCTTCAAGTCATGGTGATCATCCTGCCTCAGCCTCCCAAATGTTAGGATTACAGGAATGCACCACCACACCCAGCTTACATACTTTCATTGTTGCCATCATTAAAATGAAGAAATTGAGAAATGAAAAGTTTTAATAATTTGTCCAAAAACTTCAAGTCCAGGACCTGAACCCAGTAAGTCTGATTGCAGAGAGTGTACTCTAAATAACACTATGCTATCTTTTGCAATTAAAAATTATACATGTGTGTGTACACCTTCTTTATTTATTGTCTGCCTCCCATTCTCCAGTGGAATTGCTGTGAGTGATACAACATACTGGTTTTATTTACCATTGTGTTACTAGAACCAAGGACAGAATTTGGCAGACAATAGGCACTTACTACAGACAAGCGGCAGAAAAGTAATGACAGAAAGGACAGCTAAACCAACAGTGAATGATCTGATACACGACCAAAGAGATGTTATATTTTCAGTGCTACTCAGTACTTACATTAGCTACATCTCAGACCTGAGTGCTAATGTCCATGAAGAGAAATACGCAAGCTACATCCTCTAAGGGCCAGCTGGAGGATTTGCACAATTTGTAGACTATACTGCCTGTAGACAGTAACCTGACTTCAAAATAAGCACTTGGACACTTCTCAAATTCCATGAGAACTACTGCTGCTAAAATGAATCTAGGATTCAGGTACATACTCCTGTTGCAGCAGCAAACATAAATCTAGTACCTCATCATCATGGACTGAGGCCAGCAGTGTTCCAGGCAGCACAGGGTCTGTTCAAAGCTTGCTTCTTCAAAGACAAGCTAATATTGGGCATGTCCTGTAAACAGGTGCCATGTGGGTGGGCAATATTGATAGTGGGATGCACAGTCACACCCTCGACAAGCAAATCAATGTCAAACAGTTGGTTTGATTTCAGGGTGACAGAATGACAAATGGACACTGGCTCCTAGGAGGTTAGCGCTTACTGCGACACACACAGTTTCTTCTCTTTTAATTGAATAGAGTTTGAGATACTTGCATACAGGGAGAGACAAAAGGCTGCAGCTGAGCGAAAAAGGACCTAAAGGTACGAGAGAAGCAGGGCCTGGTTGACTACTGACCCATGCTGTGTTCCCCAAACGCTGTTTGGGAAATGATGCTTTCAGAGTGTGCATTTTGCTCCTGAATGCAGAGCAGACATTTGCTGGTGCACGCTTGCGGGAACATGAATTATACTTCTCTGTGCCTGATTTGTAACTACACCTGTACACTCTTAGAAATGCTAATAGACAAATATAAATTTAGGTACAAAGGAAAATCTAATAAGAAGAGCATTTGAATGTGTAAGAAATGTCTAATTTTTTGCAGTCATTAGGACTAGAGGAACATGCTTATAGTAATTAGGTAAGATGGATTTTGAGGCCGAACACCACCCACAATTTATGTAGTCTGGGGGTCAGGCGGGCAGCTGCAGAAACCGCTCGGCTAATTATGAGAATTCACTGTTCGTTAATAGAATCTCTCTCCACAAACAGCAGCTGTGTGTTTGCTCACGCAAATTATTAATTCTGGCTTCGCCTCAGCTGCAAGTTTCTGCTGTGCAGAAAGGAATCCTCAGATAGAAGTGTCAGTTATCACCCAAGCGATACCGAGAAGAGAAGAAAAATATGAAATGAAGGAAAATATCCTCTAATCACAGGTGTATAAAGATTTTGCATCTAACTCCCTTTTCTGCCTTTCACTCCCAAACAATTGAATGCCAATTTTGGAACTCATTAATCTGTAGGCAACCTAGCGAGATCTAATTTATACCTGTCAGGGGCAATGGGCAGCAGCTAATAGGAAAGTAATTGCAATCTGAGTCTGCTTTCCCACTTGATAGTATGCAAGATTTTAATGACAGCCCTTCTCCATTGGAATATCAGACTGGACAACAGATACATTCTCTCTTTTTAAGATAGTCACACCGGGAACAAAAGAGGTGTCTCCTTGGGTTTTATTATATACTGCAAATAAAGTGATAATGGTATAGTAGATAAAACATGGATGGGCACCATTTCTTCTCTGGCAGAAATGAAAGCAATATTCCTGCAACACAAACCGTGAACCAGTATTCTCACATTTTATTTTGTTAGAATAATAGCTGGCTGGAATGTAATAGTCATGTAAAATATTATCTTCTGTTTCAAATTGAACTGAATATCTATGTTCAATGATGACATAGTTTGAAATGTCAGGGCACTTAAGGGTCTTAAGATTTCCCATATGCACTAAAGTGTTTAAGAACAAAGAGTAGTAGTTATTATATAAAAAGGGAGGGAGTGTCTCTTCCGGAACTTTTTCCTTTCTGGGATTTTTCTGAACAAATTAGGAGCATCAAAGGTTATTGAAGGTTACAGGATATGTTTGGTAAATTTCATTTTTTAAATGATGTCTTGTTTCATCATTCATTGTCCTAGTGGGTGATCTTCCAGGAGATTGCTGGTTCAGACAAGAGCCAAAAGAAATGTGTGAGTTCTAGAACAGGAAGCCTAGGTTCAAATAACTGGCTTTACAAGTATTCCCTGTACAGCTTTGAGTGAATCCATCAAACTCTCTGAAACACATAGAAACCTTCATGTGTTTATAACAGAAACAAATAAAAGCGTGTATGTGAAAGAACATTGGATGGAGACTGAGCAACCTTAGTTGTTACTTTTTGGTGACAATTGGAAGTGCTTGTGAGGAGCACAGACATTAAAATGCAAATTCCTTGACAGAAGGAATTGAGGACACTGTTTATTATTGTATACCCCATGTCAGATGTTGCCATCGTCCTTTCCAAACCAAACCAAATTCATCCAGTCAGTTGGGGTGTTTGATTTAAGCTTAAAATCTGTCCTAGGCATTGCAGAAAATACAAAGTAAATAGTGAATAATCCCTGCCTTCAAGTGGCTTATCATAGAAACATAGTCCGTGCTGACACAGTTCATGATTCAATAACTATTAGAGGCTCCACACTGTGACAGCCACGGATGCGGACCCTTGTTAGGCCAGAAGACAGAGTATATTTGGAATGAAGAAAGCGGTGAGAAAACATGGGTCCTGGATCCTGGGCTGCATAAATTAGCCATGACCTACAAAAAGTCACTTCACTCCCCTTATTTCACTTTCTTTATTTCTAAAAATGAATATTGCAATAGATCTTCTCAGAGATCTTTCTAAATTCTATGGTTCCACAACTTTTTAAATTTCAGAAATGTGGAATTCAAAATTATTATGCAAAATCCTTGACTTCAGTGAACATAGACATGAATTAAATTAAAAAGTTTCAAAGGAAAAGGTCATTAGAATACAGAAAATAAAAGGACTTGTTAATAAAAAAGGACCTACTTTTGTTATTCCTTCATGGTCAAAAACTTGAACTTATCCCGGAAATTTGCTCATGTTTATAATCAAAATTGATAATGCAGGTCAAACATTGAACTGGACATTCGCTTATACATTCTGAGCTTATACATTCTACATTTTTTAAAAACTGAAGCTCTGACTCTATGCTATTCACATCTAAGTCTCTCATATATGTATGTATGTGTGTGTGTGTGTGTCAAATATTTAAAACAGTAATTCTTTGTAAGGAATTTATTTATTGCCAGGTGTGGTGGTGAAAGTCTGCAACCCCAGCACTCAGGAGGCTGAGGTGGAAGGATCCTTGTGAGTTCGAGATCAGCCTGGGCTACAAAGTGAGCTCAAGGCCAGCCTGAACTGCATAAGGAGACCCTGTCTCAAAAAGACCAAAAAAAAAAAATCATTTAATTATTATAATCATGGTTGCCTAATTTAACTGGTCACACAAAGAAAGTCTACAGTTTGAATAAGAATGACCAAGTCTCTATTTCACTGGATTCTGTAAGATTGACTATTGCTTAGGATTGAGAGAAAATAAGACTGGGTACCTAATCACTTATTAGAGATGTGATTGTAAAATAAGGAAATAGTATACCTTTTTTTTTTTTTTTTTTTGGTTTTTTTCTCTGGTACCGGGAACCGAACTCATGACCTTGTGCTTGCCAGGCAGGTGCTTTTGCCGCTGAGCTAAATCCCCAGCCCCTAATAGTATACCTTTTAAGGCAGCAATTTTTTTAAGCAGAGCTCAGTAGAGAAGTTTTATTCTGAGTCACGAGCAGGGGCTGGAGCATCAGCTTCCAAGATGGCTGACTTAGTTTGATAAGGCAATGATAGCTGTTGTCTGGCTTCTTTGCAGACTAGTATCTGGGTTACGAGAGCTAGTGTCACAAGTGACAGGCAGTAGAAGCTGGCAATTTCTTAAAACCTGAGCTGCATGACTTCTCTCTATTTGTCACACAGTCACGGAGCCCAGATTCCAGGGGAGAGTACATAGATTCCACTTTCCAGTGACAAGCAAAGAATTTGGGGGCTGTATTTTAAAACAGCCACAGTGATTGTTCAGTGTACAGATCCCATTTTAAAGTAGGTATGTAATAGAGTTAGAGGCTCATGAGATTACAGGATGAACTAATGAGGCAGGTTCTATGCTCATCCTGCTCAAATCACTTCCAGAAAGAGGCGATTCTAGGGCATCTCCTACCTTTGAGGGTGTTATAAAACTTAAGGAACACAAGACGCCAATCTAGGAGGGGGGACACAATTGCCCTTTTCATCTGGTTTGCATAGTCTGCACATTTAATCACGTTAAAGCCTCTAGCATGATCTTGAGTCCATTAAATAAAACCAACAATGTGAACCTGTTCAAATTACAAGGAAAAAAAATCACTGTGCACCAACCCACCATCTTACAAAAACAGCTGAGCGGGCCATGAAGGGGGTGTGGAAAAAGGAGGAACATCTCTGGGCAGGTGGCCAGGGACAGCAAAGGACTATGGGAAAGGAATAAGAAGGGGCCTTAGGGGGAGGGGACTGATTGTCCTAATGGAAGGGATGCAAAAGGCAGAAGAAGGGCTGGAAGGGGCTTGGCAGGTCAGTACTTTCTTCATCAGGGCGCAGTGAGAATGGATACCCACCTCTTGAATTCTACTACTTCTACCACCACTTCTCCCTCCCCAAGGAAGTTGCAGGGTGATGTTCTATAAGGATGTTCATATCCTGCCTATTGTTGTTCAGCTGCAAATACCTAACAGTGATCTCTCAGTCTGTGTGTGCTGTTCAAACATGCGTTGCTGGGCACACCCTGCAATTGCTGGACAATTTCCGATTCAGTAGGTCATGAGTAGGTTCAATAATTTTCACTTCTGACAAGTTCCCAGGTGACGTACCACACTGAATAACCACTGGCCTAGATATGAGAAAGTGGCCTCCCCTCCAACCCACCCCTCAAATTCCTGTTGAGTGTAATAGGTGGAACCTGATTTGCAATCAGGACCACTATTCTGAGGCAGCATAAGAAATACGGTTGCTCCAACTAGAAGAAGGTCATAATAGAGATGGAAGAGCTCGTCCCAATTTTTAATATTCAGACAGTCACAAAAACCATTGATATATTATTACAAGTTGATCTGTCGGTGATCCAAAATGGGTTAGCATTCACCACAATCAAACTATTGTACGTATTGCAATTATTTCAGAAGTTCTAGAATTGTTGCAGATATGAAATATTTTATTGTTTATGTGCGTAAATGCAAAGGTTCATTTTACAATGAAGTTTTCCTTGCACTAAAGTGCTAAAGCATTGCAATATGTGCTTGTCTTTTGTATGTTGAGAGTTGTCACTCACCTAAAAGGAAATTTTCGTATCATTAATAGTAAAGGAAATTACTGTTTCCTCAGTTAGAAATTTAAAATGGCAAAAAATGATTTTATTATTTGTTGAGATTTTTGACTCATGTCTTTCTGTCAGTTTGGGGCATTCCTCGTTTGTAGCGGCTTTAGTACCCATGAGTCTGACCTTTGTACACTCATTTCATACTTCAAATAGAAACCTGGAGATGAGGAAATTTGTATTCAGTGTTCATCTGAAGAAAGCGCAGACGAATTTTATGCTGTTTGCTGAGTTAGTCTTCATTTGATTAAATAACATGTTTGCGCTGAAGAGAAGAAGCAAGAGAAGGTCTAAGGAGGAGGGAAGCCCACCAGTAGACGATGTGTTGGAGCATCTGCCTCACTAAGTGTCCCAGGGGCTGTGGAGGGTGGTGCGGTGATTATTTCACAGGTGCAACAACCTCATTATTCAGGTACTCCGGAAGGTGCTCAGGCAATTCTCAGCAGAGGTAAAAGTGGAGCTCAAACAATAGCAACTCAGCTGGCTACAGTCAATGACATGGGGTGTTTCAGGGCAGGAGGCTGACCAATGGCTAGGTCTTGTTCATATACTGCCTTTCTTGTTCACAAGCAAACATCTTTGCTTTTTATTATTTTCATAGGCAAAGCTGAGTGTCTCACTTAAGAGTATTTGACTTCTATTTAATTAAGCAAATATGCATCCCCAGCACAAAATTTTAACTAATCCATAATTCAGTCATGATTTCAGCATCCATATCTCTATTGCCACTAGGCAATAATCAATACTTTTAAATGGCCACATAAATAATAAGAACTTTCAAGGGGAAAAGGGATATCCCATAGCTATCTCGGTGACAGTAGCCCTGCCTTTGCGGGAAGGAATTCTCCCAATAGTTCTGCTAAGTCATTGCCACATTTCTCTTATTAATTTCAGTGATAAGAGAATTTTGTTTAACACTGATATAAAATTTCGCAATGAGTTAAGAACTACGGGAAAGTGAAGAAGAAGAAGAAGAACTGATAAAGTCATCGTTTTGAAACATGCTAAAAATGTAGGTAAATTAAAGAGATTTGTGAGGGCAGAGGTGTCTCCTTCAGGATAATGTGGGTCAGAGTTCTTTTGCCTCTGAACCCCACAGCATTAACTCATGCCCGATCATTTGGAAATCAATCGTCAGAGCACTGTGGAACTACTCATTGTCAGCACCCAGCACCGCTAATTTGGCACTTAGCCTGGACTATCTAGCATAGCTCCCCGTGAGGAGGTGGCAAATTTGCTAAAAATTAACGTGTATTTTTTTTAATTCAGGAAAAAGTTAATAAAAATAAAACAGGCTGATCTGTGTGTCTTTACAGTGGCTCTTTTATTGTACTACAATTAACACAAGTGTTTTATGCTTGAATAGATTACTTTTTATCCTGGAAAAGTATCAAAGCCTCAGAAGTGAATACAAGAAAGACAGAAAGAAATAGAGAGAAACAAAATGAAAACACAGGCTAATGGAGGCAGAAACTTCGTCCTGCAGCCTTGATTAAGACAGCAAATGAGAAACAGCAGGATCTGCATACTTTCGGTTTTATCTTTGTTCTTTAATTTACTTTCATCTAGGTGCAGGAGAAAATGAGTTTTTGAGCTAATGGGCTAACTCGAAGGTTTGTTTCTAATGGTATGCGTATTTGGTACTTCAAAAAGTAAAAAATAAAAAAGCTTTGTTTAAACAGCAATACTGAAATTGTAGAAGTAGGAAGGAGCCATGGTCAGGCAAAATTACCTTCATCACAGTTTTGGTTACAGGTAGATTTGTGCTATTGACTTTGGGTTATGGTCTTTAATTGCTCTTAGAAGCAATAACTGGTGAGATGAGAAAGGCACACAACTTTGAAGATTCAGAGCTGGGCTCCAAGCATGGAAAATGCTGTTTGAAAATTTAAACAATTACATCTGAAGAGCCAGTAAAGGGTGTGGTAAATACTGCAACTCATTCTTTCATTTGTCCATTAATTCAAAACATATGTGTTAAATGCTTACTACGTGCTTAGTTGTTGCTTTTAGGTAGCTTAGAATCTAATTGGGGCAAGAGAAGAGAGAGGAAAAAGATTTATTTATAACCATGTAGGAAAATATGTGGACAAATGAATTTCAGAAAGCAACAATCCATAGAAAATACAACAAGGTGGTAGAGTGAATCTTGAAGGATTGGAAAAATTTAGGCATGGCAGTTGAAGAAGTCTTGGTCTCAGGCGAGTGGTAGATGCAAAAGCAGAGGGTCTGAAAAGGAACCATGACATAAAATGAGACAGATTTCCTGGTGCGGGACATGAGGGAGGGTCAGAAATACGATTACAAATGCAGGCATCTTAGTGAGAGTCTTCAACTGAAAGTGATGAGGTTGGAATTTACTCAGCAGGAGCTTGGAAGAAATGGTTAGCCATACAGCTGAACTTCAGAACAAGTAATTTGAACCCACGGAGGGAGATACTTTGAGAAGAGAAACCTAGTAGGTCTTTATTGGACAAAGCTAGGTAAGTAGAAGATAGTATGGTTTCAATTTTTATAGGCCTAGGAAAAGAATAAGAAAATTTCTACTTGGTAGGCATTAGATATGAGACCTGAATGAGAGGGAAGATCTAAAAATAACTTTATATTTTGAGTCCTTGACAAAATATACATATATATCCATATATATAAAAAAACATAAAAAATAAAATGCAAGACACTGATGTTGCAGAGACAGTGGTAAACCTAATTTTGCTTGAAATACTTGCAAGACTACACCTCCAAGGAAAAGGTAAGGTTAAAGACTAGAAGGTAAGTGGAATTCAAAGAGGGTACTTATTGATAAACTTCAGTGTTAAAACTTCCTCATGTATAGGCATTTATATCCTTAGTTTATTCTTTTCTTTCACTTGACTGAGTCAGTCAAAGGCATGAATTGTGTTTTACCCTGTGTATTCCCAGTGCCCAGTGCAACAGCATGAGCCTAGTGTGTATATAATACAGATGAGTCAATGAGCAAGCTAATAAAGTAATATAATTCTCTCCAGGCAGTGCTGGCCATGGCTGGTCTGATCACGATGGTTATTTAGGCTGTTCTGGTTGGATAGTGCATCCATTCTGTTTGCTCAGAACTCATCCTGTACTGGTGATGAAATATTTTTTAATACCACCCCTCGATATAGGTGTCCTTTTTTCTTAGTTTAATAAATATGAAACTAATGTTTGAAAAAATTTGAGATTGTTCGCAATATATAAGCCAATAAGAAGTAGAGATTGACTTCTCCAACTTTGACTCTTCAACTGCTGGTCTTTTTTGTTTTTATTTTTTTGTACTGGGAATCAAACTCAGGACCTTGCACTTGTGAGGCAGCCGCTTATGTCACTGAGCTATATTCCCAGCCCTAACTGCTGGTCTTTTGCCAATCTTTTCTCATAGGACTCAGCAAAGTAGGAAGAGGAATTCAGCTATACATTGTTGAGAATGTTTTTCTTTCAATAAAACCAGGTCTGTCTTGTTTATGCACACACACACACACACACACACACACACACACACAGCCTCATGTTTTTATTAAGCCCTGTTAATTTTAATTTCCTAGTAAAGTTAGAAATCCTAATTTTGATTGAAGTTTCACAAACATCAGAAAATCCTACAATCTCTCATTTTATTTAAGTGATTGAACAGGGTAAAATATATTCCTCTAGCTAAACTGATTTCAGTGCATACCTTAAGGAGATTTCAGGATGGAGAAAACAACTCCTGTGCTAAATTTAACCTTCTATTTTTGCTCACTTTCACCCTTCCCTGGTATTCCAGTTAGACCTTCCCCTTAGATCTTTCTGCTTCTCAAGTTTAGGACAACTGCAACACTGATTGTATATCTTTTAGTAAAAGGAATTTCCTAGTTTCTTTCCTCTCCTTGCATGCATTTCTCAGGTCAGTTCATCTAATACTACTTCCTGCTTTCCTTCAAGAATTTGAGTGTCTACATTCTCATTGTGGGCAACATAACTTTCTAGACCCAGGGATTCACCTTATTTTTGGTCTTTATTTCTGGATCAATTTTAGAATATTATTCATCTATTTTATGCTTTAGAGGTTTCTTTGATACTGTATCAAAACATTTTCTTCTTTGCTCCTTTTTAAAATTTTCTGGGCTACAATTTATTTTGTCTTCAAAACTGCTTTTGCTTGTATTTTCTGGTTCTCCCGCATTGCCTTTGATTTTGCTCTTACATTATTTTCATTGCCTTGCAGACCCATCATCAACTCTTCCACATCAAACTAAAAATACAAGTGTCCATAAAGTGTTTTATTTAGAAAGCTATTTTCACCTAAGTTGCTTTTTATTGCATGTATATAGTAAAGGATTTTTCAAAAATGACATTACTGACATTTTGGACCCAATAACATTGTAGAATGTTTAATACCATCCTTGGTCTGTACCCACTAGATAACAATAGTGGCCCATCCCCCACCCCAAACACCTAGTGGTCCTAACAACAAAAATGTCTTAAAGGATGCTCAAATGTTCCCTGAAAGGAAATGCTGCCCCTCCAGTTACTGGAGGCTGAGAAGCCAGCTGATTGGAAACAAGTTGTCATACCCCTTAAGAAGGCCCACAGAATTTTGACTCAAGTTTGGCTCTTGAATTTATTAGCCTATAACCTTTGACATAGCTATATTGCAATGGGTCTTCAGTCTTCTCATCTGTAGAATGGACTGGTAACAATTATCCTACCTGGCTTGAAAAATTATCTTGAGGAGCCACCGAAAGGATGTGTGTAAAATTACAGCCTAAAAGGCATAGCACCAAATGAGCTAGTCCTTTAATTTTCTTTTTCATTTGGGCTATGAAAGGGGGCAGGAAGTCTTTAAAATTAGATTGGATGAGACAATGAATCTTTCTATTTAAGAGAAAAATTACCCTGCTTGGCAGATTACCTGGACTACCCACCTACCCTTCCTTTTCTAATTTACTAGACCAGTGGTGGCAAACCCTTGGCATTCATACTGTTTTTCTTTTAAGACAAAAGATGTTAATGTATGAGATATTTTTTTCTAAATTCAAATCTCATTATTCCAGTTTAATTGCAGTGTTGGTACTTCTCAATAAATAAGTGGATTTGCGTTGCAGTTTGGGTGCTCATCCCTAAAATGTTCACCACCACTGCCCTGGACTATGAACAAAACCCCAGTGTTCTAAGGTTTTCTAATCTCTCTGTTCCAAAACAATTAATATTTCCAGAAGCAGAAAGTGTTATATTTGTGATCGCTCAAAGTTGAAGTATCATCCTTTAGTTACCGATATCATTTTCATATGGAGTAAGCAGGTTGACAGTAATTATTATACGCTACCCCTGACACTTTAGCTCTGAAACATTTGTGTATAAACATTTTAATGCCTCAGTTTTATCATGTTAACGTAAGATGTAAAGTAGAAATAACAGCACACATAGCATAAAGAAGATATACTTAGCTTCTCTCAAGAGAACAAGGCCTGAAGCAGCTTCCTCTAGAAATTTGGTTCTCTCTCTCAGGGTCTCTTGATTAGGAAAAGAAACACAGGTTCCACTTAAGAAAAGAAATCCAATCCCCTACATCTTATATATGCCCTTATTCATGTTATATTGCAGTTCAGTTGCTACTTCAGCTAAGTGACCCCCTTAAATAATCTCATTTACACCTACACACGTTTTTTTAACTTGGTCTGCTTTTCTTATACGAACATGTGTTGTTTATACGTGTAAGTTACTGAGCTTTTCATACAATAGGGATAATTTCAAGGCCATAATGATACCCCCTGATATAAATTATTTAATATATTTTTTGAAAAAAGAAGTAAAGCAACTCTTCTGGGTAATTGATGTGAGGTAAGCTACAGCATCGGTTGTATATTCATTTTTCTCCAGTGTATGCAATTATCCACTCAGCCTGTACCCATTAATATTATTTTTCTTCCTAAGCTGGAAGTATTTAAAGCCATTAGAAAATAATCCAAAGAATTCTATTTGCTGAATAAATTTTAATTTGCATGGCACCAGGAATTTTTTATTAATGGGAAATAAATTATTGCAATCTTTGGGAAAGAGACAAGTTAATAGCTTTGTGAAAAGCAATGGAGAGAAAATGATCTTGAAAAGGTCAGGTCTCCTGTCACAGTGTCTTTATGCACAATTAAAACAAGTCAAGAAAGTGGCTATATAATCAGGACCATGAATATGCATTATATCCTAATGAGAGTGTGAAGAAGTAACAGGCTTAGTGCTAAAGTCATGGTGGGGTGGTGACATAAAAATGGTAATTTGTGATGTAGTATTTAACTGTGTTTCTCTTTCTCATGGAAAACTTAACTCTTTGGTAGCTAGCTCAGTGTGTCTCAGTATATTTAGATTTTTTTGTACTTCCCAAGGAACGATAAGAACAACAAAAAATTCAGAGAAGAATTTTGATAATTTGTGAATGACAGATAAATAACCAACTAGTATCTATTATTATGAATGAATTAATTGATGGGCTGAATTTTTCATTTTGTCATCAGTTGCTTTGATCTTTCAGACAGTTGTGTGAGCCTAAGCATGTGTGTTAATACATTTTAATTCAAAATAAAATCCTTTACTAATCCTGTCCTGTTGCCTTTGTGTTGCTGCTATCTTTCTTCATTTCGTCCCCCTAGGATGCTGTATGAATTTCTAACAAATAACAAGGAGAGGAAATAGCATGATTCGTTACTAGAATTTTAAAGATTATGAGCAGTTGTGTCTTGACCACCCTATTACAGGATGCATTATTTGTAAGAGTGCTCTTTCTGTAGGACAGGCTTTTAGAAATGACATTAAGAGAAATGACTAGCTGCTTCAAGAAGTTAACTTAAGTTCTTAAGTGGTCAATTACCTCTGGGTAATGACTGCTTCCCTGGGTCATATTGCTGCTGCTCTGTATGCTATTGAGTCATTTCTGGCTATTCTACATTTTAATTGAAAAGCAGTATGAACATTCTGATTCAGTGGTCATTTAATAAAAGATAATGATCACTGAACAATGATTCTGATTAGCTAATGGCAATTTAAAGGTTTATAGAATCTTGCACAATTCTGCCAGCTTATTCCAGAATATTAATAGAAGACCTTAAACTAATAAGATTTCTGTTCTTATCTTGGAAAGAAGAAAAAAAATTTGGAGAAAAGAAAGAGTTTCTCCTCATGCATTTTTGCTATTATGCCTAACTTGGGCTGTAAACTGATCAGAACCAAAGTGGGAAGGATTTCTGTCTCTCCAGATGTGCTGGAAGTGAATACCAGTTGTCTTTCTAGCTCAATACCTTTATTTATTTATTTTTTTGTCTTTTTGGGAGAGGGTCTTTCTATGCAATTCAGGCTGGCCTTAAGCTCACTTTGTAGCCCAGGTTGGCTTCAAAGTCACAAAAATCCTACTGCCTCAGCATCCCAAGTGCTGGGATTATAGGCATGGGCCACCAAGCCTGGCTGATTCCATTTTTATAGAACTATTCAGCTATCATTTAAATTTGGGTCAAGGATACAGCTCACTGGTTGTAGTGCTTGTCTATCATGACCAAGGCCCTATGTTCAAATCCCACATACAAAAGAACTCACTGTGGGACTCTATTTCTAGGACAGTGTGAGGCAACTCCTGGGAGACACCCTGCCTCATAGATTGCGGAGAGACCTGCCTCCATAATGTGAGTTCAGAACGAGTCAATCAGCTCCTAAATATTTCCTTCACTCCTTCTTTAATAATGAACTTCAATAATTTGAGATTTGTTAATTTCTCAACTAAGCCATGTGGCCATTAAGAATATCAATTTGGTGTGGTATAGATTACTATAAAGAAGTCAGAAAATGAGAGTTTAATGTATTGACAGGCAAATTTTATCCCTTCATTTTTTTCCCAAAGGTCAACTTTCAACGTAGTCTAGATTACATAACACTGCATGATTTTCTTAGTGTTAGAGTTAAATACATGTAGAACCAATTTCTTTCCATTCCATAGATGCTATTCGGTTTTATTTATTTATTTATTTTTAGAAATTGGTGTTTTATTTTCTGTCAACCTCCTGTTTTATATTCATCATTAAGTACACACTGCTAACTATAGGACTGATGAGTTTAGGAATCCAGAGACACAAAACAGAAGAAGAGTCTACACTGGCACAGATCTTGAAACTGAATTCGTCTGTCATAGTACAGTGAATTAAGTATGACAGGGTAGGGGGTATTTGGTAAACATACTCTACAATATCCACTAGGCATTAGCTTGCTAATCCTTGAGTATTTAAGCATAATAAAACAGCGTTATTTGGATGATGGTTTCCTCTGAAGTGGAAAACATACCCAGTAATCCCCAGACTCTTCACCTTGAAAGCTCTGTTTTAGGAGAGGCCCCTATACCCTTGATTAGCGATTTATTAACAATTTATGAGCTAATCTACATTTTGGCTTGCTTGGGTTGTTTTGAAAGTTTGTGTATATACAGATTTTGAGTCATTTAACACTGAGTTTAAATCTTGTTCTTGGATTTGGCTTAATTACATTTCTGTGTTTTAGTAGCTATGTGACTTAGGCAAGTTGATTAAACTCTGAATTTAAATTATCTTTTTACCAATGAAGAATAATAGGCATTTCACAGCGCTAAGACAAAAATATGTAAACTTACATATGTGAATATGTAAACATGCAGAGTATGTGTCCTAGGGTAAGAAACCAATGAAATTAGTTTCCTATTTTTTCTTTCAGTCTAGAGAGCATGTGAGGTGGGAACCTTGTTCTGTTGCCGGAGACCCTTCCTTATTAGTCAGGTTTCCCGTAGCGATTGGGCCCAAGATGGAGTTCAATGCCTCTGATGCAAGAGGCAAGAATGGAAAAGGGAGCATTTCCTCATCCTGAAAGATGAGGGCGGAAGGTGGATCTGGGACTCGGCGGGGAACCAGTGAAGGAAGCTGTAGCTATACTTCCTCCTGCTTCCCACTGAACCCTCCTCCTTTTCTCTTTCCACCCCCAGAGCTTGGGAATGTGAGGGGAGTGGGGCTGTGTCCAAGCTCCATGCCACGATCTTAACACATATCAAATCCTCTCCAGCTTTGTCCTGGGAAAAATATGGGGACAAAAGAGAAAAGGACAACATGGAAACACCCACAGACAATAAAATGTAAGAAAAAACCTGAAATATAAAAACTACAAAATGTTGAGTTTATGTGCATTCATTAATAGAGTTACTACAACATCATAAGTTTAATATGCAATGAGAGTAGATAATTTTTTAAATGTTGCTCCTTTGTGATAAAAACAAATTAGCAAAGAGCTGATAGAGTAGATTTTCAAAAAACTGAGATGATTCTAGGCTGGGTATGGTAGCACATGCCTGTAACCCCAGCAGCTGGGAGGCTGAACCAGGAGGATCCCTACAAGTTGGAGGTGAGCCTGAACTATACAGCAAAAGCCTGTCTCAAAACAAAACAAAACAAAACAACAACGAAAAAAAAACTAAGCTAAACTGAAATAATTCTCAAAATACCAGTTTAAAAGGCCACACATTTTACACATAAAGGGTCCAACATTTATGCATTTACTTTTTAAGAAGAGTCACTAAGATTTGAAACAGGGCAAAGGGGATTTATATATTTTTTAAAAAGTCCACTGAGTAAGAGACAAACAAGTTAAGTGATATTTTGGCATAGATTGTACTATAAAATGTACTTAGAGTCTAACCGTTATTCCATACCATGTCAAACTTTGTATTTATAGCCAGACTTAAAACAGAAATTGCCAAAAGTATGCTTCCCATTTGAGAGATGAAAACCTGGAGGCACAGAAATGCTAGAATTTGATTACACCAAACATGCAATTAATCTTAAGGCTAAAACCTGATGGAATTTTCTGTGTTCTCAGACAGTACTCATTGTTACAAGGGTTGCCTGCAGGGCCCAAATAACAATCTAATGTGTAAATAGCAAGTACTCTGCTTGGGTTTTTTGCTTTTCCAAAGTTACTAAATCAAAATACAATTTAATTCAATGGCTATTTTCTGAGCCGCTCTGATAAGATAAGCAAGATATTGTTTTACATGTAGTTAAGCTTAGAATGCTAAGGTTTGTTGTTTTTCCTTCAAGAGATTTGCAATCTAATGAAATTCACTAACCCATGGGTTTATAGCCACTTTCATCATACTCATGGTTTTGGAAATTCTGCTTAAACATAAGTTGTGTTAAATTAAAATTCACTCAATATTATGCTTTAAAAATGTTCCATGGTACACCAATTCCAAATTTTCTGTCTGAATATCACTGGCTGGTGGAGCAATGATGACCTGGCTGGTGATTTAGCTGGTCCCAAAGATCTGAAGGTTCACCAGACATCCCAATATTTCCAATGCCTGTGATGAGGACCCTGCTTTGAGAAGCACTGTTCTTGTCTTTTCTCCTTCTCATGAGCTCACTCTGCTGCTACACTAGTTCTGATGAATTGTGACTGGTCAAAATCTCACCTGCTAAATTCAGAATTCACACAAATTCTACAGGAGCACTAATTCTGTGTGAAGGAAAGTCACATTAATAAAGATTTTTATTTTAAGATGAGAGACTTTGTTAGAAAGATAAAAAATAAGAAGACAAATGGAGCAACACATCTAAAGTGGAAGATGTAAGTTAACCAGAAGTAAGACAGGACTGGCTAAATTCAATGGCCACCCCAGTAAGAAAACAGACCAAATAGGTTAAAATGTGAAACTAAGATAAATATGAGGGAAGTCTGCCAAACCATGGCTAATCAGGCCAGGTGATAATGGACTTCCCCATCTGATCTTAGAATAAAAAGGAAATAAACACATATCATTGTACAGTGAAATGATTTCCAGTTGTACCAATTTCAAGAAACACGTTGAGTTGAATTTCTAACATAATTAAAAGTTTCCTTAGGGTTTCAACACTCAGGTGACTCTGGCTCATTCTGGGACAAATTGTGGGAGATTACACATTACTTAAAAGGAAAATATATATATATATGTGTGTTTGTGTATATATATATTAGCTATTATACTCAGAGGAGGGACTAGGGATGTGTCAGTTGTGGAACACTTGCTAGCATACATAAAGCCCTGGCACCATACACACACACACACACACAGACACACACACACCCCAAAGAAAAGGAGTCTCCCCCCTACTCAATTTTGCTGAAGTGTAATTGACAAAAATTGTTTGTATTTGGGGTGGAAAATATTGTCAGTAAACTTGTACATAATGAAATAGTTATCATTAGCAAGCTAGTTGATATATCTATCATATCACATATTTATGTTTTCTTTTGTGGTTAGAAATTTTAAGATCTCAGGAAATTTTAGTATGCAATGGTGTTATTAACTGTAGTTATATCTTCAGGATGTGTTTATTCTGGGTGATTGAACCCCATCTTCTCTTTCAGGTCCTAGCCACCACCATTATATTCTCTGCTGATGTGAATTTCAATTCTCTAGGTTCTACACACAAGTAATGTCATGTAGTAGTTCTTTTTTTTTGGTTTTTTTTTTTTTT
>NW_004955417.1:8924188-8944396 GCF_000276665.1 Chinchilla lanigera | reverse complement strand
TTTACTCTATTTATTTCATCTAACATGATGTCCTCTACCTTCAACCATATTCTCACAAATAAAAGGATTTCCTCCTTTTTATAACTAAATAATATTCCACTGTGTATCTATACATGCAATTAATGCATTTTCTCTGCCCATTTATTTATTGATGGACATTTAATGATTTCATATCTTGGTTATTGTGAGTTACGCTACAACAAACAAGAGAATAGGAGCTCTTTTAACCATTTTAGTAATCGATAATGAGAGTATCTTATTTACATCAATATTCATATTATTAGAGTAATTGGTTTGTGTATGCTTCATTAAACATTCAAAAACATTCATTCATTCTTTCTTTCAAGAAATAAGTATTGTGTGCTATCATATGTGAAATAGTGTTCAGTGAAAAATAATTTCAAACTCAAATTATTATTTCTCTTAAAGTAGTTTATATCTAGATTATAAAAATGAGACATTTTTAAAAGTAAGTAAAGCGATAGCTTTAAAAAGTGATAATTTTATTGGAGGCCAAGACAGAACAAAGAAGAGAATCACATCTTGGTTTGCCTTAAATAACTCAGGGAACATAGTTGGGTCATAATGTAAGTTTTAAAGAACTCAATGTAGAGGAGCAAAAGAGAGAAAGTGTGCCAGCAAGCATAAATGGCTTGTGGGGTCCATGAAATCTGATGTATTTGGATGCTTCATGAGAGGTGAGGCTGAAAAAAACAGTAGGACTATCTCATGGAAGTTCTTGCAATTTTCTTTTGGCAGGAAAATTCCAGTTATTTTTGCTATTGGAATGGAGAGATACTGAAAAAAACAAAGAGCAAAATGACTTTGCATTTAGCGGGTAGAAGAACTATTCTAAGGAATCTGTAAAGAAAAGATGGGATGAGAATGAGTGGCAAAGACTGATCGCGGAAGACTCAGTATATCCTTAAGTGTATTTCCAAGGGACCATGGAGAGCTCCAGCAACTTTTTTCTGGTTTGCATTTAGGAAAGATTGTTCAGGCTGCAATACAAAGGCTGGGTTGACAGTGACGGATTAGGGCTGGGAATGGGTCAGAAGCCTTGAGGTGGGAGCAGTGAGCACGGTGGGGTTGGGCATCCTGAGTTATTTGCAGGATGAGAACCACAGAAATTGACTTTGTCAATACATTGGTATATGGGGACCTCCAAGTGCAGGATGACTCTCAGCACGCATTCACTGTAAGAATCTCGCCTATGCCAAAGATAGGTTTTGATTTTGAGGGGAAAGAGTAGGGGCTGTTTTTAGATGTGCACAGTTACAGGTGACTTGGAAAATTAGATTATTTATTAAGCAGAGGTGGATCCTCCATGAAGCTTCCAGGCTCCTCGGTTACGCAGTTTTCTCCAAGGCCCCTAAAGCTAATCTAATAAACTCCTGTGTTGTCTTTTTTTTATATATAAGGATATCCCTAAAGTACCAACTTTAGAAATTACAAACCCAGATCTTCAGGGCAAGTACTATGTGCAGCGTAAGTACAGTGTGTGTCGGGCAGGTGTTGGAAATGTTATTGAGCTGGTACTTGCCTGAAATAAATGAGCTACCGTATGTGATTTAACCATCTATTTCAATAAAAATATGTATTTTAATAAATATTGTCTATACTCAAGGTTTGAATTATCTGCGTTACTGATCTTTAGTTTGTTTTCACCAATTCTTAAATATTGTGAAAAGATCACTAAATGGATGAGTAACTGCTCTATCAGAACTTCAAGGTTCTTTTGAGTTTAAAAATTCCTGATGAGTATGGTAGCCAATGGCATCACACATTGTGGCCATGTCATCCCAAACCATTTGTGATTTCATGGAAATATTAGGCTGCCCATTCCAGCACACTTGAATGAAAATGATCCATCTTCCATGCCAAGCCTATCTCAACTGAAAAACTGATACTTTCTCCTTCATACGCTCCTGTTGCTACTAGCATAGTATTTCATAACACTTGCTGTAATTTGGATCTTGACGATCTTGCCCTGTGTGAAAGGCAGTAGAAGAAGTTTAAGTCATGGATGACAAGCCCTTGAAGGCAATACTTGGCCTCCCTCTCTTTCCCTGCACCACTCTGTGTTGGCTCCTACATGCACGAGGGTAGCATCTTTGTTCCATCACATGCGCCCCACCCCGCTGATGTTGTGTCTCACCACAGCCTCATCAAAGCAAGTGACCTGAAAACTCTGAAACTCTAAGCTAAAATAAGCATTTCTTTCTTAAAATTAATCTTCTCAGGTATTTTGTCACAGTAACAGAAAGCTAAACTAACATAACACTTTATACTCTTGAATATGTCCTCCCATTATATAGCATGAAAGTCAGCAAATTACAGCCCAGGAGCAAGAAGCAACCCACTACCTGTTCCTATAAATATAGTTTTATGGGAAGATAGCCATGTCAGTTCATTTATGTATTTTCTGTGGCTACTTTAGTATGGCATAGGTGAAACTGAGTAGTTGTAGTAGAAAGAATTAATGTCAGCAAAGTCTCAATTATTTCCTTTGGTCCTTTATGGAAAACGTTTGCTCTGACTCCTGATTTATAAAGTTCTTCTGGAGAAATGAACATATCTCATCTTTTTGTTATCACAATATTCAGCAACGTATTTAGAATAAAATAACTAATCAAAACTACTGAATGGATGAATGAGATCAATAGTTTCACCAACATCATATCCTTTTCATTATGCTATACAGTTATATGCTGCTATATAATTTTTAAATGTGTTTAAATGATCAGAGATGTTTCCAGAAAAGACTGCTGAAGTCACCGAGCTGGTTTCACCAAAAATTTAGGAACTCAATATCAAATAATTGAGTTAGGCTTGTTAAGATCCAAAAAGCCAGAAGAATGTAAACAATATAGAGAGGGAGTCAGGAGATTCAGAATAAATAGGGCATTTTATTCTTTCATCTCCTTTTGCTCCAACATTCATAGGCATGCACACTGCAACCTGATTTCTATCTGTTTACCAACCAAGGAACACCGGAAAAATGTAAAAGAATGTTATGTGACATCAACATTAGCAAAAGAATGTCTAAATATAGGGTAAGAGATTTTGTTATCAGATTTATGAATTTCTGGAGGAAGACAGAGTGAGAATAAGAACCTCATCAGTATTTACAGTCTGTTTGTCCCTTTGGAACACAAATAAATGGTAACCCTAATTAAAATGCAAACATTACCTGTATTTCGCTTTCTTGGACTCACACTCTAAATGCTCACAGTGTAAATAATGTTGATAATATAATTAGATAACAATTTTAGAATTGAACAGAAAGGCTTCTTTGATGATTACAAGAGATTATATTTTTGGAAACAGAGCAAGATAGATGAAAACTATTCCTTTTAAGTTTACAAACCACAAGGTTGAAAGTCAACTTATTAATATAAAACCAGCTCAATCTTTGAAGAAATTAATTTAGCTCCTGGATACAGACATATAGCATAGGTTTGCTACTAATACATCAATATAAGGATTACAGTCAACATTATCTGGCAGGTGGCCCCATGCAGGTCTACATGTTTAAAGCTTCAGGTTTTAAGAAAGAACAGAAACACAGATGTTTTTTAGGAAAATGCCTATTAGTACTCTGCCCTTTTTTATGAGTCCTCTGTTTTATTCCTTAGTAATGGGTTAGGGGCTGTGGCAGATTATTTATAAGTACAATCGCAAAATTCCTGTCTTCCTTAGGCACAAGTTCTTGTCACCTCTGTCACTGAGAGCTGGAAACTTGAAGCCTTTCCCCTTGAAACTAGACTGTGCTCTAATCCCTTTGATTAATGGATGTGGGGCAAGTGACACAGTACAACTACTAAACTTCTGCCCCACCTTGTACTTTTTATTCTTGCTGCCTTAGAATCTGAGTCTACCCCATGTTGTGAAGACTCCAGGGACATAAGACCAGGCAGAGAAAGAGACCAGGCACCAAAACTAACCAGCCCTATAACCTGATTCCCACTACCACCCCCAAGAGCTAAGTATAACTTCATGCATAAGCAAAGTAATTTCCCACTCAACATAGGCAATGATTTGGTTTTCTAAGTCACTAGAGTTGAAGTTGATTTGTTATTCACCAAGAGATAACTGCTAAAGGGATCAAAAATATTATAGAGCATATAGAATTTTTGAATTATGATTTATTGAAATATTGTCCAGTGACAGTGGTAGAGGCAAATACAGTATGCATTTTTACTGTGCTATATTCATGTTATTTTAAGTGCTAAAATATTATTTTTACCAGTGCCATGGTATGTATTTATGTATTAAAACATTTAAAACCTATATCACTTATTCTTTGAGTTTTACCTCAGGAATCAATGCTACAAAAAAATTTTGATTCCAGGAAATTTCCCCTCATTTAGAAAGTATTCTGAAAACATATCAGTGTGTTTAAAATCTTTTCAAATTATCTTATTATTTTAATTTCCATCTTTTAGGGTGGTTGGTAATCTTTTATATTTATAATTCATTTTTATTTCCCCAGCAGCAATTTGGGCCATTATAGGTTTCAAGGTCTCTGCTGGAGGGCAGTTTGATTACAGGGTAAGGAGGGAAGAGGAAAGAGAAGAGGAAGATTTTAGGGCTCAATTCTCAACCTTCCCCTAAGGTAATAACCTCCCTTTCCTTCCTAGAGAACTAAATTCTCCTGGACTCCTCCTGCTTCACATGTTTTTCTCTTTTAGGGCCTCATGCTGTTCCTAAGGATCTGGGCCACTCCTTCCTCAATAATATTTATCTTAACTAAAACTTGCTCCCTAGGCATCCTCTCTGGGGATGCTCTGGGACATTCAGGTTTCAGACAGTGAGTCCTGGGAAGAACCTTCCTCAAAGAGCAGTTGAAACTTAAAAAATCAGAGTATAAAATAGTTGAGGTTGTCTTTGCTTGTTTTTTCTTGTGATTTCATCGTTGCATAAATAAATACAAATCCTGGCATGCTCCTTTTGCTCCAATACTGAAATCACTGTGGGGAAGGATCATCACCACTGCCCACAGACTAATTCAGTTTTCATTTCAAGACTTACCATTGCACTGACCTTTAGCCTACCACTAGTTGCAGCCTCTAGCTTGATTCCTCACTGGCCAGTCGCTCGGCCACCAACCACCTTCCATGACAATCATCAAGTCTCACCTGTGGGTGGGAACACTCCAGCGCTACCAGATAAGGTATGAATCAATCCTCCCGGCCCTGCGAGGACTCTCTTTGACCTTTAAATTCATGTTGTGTAGGTTTATCCAGCATCCTTGCTTCTTCTTGGCCAAGAATGACTCAGTATATCTTTCTCCCTTGGACACAACAAACCCTAAACAATAGCTATCGCTTTTGAACACTTACTAGGTGCAAGGTGTTTTAGGAGCTTTAAAGTATTTACTCACTAAATGTTAACGCTCTCATTACCACCATGTTATCCCTTAACTCCTGTGGCAATTTGTTTAGTAGTAACTCTGTAATATGAAACTACTTACATCAATTTCTCTGCCTTGGGGCTTTATCTAATATTCCAAATATTTATTACAAGAGCCTAAGAAATATTTTATCCCCCCCACAACTTCTTCAAGAATTGCAGCATACACAAATAAAAGTCTTGATGTGTCTTACACATGTTTTAGCTTAGTTAGTTTTATTCTGCCCAGTATTTCCTGAATTTATTTAGAGACTTTTTTTTTCCTATAGTCATTAATTGTTCTGCAGAAGATACTTGGAAATGGTGGACTAAATATAAATGGGACAGTGGGATTCTGATATCAACTTCCAGTTCCTCCTCACTAAGACCTTGTGAAAATCCTCCAGTTAGAATGGCAAACAGAACAGTTCATGTTCAGGAAATCTCTGGCCTTTTTTTTCTTTCACACTTGTCTAGTTTCTTGCCAGTCTGTAATAGAAAGTCACTGTTTCATACGGAGGCCCTTATCCTTAGTCTCCATATATAATTTGTTAAAAGCTTATTTTAAGGACATCAACAAGAGCCTCTTAAAGCTCACTTTTTACTGCCCAGAGGTGAATGGGCTCTGTTTGTTGTATGCTTCATCTCTTTTTTTCTAATTAGAGTGATCTGTTTGTTGTCTGCTGTCTGGGTTCTGGATGATCTGTTTTTCTCTTTGTGATATAGAGAAAATGGAGCCCTCAAACCTCCTGCTGGCAGGAAGCATAACTTCCTGATATGAATCTAAACTGGAAAATTGATCTCTCTTTGGCAGAGACATGGATACCAGGACACTTCCCTTTGGACACTTGCTGCAGCAGCAAAGAGAGGTGGGGTAAAAGAGGAAGATGGTACCAGCGATTTTTTTTTTTTTTTTTTTTTTTTTGGTCTGTTTGAGGACAAAATAGCTGGGAACAATGCCATAGGTCTGAAGTTTGCCATTACCCTAGGGCAGTCCCTTACCAATAGGCCAAACCAATGTCTAGGGGAGAGAGGAAAGGTATGAGAACCACTATGCAGTCTTTTGGTACAAATTGCTGTGGGCATTTTAATCTTATTCTGTGATTTTGAGGTAGTCAGTTTAATGTCATTTTTAATCATTTAGCACCAGGAATGGCCCTATATATATTTTTGTGGGTCTGAACTAGCAGACAATTTCTGCAACTGTATGAAATCATGAAGAAAGAAGAATTTTAATTATTCTATGTATCATCCTTATAAAATAATCTACTTGGGATGCCATTCTAAAACAACAATGTCTAAAAGAAGTTTCTGAAATAATAGAAACGTCCACTGCTCAATAAATTAGCCACATCTACCTATTGACTATTTTAAGTGGTGGTAGAAGAACGAGATTTTAAATTGAGTTTAGTTGAGTTTAAATGGCCACCTGTAGCTAGTGACAACTGAGCTGACCAGCGCTGCTCTGGGTAGTTTGCAATAAAGTTAGCCAGTGGAGGTAACAAATCACAGGGTTATTGTTTTATTTCCTGACATTAATACAATGAAGTGAAAAACACACAAATCATGATCTCTACTTTTGTGTGAATTAGTCAAGTGAGAGACGCAGCATCTCTAGGTCATCAAACGTGTCCTGAATATCTGGCAGGCACCAAAGAAACAGAAACCAAGGGCTGGGGATTTAGCTCAGCGGCAAAAGCGCCTGCCTGGCAAGCGCAAGGTCGTGAGTTCGGTTCCCGGTACCGGAGAAAAACCAAAAAAAAAAAAAAAAAAAGAAACAGAAACCAAGATACACAAGGTTGTGAAAAGTAACTAAGAGCATCTGGGAAAAATTGATCATGGAGCTAGAAACAAAACAATTAAAATACTAGTGAATGAACGGAAGAAGAGTATTAAGTACTTGCAAGTCAAGATATTTAAATGAGTTGGGGTTTCCTTCCCTGACCACAAAACAAACAATGAAACCATAAAGCTAGTCAGGAAAACTTAATGTCTGGCCTGTTCGGTAATGGCCTCTTATTCTTACAGCCTACGAAGTAGAGTTTAGTATCCAGGTTTTAATTGAGGGAGTCTGAGTGGATTCAGAAGTTTCGATAAAAGTAATACCTTCCCCAGGAGTCCTCAAGCTTAACTTTAGCCTGGGTTGGCTCGAGTTTTACTTTTAGTCATTTGTTTTCTTGTAACTTTAGCACACCACAAAACAAAATTGAAATGTCAATAAAAAAATATATTGCCAAATACACCGGAACATTAAAAAGGCCACAGGGGAGAATTTGACAACTAGTGATAAAGTTAAATTTAAAGTGACATAAGTACATACAATTGGCTGGAGTCAGTATAATTTACTTGTCAATATTACAGCCCTTAAAAAGATCACAAAATCAGGAGGTTATAAACCATTACGTGAAGGTTGAGTTATAATATTCTTTCCAAACATTAGCAGAGTAAATTGAACTGGATGAAGCAAGAAAATGTACAGATAAAACAAAGGATGAAGGAAAAGTAAAATGCAATGCAAGAGGCAGAAAATAGATGAAAATATTAGAGTGGAAAAGCCAAACTCCACTGGAAAATGGATTCTTTAATGTGATGCTCATAGATCCATAATCTGATTTTGGAGCGAACCACGAGGTAAAAATATGAGAAAAAGCATTGATATCATAATGTGGTCTCTTTGCAGATATGTGGATTGATTCTTGCATGATATGAGAGATATGGATGAGTATAAAAAACTCATGCAGCTTCTGCTTTTAGCTTCTTAGTGGTTAACCAACCTTTTCTTTTCTTTTTTTTTTTGTTTTTTTTTTTTTTGTTTTTTTTTCCGGTACCAGGAATCGAACTTTGTGCTTGCCAGGCAGGCACTGTGCCATGCTAAATCACTAGCCCTAACTAACCTTTTCTTAAAGGCCAACTTAAAACAGATACCAACAATCCTAGCCTGGTTCTATTTACTTTGCTCTGGATGACATTTCATACCTTTAAGTCTCTCTAACTTGAAGCCTTTATTTTCCTTTAATCTAAAAATTATTTGATTTTACTTTTTCTTATTAAATACTCTCAATGTACCCATTAATGTGACTATGGTAAAATACTTAAGAGAATCACTTAATTTCTTCATTAAGCTATTTTCCCTATTTCTAAAAGATATCCTAGTACATTTCATTTATTTTCTCACTCAGACTTTGTCCTCAAATTCTTTCTTGTCTTTTACTTTCTGATATGCAAAACCCAGGATGCAATGGGGTTTTTTATTGTTTTTTTTTTTTTTATCATTTCGAGTTGGTCCTATTTGGCATATGCAAAATTATGGGGGAGCATCACACACCAGCTGCTTACTCAAGAAATCGCCAGGATTTTGTTTGCTCTGCATCTATCTTCAGCCGTTACCTTAGTCGGCCCCTCGCCCTTGCATGGCTTTCTGAAATCCTACCAGCAGCCCTGAAGATGGGTTCAAGTGTATTCCCCATCCAGTTCCCACCCAGCTGGAAGATGAGGGCATCTTAATTCTCATTTAACAAAAGAAGGGTCTTTTCCCATCCAAGTTCCTGTGAACTGAGTTCAGTGGTAAAACCGAGAGGGTAGGGGCTGGGGATTTAGCTCAGTGGCACAGTGCCTGCCTGGCAAGTGCAAGGTCGTGAGATCAATTCCTGGCACTGGAAAAAGAAAAAAAAAAAAAAAAAAACCGAAGAAAAAAACCAAAAGTGACACCAGCACTTAAGAGTTGACCCCTGACCTTGAAGCTGTGAAAATTTGGGGTTTTCTGTTCATCTAAACAGGTCCTGGCAGGCTCAATGAATAGTTGGTAGCTAACAGTTGAACAACTCTGGTGCATGTGTAATTACAGTTATTTATAAGGTACTGTGCAAAAATACCATTTGTCATTTATTTTAAAAAGCATAAATATATTCCTAATTGATATAACCTGTATTATGAATTTCTTTGTTTTTTATGTTCACCCTATATACCTAAGAATTCCTAAAACATAACTATTTTATAAACTTAGTCATACAGATATGCTACCGTTACATAACTACTTGAAGATATCTAAAAATATGACTTTCTATTTTGGTATTTTTTAAAGCAAATTCAAATTTGATTTTTTGCTTCTGTCAACATTTTACAGTTTAGTATTGCACTTTTACAAGAAACTTCTTCCTCTTAAATGACTTTAAATTATTAGTTTCTTAATTATTTGTTTCTTAATTTTATATATCAAAGTAAAGATCTGCCATCATTTAAAAATATAAATCTCTGGAAACAAGGACACAGAATGTTTCACTTGAATACTGCCAAGTATTGCATAAGAAAGCTAGATTTTTACTCTCTAATTTAAAAGCAATTGATAATTAAAATGTAATCTTAAAAGTCTAACAGAGCTTACATTTCTACAAGTCCCAAACAATCATAAATATATATAACTATAAGGGCATCTATTTCACACATTCTGATTAAAAATCTCTTTTTCTAGGTATGGGCAGAAAACAGAAAATATGTACTTCATACAAATGTAAATTAAAAATCTAGCAATGCTTTCACCAAAGGAAATGTCTGCAGGATATTTTAAATTGTGAAGTGTGTGCATACACTCATTAACCCATGGGAATTAACCATCTGGCACATGATACCCTTACTGGTTTGAAAGAAAAATAGGTCCTCCTCACAAAACACTTTCCATTCAACATGCAGAACAGTCATTAATAGAATATTCACTGTTGGGTTGAAACACAAGAAAGTAAAATCTGGGGCATAGAAACAAGTCATCCTTAAAAAGTTATTAGAGTCCTGGTGACATTGATAAAAGACCACAGAGTAACCTTTTACCTAACCAGAGACGTGACAACAAAGAAGACAGCTGTATGAGAAAGAGGTTCTACTCATGGGCACCTGCAGGAGTTTGTAGCCTAGGTCCATCTGTCTATCTCTGCAGCACTAAGAGGATTCCATCAATTAACAACTGCTCATGCCACCCTCAGACCAAGCCTTTGGGAATAAGAGATGCTCCACTAGATGAATCTGCAGTGCACCTTGTTGATATCTATCTAGCCCAGTCTCATTTAATTCTGTGGTACTATACTGGCCCCAAAGCAGCAATTTATTTTCTCTTCTCAAATAAATAGAATGAGCAATCAGGTATTCAGGGCAAAAAATGTTGGTAAGGGTAAAATGATCTACCCTAATAGTCCCACAGTAAGACACAGTACTGTGTAACTTCAAGCACTATAAACTGTATAATTATCTACACACCATTATCTAAGAATCATAAAAGTAAGTATTTCTTCTATTACATTATGTGATAGAAACAAAATAACGTAAAAGAGAATCAAACGAGAGGCACAGGGAATTTAGCAGTATGGGTGCTTCTATGATAACTAGCTCAGGCAAAGGTAATACATCTGGTTTTTAAGGGTCTTATAGTGTGGGCAGCGTTGGCCAATTGTTTAGCTCAGCAGATGCTTTACCATTCTCTTCCTTCACTATCTCTTTCCTGAAGATTCTCTTGCTCCCTTGTTCTCTCTTTCCCCTGGATCTTTGTACATGCTTTTATGGCAGTCTAAACTGCAAGGTTTTTCCCCTTCATCTGGCTTGGTTATGTCAACACTCTGAACTTAGGATCTCCTGATCCTAAGTTTGTGTTTGTTGCACTCTTATCTTCGTACAGGGAGACACAGACAAATGAGGAACTGCCTCTTTGGTTATACTCTCTCTGAACTGTAAGACGTGGTCAGAACTATGTGTGTCTTGTCTGCTTCAAGTTACTGGCACATGATGTGCATGTTTGGTTGTTTGCCTTTTCTTTCATTTGACGGATGCTTATGGGGTACCCACTATTAGACCAAGGAACCAGAGTGCTGTAGGGAACACTTTAGGGTGGAAACTGAGAGGACCTAGAGATGATGGAAAACATTTAATTCAGTAGGTAAGATGTATGCATGACTGCAATGTACTTCTCCTTAAGCCAAGAAGAAATATATCTGGCAGGCACCAAATCTTATTTATCTTTATCTCCTTGATGGTAGAGTACAATAGAAAGAGCCAGTGCTGGTAAGTGGTAAATAAATGAGTCAATTAATAACCGAGGGTAGGTTCTCAGCCTTCCAAATTTCTGTCCCTAATGTAGCATTTAGAGTCCTCCCTTTTATAGCTTCTCTGGAACAGGCAGTGCCTGGTAGAATCCTATTTCTGTATCTGAGATTATAAAGTTCACCACTGGTGTCGGATATTTAGACAAGGTGGCATTGTGGGACTACTGCTCATCTTTTCTGTGCTCCAAGTGCTCAAATATTTCCAACTCTGTGTTCATGCTTTATTTCGAATACTAGTGATCTCCACCCTACTGTTTCTAAGATACTGGTTCAATATGGTCGCCTATTTCCTCCAGATCAACATAAATATATCTTGTTACTGGGGAAAAAAATGAGAAAGGGTCTTCAGAATAAGGCTCACAAACCTACATCGACTTGTTCTCGGCAGCTTCCTGGCCACCAGGGTTCTGCCACTTTGAATGCTGACAGCAATCCCAATTTGGGCTTTTTAAATACCGACTGATGATTTTATTCACTGTTATGAATGGCTTTGCTGTATTTATCAGCACTCGGATAATGAAGGGCTTATTTCTAAAAATCTCATAGAAATAACAGGGAGAAAAATTCATGCTCAGGAAAATTTCCCCCTATTCCTAAGTCGGTGTACCCCACTACTAAAATGTTCATAGCAACTGTAATTCTCCTTTATAGAACTGCTCCAAATCAGTTACTTAGTTAATAATGTGTCTTGTTAAAGCTATCTAGACTGCAAATTCCACTAGGAAGGGATCATGTTTTCTTTGCTCTTTGTTCTTCCACAGCTCCTAGTAAAGTTTCTGTGATGCAACAGGCACTAAATAATTATTTGTTAGCCAGGTATGGAGCCAGGTATGGTGGTACATACCTATAATCCCAGCACTTGGGGGGATGAGGCAGGAAGATCATTGTGAGTTCAAGGCCAGTCTAGTCTACACAGTGAGTTCAACTATGTAGACTAGACTGGCCAATCTGAGCTACATAGTGAGACCCTGTCTCAAAAAAACAAAATAATGATAATAATAATTATTATTATTAGTTAAATAAATGATTTAATGAATAACAAGATAGCATAATAAATAACCAGGACAGCTATATGACAGGCCCTTAAAAACAAAAATAGGAATTATAGCATCAGCTGGTCCCATAAAAACCTAAATATATTTTGGTAAGAAGAATATCATTGAAAATCCACCGTAACAAGCACGGTGGGTATTTTCCCACCCCACCTACAGCTGGAATTAAATGGCCTCACGTGTCTGTTATTAACTTGACTGAACTTTCTTTTTGTTTGGCCTTCTCCACGTCTCAGACGTCCATTATGATCACTTCCTCTCTGTATTTCTTGTACTCACATCCCGTACTCTGTCTCCTGCCCTTTTATGTCAAGCTCCATTATAAATCACCAGTCACTGAATGTCCTTGTGCCCCCAACTTTTGCTATTCATTGTTTAATCAAGCTTTGCTCAGGATGGAAGACCACCTGGCATAGAAGAGAACAGTCCACATGTATGGAATAGCATGGCTTCTTTGGGGGCAGATGGCATAATTTCCCTCAGAAAAGCCTGTAGGTCTAGCAGGCTCAAGCCCCCTTTTCAGTAAAGATGCATTTATAGCCTATGTTAGCCAGTGTATCCTGCTCAGAGGAAATACAGAAGGTAGAAATTTCACATTAAAAAGTTTTTGCCACAATCATCTGGATTCTGTTGGCAAACACATATTTTGGCACTGATTACCCTAGGTTGCTATCTCACTGTTTTCTGGATTTTTTTTCTTTTTAATTCACACATAATAGATATACATATTTATGAGAACAATTTTTCTCCCATAAGGCATTTTTCCATCCCTTTTCATGCTTTCCCCCTTTTTGTTTAGAAATGTTAATCAAATAATATAAAATCAGCCCCCCCTTCAGCATTTGAGACATTGAAAAATACAGAAATTTAGATTTCTCCGAGCACACTGAGGTATAGAGGGATACATTTCATCTTGCTTACTTGGCACATGCGCAAATACATGTTATGAAATAATAAAGATCTTGGGTTGTTGAACCCATACAGCGTCCCACATATTGTTCTGCCGATGAAGAAACACTATCCTTTTTTAAAGAAAAACAATAAATGGGGATGATAGTGGTCCTGTGAGTCTAACAGAACTAGAATGTAGGTATTTTTTAAAAATCATCTTACCCAAAGAATGACCAGTCCCTAAACAATCGCCTGATGACAACACCCCTAATTGCAAATGATGGTCAACATTGCCAAGATCCACTGCAAAAGTTGATACCTACTTTAATCAGAAGTCCAAACTTAGATGTGGTACAATTTCCTGCCTCTTTAGCCCTTTCAGCAATTAAGATAATCTGGATACAAGGGCTGGCAGGGATGAATTCATCTGGGCCCCTCTTGTGACTGAGCTCATCAAGTCAACGTACAGAAAGAGCTAAGCCAAAGGTTTTATAGAAATCTCCTGTAGCTCCGCCAGGGCCAAGAACTTTCTCTTGGGGAAGATTTTTAATTACTTCATCTATTTCTGGAAGTGAAGGGGAATCAAGTAATTCCCTAGTCTTCTGCAAATCACCTAGACAACTTAGAAGGAATGAGAACCAACTGTTTGTCTGCTCATGATATTGGGTTCTGATTTCTATATCACTCCTCATCCTATTTCTGAAATAACTTGCTAAGGAGCCCTTGGCCTGTATTTGTCTTTTTCTCCTTTGGGTACCTCACTCCCATTACAGTTATGAGTTTATTGTCAGAGCTCAGCAGCCAGCATAGCAATCACTGACTCTCAGCCTCCCACCAGTGTAGGTGCTGCCTAGCTGAGTGATGGATATCTTCACTTTACGGGTTATGAGTGAGTTCAGAGCCGCTGGGACGAAGAAGTTTGCTTATAACTTTTGGCAGAGGTTATCTTCCGAGTCTGGATTCTGCTTTTCTCTCCTGGACAGGTTTTCTCCATCAACAGTTCCCTGATATATATAGTTATTGAACAAGAGAAACGCAGCCGTGAAAATGAAACAGGATAGCAGACAATAATGCTCAGAAAATATCTGCAAAGGAAACAAGAAGCCATCACAAATCTTTTTGGGAAATAGGGGGAAGTCCACTAAATGAAATGTACATTAATGAATTTCAGACGAGTAGTAATATTTCAAGTTTGATCAGTTTGTGTCATCTATTGTGTTTTATGACAATTATGGAAAATAGCCGAGGTCATTTATTTCACCAAACCTACTTGCCACTTAGCCAAAGTCCTTGAAAGCTATTATATAATAAATATTTTATTTTGCCAAGAAGATATTTACTGTAATAATTTAGGAGTGCTTCAAGTGATTGTTTTAAGTAAGTAACTTTAGAGGAGCCTTTTTAAAAAGTCTTCAGCCAGATCTTAACTAGATCTAAACTCAACTAATATATAATTACCCAAGCCATTAAGATGCATTTTTTTTAAGTTTTCCCCCTAAACAAACCGGTATTAAGATCTGTAGTCAACTTAAGAGAATCTGAGTCCAAAATAGAGTATTATCTATTTCAAAATGTAGGTCAAGATTCAAGTATTTCACAGTATTTTACAGTCTCATTTGGTTTCAGATATTATCTTCATTTTTTTAGAAAAAAAAATCACCTCCAATAAATCCTCACCTCTTAAAAGCCACATTGCACTTTGTTTTGAGTTTTTCATAATTACGTAAAGTCTAAATGTCCCCACCAACTACTTATTTGTTAACTATTTCTGTAATCATTATTAACAAACTTAATTAAATAATATGTTATTTTTTACAGTAAATTTTAATGAGCCTTTTTAGACACTTGGCATTGGGCCTCCAAAATTTGTTCTGTATTTTTCAAGTTGTTTAGACAGCAACTTGATCAATATGGTAATTTTCTGGAAACTCTCTTCTTATTACAGTTGATTATTTTTAATTAACTCAAATTTAGTTACTAATCTGTTATAATCCTTAGTGATGCATGGCACAGCCATGCCTCTTGCTAGTAAGCAATCACTGATAGTAGAATTTCTGGGCTCCAGTCTCCTCCTCAGGCATAGGAAAGCACTAATTATTTGTCCCCTGGGTGCAGGAGGATGAATTGAAAGCCTTGTAGTGCACTCCTTCATGAACTTGGAAGTTTGCCCTCTTGAAAAGACCTTGAAAATGCTGAGGTTGTAGGATTGTTGTTGGTAATGCCAGTCTATAGTTCTGGTGACCAAGGAGCCTAGATTTTTCCAGATACATCTTATTTCAAATATTTTGTCATGTTGTCTGACCATATGTCCTCATTTGGGACTTTGAAAATATGGCCATTACCATCTGACTAGGACCAAAACATATCCCTAAAGTATAATTCCCAATAAACCCTCCCTTTCTAGCATGTCATATAAGACAGAAGCATGTAATCCTTAGTGAGTTATAGAAAACCACTAAGTTTCATGAAAGAGAAAAATCTAAATACACCTCTAAATAAGGTAGTTCTTGCGCATTATAGAATTAACTTGGAATTAGTAAATCTCAATGAGGCATAATATTCATAACTTATATTCATGCAACAGTTATAAAGCATTGTAATTTCACTGGCACCTCACATCTCTCTGAGACAGATAGTATTGTCCCCGTTTACAACACATTGTGCCACTTAACTGCAGCAATTAAATCACAGGCACTTGACCCCTGCTCTTCATGCTTTTCTCATGGCCCCGCACTTCTTTCTGGATTCTTTGGGTGTTAAGACAAAGTAGTGACCCTCTGCTGGATGCAAAGATTGTAAAAATAGTCTGGACCAAAGTCCACACAACATTTCAGAGAGACAGAGAGAGACAGAGACAGAGACAGAGTCACAGAAAGAAAGACAGAGACACAGAGACAGAGAGGAGGGAGGGAAGGAGAAGGGAGTGAGAGAAACCAAAATTCAAATCCACACTGTAACTAACAATAAGGCAGATCTTGTTTTGAGTTTTCTTGAAGGGAGAGATAGCAGAGTTACTCCCACTTCTTCATATAGAACTTTTTAGATTTGTCTTAGATACCACTCTCTTCACTCAGATTTTTTCAAAGTCAAAACTCCTGCTCCAACTTCCTCTTATTCTTTACCATCTCCTTTCAGGCCCCAGTTCTCCACATTGTTATTTCATCGTCTTTTCTTTGTCCTTCCACTTCCTCCTCCTATCCTGTTCTTCACAGTCTGTAACATTGCCTTCACATGCCCACTGGGGCCAGGGGACTACTGAGACTCCTGAGACATCTGATAGCACCTTCAGTCACCATCCTCCCATTGCTTATTAAGGAAGGAAGCCATGGAGGTGTCAGGCAAGTATCATCTTTTCCTTGCTTTATAGCTTTCTCTTTAGTTTTTTGGAGAATTCCACTCTAGTAGCAGTAGTACTTTGCAAGAAGAAACAACAAAGGAGACTTAACATTCAGGGATGGCTTATTTAAGCTATGCCCTGATAAATAACATGCTCTAATAAGAGTACTCTATAACCATTGTTAATTTCCTATCATTCTGTTTTGAAATTTGTATCATTTTTATTGCTTTTGTATTTTGTTTTTATCTTTGTTTTTGTTATTTTGTTTTCTTTTCTCTTTAAAAGAAAGAAAAAGAAAAAAAAGAGTACTATATCATTTAGATTAAGACTGGTTCAATTTAGCCAGCTACCTACTGGCCAAGTGATATTGAACAAGTTGTTTATTTTATATTGTACCTGTTCCAGTGCTCACAGGACTCTTGTGGGAATTGAAGTAGTTATGTCTTATAGACCTAGTTCATAGGTATTCAATAAAACATATTTTTGTAATGCTGGAGAGCAGAATTTACAAAACAAAAACTGAGCTTTTCAAGTATTAATACTCGACAGGTCACAAAGCTAATAAAATAACAGAAGACAAAGAGAGATATCACTTTATAACAAATGATCATGAAAAAGTATGCTGATAATGTTTGTGTGGGGCAACAAATCAAAAGTGAAATTTTCACGTGGAAAAAGCGCCTGCCTGGCAAGCGCAAGGTCGTGGGTTCGGTTCCCGGTACCGGAGAAAAACCAAAAAAAAAAAAAAAAAAAAAAAAGAAATTTTCACGTGGATATTTCATTTTTGTAAAAAAAATCAACCTTCCATAACTTCATTGAGATGTTTTCATTTGGGTTTAGATCAGCGGTTCAAATGATCAATTGCCTGTATTGCTTCTGCCCTCCTTTCTTACCCGTGACAGCAAAAGTGTATGCTTACCTACAGTGGAAAAACTTAAACACTATTTTTGTCATAATTATACTTTTTATGAGGGCTTGAAAGCTATGATCATCTGAACAATTTTATGAATAATTAAAACAAACTTCATTTCAGCCGAAAAGAAGTCAACCACTTTATCGGAACTGACAGGGAATTACAGGGCTCTTAGATTTCCTTTACACCTAGAAGAAGGTCAAAATACAGTAAAACCTTTCAGTTTAATGTCCTTGTTTGACTTAAGTGCCATCAAAGACAGAGTCCACCAAAAAAAATATATACACACTTCAGGGAAAGAAAAAGTTGTACAAGACATGTTATTCTGACTTTACATCTCTAGATTTTATCTATGGGGAAGCTTAAAGGTTGTCATATATCATAGAAAACCCACTACACTGCTGGCCCTTAGATAAAAAATTGAAAATGCGTGTGCAATAATCTCAATGGACACTTTGAGCAAGGTTACCCAAGCACCAGTTTGCCATACTAATAAATGTCCGGAAGTTCATGACTACCACTATGCGTACCTCTTACAGAGGCTAAAGGTAACTGGTATTAATCTCATGATGTCTCAACAAATTTAGTATCAAAGTATTTATACAAGTTTTTCTTTTCCCAGAGTATGAATACATCTTCTTGGCAGACTCTGTATGTTTATGTTACTGTGTATACCTCATACTGTTTCTGTTTATGGATCAAATCTCAAAATGTATGTGTGTACATATCAGAATCCTATTGGCAATCATTTTATAAAGATTTTTTTAAAAATTTTTTTATTCTAAAAAAAAACTGACAAAACAATGATGAAGACAAAATCAAAACAACACAAAAACAACAAAAATAATACATGGCCTCAAAACAAAATGATAGGACTTTGCAATGGTGACTACATTACATACTATTATCTTCAATGAAATTGCTCAGTCCACCAGACATAAGAATTTAAGATTGATTAAACAATCAAAGACACTAACACTTAAAAAAAAAAAAAAACAAAACATTGGAAATGATGCAGAGCTTCACCGTACAAGATGGTAGGAGTTCAACAATGGTTCTTATACTGCATATTGTTATTTTCAGATCAGTCATTCTGATTACCGGATACAAGCATTCAAAATTGGTCAAGAAAAAAGAAAATTTTAAGCACTGACTGTTCCTTTCAATAAACCAGCAAATTAAAAAAAAATCTTTATATGTGGTTTATGAAGATTTTTTTTATCTACTGGTAAATGCATTCACATTTACATTTTTAAACCATAAGGCAAGACAACCTTGACCAAGAGCAAGGTTTTCAGAAACAACTTCAATTCACTGTCCTCTTCTAATGAATGCACTCCCATGCACAATCCAAGTTTTTGGTTTTAAAAATATGACAGTCAGTCTTAGCTAGACTTTAAAACAGGTAAAGTTTATCTTCAGCATCTTCACCTCCCTTCCTCTGGCATAATCACAAGAGTTTCAAGTCTTGTTATTTTCACATCTGAGAGTAGTAACTATTCCATAAATATTGTTTTTCTAGTTCTGAGGTTTAAGCCCAGGGACTCACACATGCTAGGTGAGTATTCTACCACTGAACTACATCCCCAAGCGTTTTTATTTTTCATTTTGAGATAGAGTCTTGCCAAGTTGCCTAGGATGACTTCAAACTCATAACCCTCCTGTCTCAGCCCCCCATCAAGTAGCTGGGATTGCAGGCTTGTGCCACCACACCCAGCTCCTCCTGAATCTTTATATGCAAGGGGTTATGACATATTTTCACTTTTTTCATAGCAAAGGCTTAATCTTTGTTTGGGAAAACTAAGATTGCATTCCTTAAGGAGCATTGAACTTTTAAAAGAGCTCAACAAAAAGGTCTATGTTTAATTAAAATATTATCTGAAACCAAACTGTTACATATGATATCATTTTTATTTCTGACTAACCATATGTAAATAGTATTATTATTTCTTTATCTCCTTATCCAAATAAGGATACTGAGGTTTGAAAAATGAAATGAGATATCTTGTGGTCAGTTAGTTCAAACACAGACCTCCTTGCTCCCCAAATCATACTTTTCTCACTGTCTACTGACCTATGAAGTCCATCCTGTTCCAGACACTAATCAACATGATACAGATTACTTGAGAACCTATAGTGAACAAATTGATTCATGAACAAGGAAAATGGTAGCACTATATATAGTCCATGTAACCTCATCCAGGAGTAACTTCATTACACTTAATTTTGAAAGTAGAAAGACTTAAAATCCATGTGATTCTGTCAAAGGGAGGTAAAAGAAGGCACACAGGTGGGTGCTTCTTTTGCTCCACTGAAAAGTTATTATCCAAGCAGGTTTTAGGGCTACTTGGGAGAAATAAGAAATCAACATACCAAAGCACTTAACCTCAAATCTCTTTGACAGATAAAAAACCGAGCATATGATTGGAACACAGACTGACCTATGAGACTGCTGTGGAAAATGAATTTAATGCCTCTCCTTTCTTCTTTATTCCCTTATCTCTACCCCGTATGTCAAAACAAATACTTTGTAGGGTT
>NW_004955417.1:8900010-8923075 GCF_000276665.1 Chinchilla lanigera | reverse complement strand
TATATATCCTTCTGGTAGTTTTGTTATCTTTGAAAATGCTATATTATTATATTATATTGTGTTATGTACAACTGTTTTCACTTTTGAGTGTCTTTTGTCTTACAGATTTGTTGAATTGACTGAATATATGGCCCACATTTTCATGACTTCCTGTGCTCATTCCCTTTGGTGGTGCCCCTTCGTACTGACTCTGAGCTTGGTCGTTCAACTTGGATAAGCCCATGACACCATAACAAAAACTCAACAATCCTAGGGAGGCCTGAGAAGGCATACTTCGTTTTTTCATCTGGGACCTCTGACACATACTTGAGAATGTGCCAGGCTAACTTGCTGGATGATGACAGACACATACTTCACTGAATAGCCAACACTGCACCGCATGCAGAAGTGAGCCCTAGCAAGACCAAAGGGTGCAGGCTCTAAATACTTTATAATCATTGTTCACCTTAGAATTTTCAATGTGAAGCTTAAAACTATGTAACACTTAAACTGCAATTCATAGTACAACTTTTAAGACTAAAATGGGGTCGTTTGGAGTGGTTAAGCTTCCCTATATCACAATCTACTTGTGTGATATCCTTTATTAGTGTTAATCCTCATTTGGTTTGGATGTTAAAGTGCACTTCATAGCCCAACACAAATGAGCATCAAAATAAAACAATGATTCTGTAGTCCCTGAAACACTCCATACTACCACTGATCTCTAAATGACATCCCTCCAATAAAACCTGAGTGAAGATGAAGTTACAGATGCTAGTAGCAATCTCCAGGTAGTATAGTCTCTATCATTTGGAAGGTGAAATACACAAAGCTGTAGTCATTTATATCTAGTCTGTCAGTTAAACAGGGACAGGATTGTTAGGAGTTGGAGGGGGTGAATATTTAACTGGAAAAATGCTTCATAAATTCTCATTAGGACCAAAAACAAGATGCTACGTATGTTGAACTGACAAATGACATTCCACAGCTTCAAGATTTTAAAACTACCCCAAGTAGAATCTGTGAGGTACTATACTTCAACTTCAGCCCCTCACCTGCCAGTGTGCCCAAGAACTAATCAGAAACCATTCTCACCAGTAAATTTCTTGAGATTGATGGTGGAAAAGTCCTCAGAGCACTGTCACCGAGGTGATTCAAAAATGTAATTCAGTGTATTTTAAAATGCTTTGAGATTGAAAGCATCTCAAAACTTGCCTTCCCTACAGTAAGAGCGATAAGAGAGAAATATATTTGCATCACCAATTATCTGACTTCAGGCAGTTTCAGTTCTTAACATTTACTTAAAAAAAAAAACAGCAGTAAAAATAAAGTAAAACAACCATTTTAAAAAGACAATAGTTGTACCACATTATTCATGATTGGAAGTAGCTATTTTAATATATTGTTTTATTCATGTTTAGTAGCCAGTAATCACAGAAAATGCTGGCCAAAAAGAGTGTGTCCATAAATATCTATCCGTCTGTCTATCTAAATAAATAGACCTATCTATCTGAGTAACAGTTTGGGATTATGTTTTGCTAGTGGTTTAAGAAGAACAAATCCCAAAGTAGTCCGTCTTTCCAGTTCAAGCACAGCACACTGGAAAGAATCACAGACTGGAGTTGCCAAATGGCCTGTCCAAGAACTGCGCTGGAGACAGCAAGCAGAAACATTCACCTGTTTAATAAAGTTGTTTTCTATAGTATTTTAAATTATTAAATTATTCTTCAACATAGTTCACAAATAGTTATGATTATTTTTAAAATTCCCTGTGGTATTTCATTTGCCAAATGCTTAATGTTACCTCCCTCTCTGCATTCAAGATCGTTGACATTTTTAAGGCAGAAGCTAGTGGAAGCAAGCATGTGTTCAGGAAGTATACCTGTGCAATTTTTCATGTTTCCCCTGTAATTTTATCACTCTGGGGCAGCCTCCTTGCCAGCCTGACCCCTCTACACATCCCAGTCCACAGCTGTAAGTTCAGTTTTCTCACACATTATTGGTGAACAATGTGATGACAATGAATTTCTTCTTTGGAGGTAAGAAACTAAAATATTTCCATGAAAATTTCATAAGTCACAGGAAGACATGATAACATCAACAGTATATATACCTGTATAGTTTTGGTTTTAGAAGTCTGTTAAATTCTATCAAATAATAATAGTCCATTCTGAAAGTCAAACCACAGAGCAGGTAGACAATTCTACCATAACAGAAAAAGTAAAGCTCTCACATACTACAGTGAGGCATTTGACTTTGACCTATGCAGGCCTGGCAGAATATCCCCAAATTTGTGGATAAAAAGTCCACATCCCACTTTGCTTTGCTATCTAAATAACTTCTAAATACTTATAGAAAAAATAACAAAAATTTGTAATGTTGAAATATCAAATATAATTGATTTAACTATTCCCCTAAATGGTTTTCCAATGTTTATTTGACCTCACCATGTAGGTTTATCAGTGAAGTAACATAAATCATATATGGAAAAACAATTCAAAGTAAGTCCCTTTCTGCATGTCTTGTAAGTAAGACACTGACTTCCCATAGGTGCTTTGTATTTAGGGAGGGCTGTAGTGTGAGAATTCCTAGAATGTTAAGTTAGTATCCTCCTCTGGAGGAAAATGCAGGTATGCTTGCTGCTAGTTACAATGCACTCCAGTTTCTTTCCTTTCCTGAAATGCAACCCGTGGTGTGTGCGTGTATCATGTAACTCTCTGGGGCCTGGAAAACCAGGTCAAAATGCTGAATCTCTCAATATTGCTAAGGCTGTGAGTAATAAACTTCATTTTGTACCTAACCCAGGATTTGACGTATTTTTAATACCATTCGTAAAATGCATCAGACCAATTTGTTGGTGAATAAGTAAACTTCAGATGCTTCACATTTCTTCACAATAACATATCTCATTAAAGATGTGCCTCAAACAAATACTTGCAATTAATATGAGAATAAAGGGACAGACAGTAAATATTTTAGGCTTTACAGGCCAAATATTCTGTACAACTAATCACTTCTGTTGTTATAGCACAAAAGTACCCATAAACAATACACAAATGAATGAGTGTAGGTGGGTTCATATAAAACTTTACTTATGAACACTAAAATTTGAATGTTATATAATTGCTCATGTCATGAAATAATATATTTATTTTCTCCAGCCATTTAAAAATTTACAAACCACAATGAACTGACGGGCTGTGCAAAACAGGTGTCAGACTGGTTTTTGTCCATGAACCATAGTTAGCTAACTTCTACAAAAGAAAAAGATTTCCCTCCACCAAAGTAAGCTTATTACTTCATTTTGTGTACTTTCTGTTCTAGTTGATCTGGAAGAACCATAGACAAGTGCAGGGTTTGACACCAGATAGAGTTTGTTAGTTGGTCCCTTGTGGTGCTGAGGATCAAACTCCAGCCCTTATACACTGGGCAAGTACTTTGAACACTGAGCTGTACCTCCCATTCTTCCCGAATATGTTATTGTCAACATAAAAATGGGTGTGCATATGTAAGTCATATATGTATATAAATTTTCTGTCCTTTAACCCTTCACTTTCTAACCTGTTATTTTCATGGTGTTCATTTTACCTACTGTTTCATTATTTTGGGAGCTGTATGAGTGTTAAGGAAATGAACAATTAAAGGAACACATACTAGTGCAAATATTCAGATTTCCTTTGAGTGGTAAGAATTTCCACTATTTTTACGTATATTCCTTGGAAGGGTTATACACCAAATATATCTTTTTTAACTAATTAAGATTATTGGTACACTTTACATATACATAATGATAACATTCATCATATGGAATTTATATACCTGTGCATGATATATCTTGATTCTTTTTCCCATTCCTCTTCCTTCCCTTCACCCCCTCTTCCCCTCCCTATTTACAGAAGCTTTGTTTTTATCTTAGTCTTCTGTGAACCTTTCTCTCACATAAGCATGATAACTGTGATTCATTTCTAATACCCAAAAATGGTTTTGTGCCTATAAAGATCAACACTTTAAAAACTGAGATTCTTTGCCATATTATATCATACTAAATTTTTATGACTTATGGAGAAACCAAAGGTAATTTGAACTGTTTTGATAACTTCATGAAAGCATTTAAAAGAGTGATAGATAGTATGGTAGAAACTGGTGACTAGTATGGGCCTAATAAAATATTGGCTATTATTAATAGTATTCTCTTCTGAAGTTTGACCCAAATTCACCTGAAACAACTTATAGAGGGTTTTCCACATCTTTCATTTATTTACACAAACAAGAAAGCAAAGTATGCATCAATTTGCATAATGCTTAAGGCTGAATTTGGATTGACACATGTGAGGTTTGCCTTGGTGGAAATGGATAACTCTGTTCCTTCTCAAAGGAAGGAATTTATAAATAATTATCAAACACGCAGTGAAGGAGTAAAACTGTCACAATCAACTTGACATTAAATTTCACTGGTTATTCCAGAACACAGGCTCCGAAGGAGAGATTTCACACAGATGCTGAGCCTGAGTAGCTGGACTTTAATTCTGTTTAAATTATTATGCTTTTTTTCATCCTGAACACACATTAGAGAATGACCTAGCAGAACAAGACCCTACAGTTTGACCCTAATCAACACTAGACAATATCCCTGAGTGAATCTATTATTTTATTTGCTGTCAAATAGCCATTGAGCAATATCCAACTCGCAAGTAAACACAGATTTGCATTCTTTGCACACATATTCTTTGAATCAAAGCAGCACTTTTGAGACAGAATTTAAGATTTTCTGCAGGTCTAGAAGAAACCTCTCCTTTGTAAATCAATATGAATCTAATAGCATTAGCAATTTGCCAAGAGAAAACTTATAACCCTATTGTAGCTTGGTTGACAACAAACACTTTGGTAATTTCTCAGGAAAAGTATTTCCTGTTGATCATTAAAAGCCAAATTTTGAGTCACTTCCCTCTCTGGATTAAATAAATACTATTAGTTTTTCAACTGTGTACAGTAAATATGGATTTCAAGACTTGTTTGTCTGAAATTCTTAAAACATTTATGAACATTGAACAGATGAATTTGTTTTAAGCATATTTTTTCATTTGAACACTTTTCCCAATGGTTTTTAATATGGATACTGTTCATCACATATTGAATAAAGCAACTTTTACTTTATTTAATGTCTTGACCCAAATCACATTGTCTCCATAAATATTTTACAGTCTGTGTGCAACAAAAGCGTGATTACCAAAGTCATGTCTGCACTTGTAGGTAATATAGCATAAAAAATGGATTACTTTTCCCTTCTCTTGTTTTTCAGAGAGGGAATTAGTGCTTGTATTTGCCCAAGTGGGTTTTTTTTCTTTTCCTTTTTCTCTTTTTTTACACTAACTAGCTCCTAAGGGGTAAGATGTTGGAAACATGGGTCTGTGCCAAGTTACTATCTCTATAAAATTCACAAAAGAACAAGAAAACATTGCTCACTTTTCTTCTTTCCAGCTGCTTTTCTGAAAGAAGGCATTTCGAGACTTCCATTATCCTGATAAATAGAATAATGCTACTTGATGACTGATTAGAAAGATACACTGCTTTTCCAATAGGCAAAATGAAACAAAATGAATAAAATAAAATGGAAATATTTATTTCTCCTAAGAGCTACCAAGCATCTTGCTTTCTTTTTACACAGGATTCGTCAAATATTGATATTAGAGTATTTCATACAAGTGTCAATACTTTGGAAATGGATTTCACAAAATAAAAAAGAAAAGATGGTTTATAAATTCCATGCACCACATTTGCTTTTATAAGTGAAGGTAAATTCTGAACTCTTAGTGAGACATAATTATCTTGGGTAATTAAATCACATGGATATTTGGCTTAGTACTTTTCCCCCCTCCCTCTATTCAAATCTAATGTTTTAATCATTTGTTCCTGTTTAACTCTGATCTAGTGAGATAAACTAAACAAAGTTTGTATACTCAACAGTGAACTTCCCTAAGTTTCCAGGGACCAAGCAGCCTTTTCACACAGGGATCTCTTTAACATTTCTGTCAATTAATTAATGGTGAGGGCCGCCAGAAGCAACCTTGACTAAATGGTATTTTAAAAGAACAGAGAAGCAGCAGTTGAATGACTGCACATTTATGTGTTTCTGCCATTTCCATCATCTCAAAATAAAATAGCTATGTCACATCTGTGTGGGATAACCACAAAGTATATTCTTGTAATGATATAGATAAATGTTACATATAAAATATTGTATTATACGTAGTTAATATTTTAGCTTAGCTATAATATTTTACAAATGCTATCACACGGCTGCAGGAAAAGCAGCAGGAGAAACATCTTCTTGCTGCCTTCCAATCAGAAGGAGATTTGTGCAGTAGCTATTGTTCATGGCCTCGCAGCCCTTCCTCCCTGTGTCTGCTTGCAATAGCAGACATTGCTTCTCAGTGATATGGCTTGGACGCATAGACAAGGCAAAGCCAGGCTGCAGAGAGAGCTCTAAGGGACAGACACCAGTATCAATTCAGCTGCATCGGAATTGTTCCCCTGGGATTTTTTACAGTGGTGCAGACAGAGAAAAATAGTCTTTTCTTTGATGTTCAAGATACTGTAAAGATGCAAGTTTGGAACTACCAATCACTAAATCTCCTACAGTGGATTCACTCATTCTGAATGATTGAAAGTGATAGATAGAGGAAAAAAGGATGAAAGAGGAAGCAAAAGAAAGCCTGATGGCAGCTAAGTCCCGAGTTTCATTTTTTCCACAAACCCAGCTCCACCCTTGACCTTTCCATAACGCAGTCATCAGAAAGCAACAAACCCTTCGTTCTTGCTGACATATTTTGATTTCGATTTCTCTCTCAGCAAAAAGAATCTTGACCAATATACTTGGTAGATGAATAAATATAATTAATAGCCTCTGCTAGGTATCAATTTAAAAAGATTGAAACTGTCCTAGTTTAAGCATAAATGTTGTCAGATTTAAGCTGGATTGTCAACCTGATTGACTTGGAAGCCACCCAGGGGAATATTAAAGCACACTTCTGGATGGGTCAAGGCAGGTCACAAAGGCCAGACCTTGCGCTTTATATCTGATGCCAGGCCCCTTCCTCTCTGGCACTGTTCCCCTGCTCTGCTTCCTGCCTGTTGTGAAACTAAGTCAGCTTGCTCCACCCGAGCCTTTTGCCATGATGTTCTTTTCCTGGACCCAGCAAATCATGGACTGAATCTCCTGCACCTATAAGCCAAATTTAAATATTGGGCAATCAATCCACAGGAAAGCTTATTAATACAAATTTTTCCCATTCCATGATAGAGGACTAATATAATGATTATAATGAGAGGGTATATAGAACACTTCTTGTGTTTCGTAGCATATGTTGGGTTCCTTGTGGTTCCCTAGGAGCAGCATGTTATATCCTGTCCCCATGTCTTTGTGCATGGCTGTCAGCTCGCTTTGAGTGGAAGACCCTTGGTTCGTCTGGTAAACATCTGTTCATTCTTGAAAGCAGCACAACTCAAACATTCTGTCTGTTTTGGGAAATGCCTGCATGATACTCTCCCTTCCTATTTTCCTCTCCTCACTGTCAAGCAGTATGCAGTATTAATGACTTCCTCCTCCATGGATTGCCCATGGGCACTTGCATGTGATTACACCTCTCATGGTACTCACAGTATGCCATAGTGCACCTCTAATGCTGAGGCTCTTGAGGTCAAGATTCTGAGTCCCACGTTCCTAGCACAAAGCCCAATGTGTGATGTGTAGTAGAAATCTGGAGAAGGCAGTGAGTGAAAAAGGGACAGTAAAATATACATTGATGAATGAATGAATAAACTTTCACCAATAATGCTCCAAAACTCAAGTTACAGATGGACAGTTTAAAATCCAGTTTATTCCACAGTTAGGAATTTCACTTCTGGGGCTGGGGATTTAGCTCAGCGGCAAAAAGCGCCTGCCTGGCAAGCGCAAGGTCATGAGTTCAGTTCCCGGTACCAGAGAAAAACCAAAACAAAAAAAAAAAAAAGAAAAGGAATTTCACTTCTTTTCTTGATGTCTTTGTTGTTTATCTGTTTAAGCCAGGTACTCTTACGCTGGAGCCCACAGACCCCCTAAAAAATTCAGTCTTTGGGGAAACTGACAACTCCCAAATTCTTATGCAAACTTTGTGTGAATGTCTTTGTGAGCATAATTATTCCGAGGTGAAGACCCACAGCTTTCAACAAATTGATATATATGAATCAAACAAGGCTGGGGAGGCACTGCAGTGTACATGAGAAGTTTTTAAAAGTTCAAAAACAAGTTTAAATGTCCTAAAAATATTTTTATGTTCTTTCTTATAAACTCTTTTGTCATTTATATTAAAAAGGGCAAGCTCGCAGTTAAATCACTTCTGTACAGGAGACATTTTTCTGACCTAAAGAATCCAGCTTTGAGAAGAAGTGTCTGTTTAAAAGAGGACATGGCCGGGAGATCACAAGTTCAAGCTCAACCTGAGCAACTTAGCAAGACCCTGCTTCAAAATAAAAGTTTACCAAAGAGTTGGGGATAGAGCTCTGTGCAAAAGTCCTGGATTAGCTACCTAATACTGTTAAAAAAAAAAAAAAAAAGTGAAGTCATGGGGTAGTCAGTGCTGCTCAGGAGCTGACTGTCCTCTGGCCAGGCTGCACTGTGGAATTCTACTTCTGGAGTGTGGAATCTGGAAACCTCATAATAATCTTCGGCTCTCTTTCCTCCTTCCCCCTCCTCTTTTATATCACACTATTATTTGAGGAATAATAGTTCTTTAGCATGGAGAATCAGCCTCACTTTCCCAATCAATCTCTATCTCTCTCTCTCCCTCCCTGTCTGCCAAGTGTGGGGGAGGGAGCGCCGTGTTTGGCAGCTGTCAGCTCATTATGGGCTCACTGTCCCATCTGCCCTTCTCAGATTGGTGTAGTCACAGGGGGCTTTACCCCAACAGGCTCTCAGGGGAACAGTAACATACCTCTTGATTTGGCTGTGAAGTTATACTTGTGATTATTAATAGACAAGATAAGAGGCTGGTGCTCTATTCATCCATATTCGAGCTAATTATTCCATTTGATCAAAGCTGCTTATGATAGTGATAGATAACCACACGACTACGTTGAGAACTGCAGCAAGCGGTGGCCAAGAGCCTCAACACAGAGCCGCCATTGGGTTCATTGGATAGAAAGGGGAGTGCAGTGCGGGAGACGAAGAAGCTGCTTTGGTTGATTAGCAATGTGCTGCATGGGACCATTTATAATGAAGCATATCATTTAAATTTTCCTTTACAAATGAGTCCAATGTGCGTTGCAGGCTGCAGGCTCTGTTAATTGTCACAAACATTGCCTTTTTTTTTTAACATTATTAGCTCTTTGGCAGGATCTCCATTGTTGACTAAAAACTTGGCATGATCAGGGCTTGCTGAATAATTTAGGTGGTTGGCAGCTGGAGAAGGAGAACACACACATCTAGGCAGACAGACATGCTGCTTGAGCTCTTTATATAATAGGATTGTATACAAAGCAGAGTACAGTCAGCAGTGACTTCTGTGTCTGTTTATAGGTAAACACTGATGTTAGTTTTATAGGAAAACTGGAGGGATACTTCTCACAAATTGTATGCGGCATACGAGACAGATGCACTGGAGGGTTGTTCAGATGACTCGCATCACTGCTGGCTCTCACAGAACACGGGTGCTGGGGTTTCCGCTCACGGGCACTTAGGCTGACTCCTCAGCAGGGTCGTTCGAGGCCTTGAGCACTGGCTGCCATAGGACTAATAGGAGGTGGAGCTCCCGCGTTCTCAAAGCTTGCACACAGCAGATCAGAAGGATATGGGAGTCACCAAGACTATGAAACACGTGCCCTTGGGAAGTCCACATGTGTGACTGCGCTTGGTGGTGCACAACAATTACTGCCTGAGGTGGAAGGATGTGGAGGAGGTCCAGGGAGAATGGCAAATGCTTAGTGCATACATACAGCTCTTTAGGACATGAGCCAGACCCTGCTGTCCCCTTCAATGGGCAGACTGTGCCACTTAAGACTCTACAAGTTTCAAGGGACAAAGACAACCAAAGTTTCCTGAGGACAAGATTTAACAGCTGAGGTAAGGGGCAAACCCAAAGCTGGAGTCAGCCAGATAAAGATTCCAGTGGTGTCAACAGAATGCTGCCCTTTTGCATCCCCCGTCAGTCTTTCCTCCTGATGTTCTGGTTTCGCAGAAAGCCTCACTGTCATCTTGGTGACAAATTAGCCAGAGCTCCAACCTCACATGACTCCTGCTCATGACAAGTATGAACAGATGAGTGAGATGGCAGTAAAGGAAGTTCTCAGGTTGAGTCTGGATGTTCTTCTGAGCAAGAGGGTGATGGGCCCCTTCCTGAAGCAACGTCACAGATCCAGGTGTGAGTCTGAGGAAGGCAAGATGCCCACGTAAAAATGGGGACTTAAGGACACCAGTGGCCAGAACAAAAAAGCCAATAATAATAAAACCAGGAGTGCAGTTAGCTTCCTTTTACTTGTTTGAGAAATGAGGTTCATTTCTGCTTCATTGTCTTATCTATTAAGATGGAAGTCGTTTTTGAAAAATAGAATGAAATATTTGGCCACATATGTAGCTATATTCAGGCTTATCTCATCCCTGGTTGTGAAGCAAGAGTAAAGTTCTGGAGCTATGTAATTTCGGTCCAGTAAGAATTGTCTTACGGAGTAATTAGTTAAACCTTCTGCATGGACATAGTTGGGCCCTCAGACTATAGGAAGTGAAGTCAAACATCTCCCCTATGCTCTCCAGTAAATTAATATGTTTATGCAAAATTCACTTATCACTGAATTTTGTATGCTTTTCTGAGAGAACTAGAGAACCAATGAAAAGCTATAGAACCCACATGTACCTTTATTTCTTCTGTATATTTTATTCTGTTTGATTTAGCAGCAAACTGAGGTAAAAATAACATTTATTTGAAACTAAATCCATTCCTTTATGGTTTGCTGATTTGATGATACAAAATATCACAACAGAGCTAAGCCAATGGACCCCCAACACAACAAAATCCATGACCATGATCAACCAACTAAACCATTTGGGGATTTCACAGTATAACATGCAAGTATTCATATCATGCCATTTCCAATAAAAAGATTTACTGCATGTTCTAATAAACAGGGTCAAAAGTCATATATATACATAATCTTTTAAAATCCTCTTTTTCAAGGAGGATTTTTGGTGACCATAGCACTGTGACTTAGATCCTAGAAACGTCCGTCTTCCACCCTCTTAGGTCCTGCATCTCCCCTTTCACAAACCTTTGGCCCCACAATATAATTTTATGGTTAAAGATTTAATAATCTTCTTCTGATAAAAGTTGACCTGCAGTTATAGTGGGATTTGATAAAATGAAAGCAAAAGCCACTGACTTCCCTGTTTTCATTCAAACCAATGATAATTTGAGATTTGTCTTGTTCACCTCACATTCTAACTCATCACAGTGGTACACTGGCTTCTTTTTTTCTAAATCAGATTTTATTGGTACATTTTAGGTATATGTAATGATCACCTTCATCACAGGGAATTTGTACCTGACACGATTAGCATGTTTTTTTTTTTCCCATTCCCCTACCCTCCCTTCAACCCCTCCTCCAGTCCCCATTTACAAAGCTTTGATTCCATGTTTTCCTTCTTTTCTTGTTTTTTCTTTGTTTTACTTTTCCTTTCTTTCCTTTCTCCCTCCCCACTCCCTTGTTTCCCTCCCCATTTGAACACTTTCTACCTATTTCACAACACCTGCTATACATTTTGGTCCATATTTACACTTTCTGTTTCTCACAGCAGAGACTTCTCTTAAGGGAGCATATTTTTAATTTAGAAGGAATTTATTATGTAGGAACATGATTATTATGCTTCTCCTTCAGCTAAAAATTAAACATCTTAGAATATTAATATAAATTTAAAACTATTTTAAAAGATTTCAATGGAATCAATGTTTGTGAGATAGATCTGTGATATGATAAATATACAGTGAATGGTTAAAGTTTTAAAATTTTATTACAATAAATGACTCATTGCTATTTAGCCTTCTCAAAAGGCTCCCCCTCCCTTCAAAAACATTTATCTCATCATTCTTTCCACTTTCAGAAGCAGTTCTGGAAGACTTCTTTCATGAGGGTCTTTACAAGATGTTATCAAAACTACAGTGAATGCTGCTGAGTTCCATCCAACAGAAAGGCAGGCTCATAAAAGAATTGTGGTGTGTCCTCATCCACCTTGCCAGACCCGGCACCAGGTAACTTCCCTGAGTCTAAAATAACCATGAAAAGTAAACGTTTGAATCCACTCAGGACATTCATACATCTGGGGCAGCACAACTAAAGACACAAAAGAACACTTACAAAACCACTTCTTACATTCTCTATACTGTACTGGCTTGAGACCAGCAGAAAGAAATTTAAAATGGTATGACAAGAATTTTTTTTTAAATTAAAACTTTTCAGCCAAGAAACTTTTTAAAAATTTAAATCTTTAAAAAAACTGTTCTCTTTCTCTTTCACTCTTTAGACTCTCCCTTTTCCTGTCTTACTCCTTCCATCACTCTGTAATTATTTTTTCATTCACCTGTTCATTCTACAAATGAATTTTAAGTGATTAATAGATGTCAAGTACTATGCCAGGTCCTGGTAATATAAGATGAAAAAATACAACCTCAGTCTTTAAGAAATTAAATCTACTGAAGTAAGATCTAACAGTCAGCATATTATTCAAATATCTTTTACTAACAGCTGCAGTGAGGTTTCTCCGGAGCTCTTGCTGGAGGTATGGGAACTACCAAAGAACACTTCCTGCAGGAAGCAATGTCAAAGCCACCTTCTACAGCTCTACATATTAACTAACAGTAAGGAGTTTGCAAAGAGCCGTAGAGAAGGAAGAAAATCAGTGTGGAGAAAGTTCAAGACAACATGTTTGGAGCCTTCATGCCAAGAATATTTGAAGAGAAAAGGTTAGCAGAGCTGGGCCTAAAGGAACCTGAAGGCATCGCTAATGTAGCTAGACTTTAATCGTAAATCAATACTCTGAAGCATAGTTTAGTGAATACAATTGATTTATTTTAAGGCAGGGAAATAGAAAATATGGAAGAATATTTTCTTCCATAGAAAATATGGAAGAGTTAAAGTGTGGCAGCAAGAAGGTAGGGAGGTCTGTTAGGTAATTTTCTCACTGCCAAGACAAAATACACGACATCCAGAGTTAAGGGAGGAAAGGTTCATTTAGCTCACAGTTGGTAGATGTTTCAGTCCGTAATCAGCTGGCTCCAAGGCAGGTGACACATGGCAGAGGGCAACAGTTCATGGCAGTGGAAGATAGCAAAAGCAACAAGGGAAGGAGAAGGGACAAGCTTCTTTCTGTCTCATATTGTAGGTAGACTACCTGCCCTAGGGTGGGTGTAGCACTCACACCCTTAATCCCAGCATTGGATCATGAATCAATCACAAACTCTATATTCAGCCACCTCTTAAAAGCCCACCCCCATGACTACATGAGGTTTTGGGGTCACATCTATACACAATCCTTAACAGGAAGGAAGCAGAAAGAAATCTAAGGTATAGAATTGAGGGAGGTTTAATTCAATCTTCCTGTCCAGTTTCCAGAACAGATAATCTGGTAATTTTCTCTCGGGTAGTCTCTTAACTTTCTCTGCTGTTTATTTTTCTAAATCCTCTCTATTACAGGTCCAGTATGTGTTCCTTTTCTTTACATTTTTACCACTTAAAATGGTGAAGATATAACATAGATTAATCTGATACCCAACCAACAGTAGCACAATATTTAAAAGTGCATTAAAGACACTCTACAGTCACGTGGGAAATCACACATTTAAATGTGCTATAGAAGCAAAATGCTTTTTAAAGTGAGCTTCTGGGTAACTCTCTAGTGTCATCATTCAAATATAGTTACATTGAGCCTTGTGACGCTGCTGTCCTGCCCTGCACTTCAGGATGCTCTAGCAGTGACTTTAGACTTTTCTGTACAACTTCACTGCATCTTCTAGAGCTTACACTCAGACTCTAAAAAGTACTTTCAATGAAAAGTCATGCAAAGACATGATTTGTTCCTCTATACATTCTGGAGATTACTGTGGTTCTTCACTAGGCTGAATATAAGGCAAACATTTGAATATCATTTCTAACAATATTATTACTATCTTTATGCTTCCAGAATAAACATCTGATTACTATTAAACTTTATTCTCCTGAAAAAATAATTCTCTTCAATCATCTAAGCATTCCTGAGTTATAGTCAAACAAATATGTTTCAGTAATTCCTTATGCTGCGCATTTCATTGTGTATTAATGAATCAAACAAATCAGTGTTCTAATAGACCATTAGATGACTTTTCATGCATCCATCTGTACATCCATCCTTCTAAATATGCAATCAAATGAAGCCAGATCCACATCATGACTGCAGATTAAAAGCATCACAACTCATAACTTTACACAGATATAATTGTAAATAAGTTTCAGAGAATGTACATACCAGAAAGATACTGGTAAATTCCAGTAATCCTATACTTACACTGTCTACTGTCATGCTACTCCAATATGATGTCCCATCTTTGTAGTAACAAAGTGGTGACTGAGTTCACATGATACATTAACTAATAGAGTTAGAAAACTATGTTTAAAGAGTCCGAAAAATGGAAATATATTTCCCTAACCTATAGCTAATAATCAGCTACATTTTGAATAAAATGCTGTAAGGAAAGGAAATGAAAGGATTGGCATGTACGATAAGTGATTAAAAATTTTTTCACTACACACATTTGAGGTCCCCTTTGCCTTGCATTGAAAAACTAACGTGAAGACCACATTAATCAGATTGAAAATTGCAGCATATATTTGAAATGAAATCTGAGTTTCTTTAAACTTCTCTTTTTCTGTCCTGTGCTTATTCTAAAATTTAAAAAGAATTGCACTTGATCATCTGAGTATTTTGTGAAATCCAGTTTTTTAAATTCAGTATCTTGCTTACTAGTGCTTGTTAGATATACAGAATGGTGTGCTTTTTCAGTATATTGGTACACACATGACCTATTTTGATTGTTTTTAACCCTGTTGCATTCCTCTCTTTCTTTCTCCTGCTCCAAACCCTCTCCCATTTCTAAAAGTCTACCCTCTAGATTCTCATCATCTCTCCTTTATTTTGTTTATTTCAGATTTATTTTACAAGAGAAAACATGTAAAATTTTAATTTCCTAAATGTGGCTTATTTTGCCTAACGTGGTAGCTTCTCATCAATTTTATTTTAAGGAATAGCATTTGAAATCAAGGTGGTTGGGCCCCTGCTTCCATAACCCATGCTCTATCTCTTGATCATGACAACTCATTGATGTTCTTTCCGAATCATTTAGAGCCATAGGCTCTTTCTGGCTCAGGGTCTTCCCTCACACCCAAATGACTCTGATAGAATGATTGGGTGTGAATTCCATTACCAGCACCACAAGGGCAAAGCTTCATTCATCCCTCTAACAGGGCCTAGGACACTGTAACACATAAGAAGTAATCACTGAATGTATAGTAAACAATGACTAGATGAAAGAAACAAAGGAAAGGGAAAGGAAGGAAAAATGGTTCTATACAACAAATTGACAGATTCACCATGTCATTTTTATATTTCATGAATAAACATGTATTTCTTCTAATGTAATAATGGTGACTTTTAGCTCCTTGAGCTCACAAGAGCCTCTGGAGCACAAGAACCTTTTAATAAAGTAGCTCCTCTTTGCTATAAATCATTCATGGGGTAAGAGACTCTTAGAGGACTAACAGTGTTATTCACTGTGATGAATCTCATAAAGATAAAGATTTAACAACAGACTCATAAAACGTTGTTTGTGATGAAGTCCAAAAGCCTATGGATACTTATGTACACATTGCCACACAATTTTTATTTCCAAGGTAAAGAAATAAAGAAACTGCAGACAAATTATCATGTTCAGATAATTCAGTGAATTAAGATCTAATAATTCCTCTCAAGATGGAAGGTAGCTGTCTATGTAGCCATGAGCTCTCTAGAATGAAGCTAATTTAAAATGACAAAGGCCTGGGATAGAAAGAGAGACTTCAAAAGCAAAATGGTACATTCTACTCCATTTTGTTTTCCTTCCAGAAAAGTAAGTAGATGCCTCTGAGCAGGAACTCCACAAAGAAAAGAAGGACATATAATCCTGTTGAGAGCTAAACCATCTCTGGAATGCTCATCGTGTGCCAGTGATCTTGCTAAGATGGCTTTGTATTATTTCATTTGATTCTCAGAATAACTCTTTGAGATAAATGATACTATTCATCTTTAGGAGGTTAACTGACCTGGTGAAAGGTTCATAACCATAAGTGGTAGAAGTGGCTCTCAACCCAACCTCATTGACAGAGGACCACACTCTATACTACTAGCCACACTCATGGCTACATAGACAGCTACCTTCCATCTTGAGAGGAATTATTAGATCTTAATTCACTGAATTATCTGAACATGATAATTTGTCTGCAGTCTCTTCTCTGTGCTGTCCTCACTGGCCACCTGAGAGGTTTCGGGTACCTTGAGAGTTACAAAACACATCCCCAGAGCACTGAGAGCTGCTCTTCCATTCTTCCTGTACCAGGCTACAGGACTACTAAATCATGAGGCCTAATTCTTAGAATTACTTTAATATCCAGCACAATCAAGAATTTTTGATAAGGCTGATTACATATAATACAGGCACAAACTGGTTTCTCAATTCCATGATTAAAGAGCCAAGTAATTATGTGTTCAGATGATGTCTGTTTTATATTCCTTTTCTGTGGACTTGAAATGTTATCACCAGTGCCAGCAGCTTCTTTGAGCAACTATCTTGTTCCAAATGCTTAACCAGATACACTAAATGTCTCACCTCTCATTTCATCCTCAAAATTATTGTTAGTTATTGCTGCTCTAGATGAAGAAGCCTGGAATTTGAGAGGATGTGTAACTTTCTCAAGGTAAACGTGTTGCCAGGTGGCTGGGCTAGAATTCAAACAGGGATCTGTCACCTGTTATATCCGCTGCCACCCAGGAACATAACTAGATATGTCTGCCTTAGCCAACGATGTGATCTTTTCTTTGACTTTAGTAATTTAAGAATTTTTTTTCTTCTTATCATTTGTCCTTACAAACACTGCTGTTGACACAAACAAGCAGAAATATTAGAATGGATGTCTTTAATTGAATAAAGAGGAATAAAATAATTTTAAGTAAGAGGTCCAAGAACCTTCTCTTCTATAATATAGTGGTGAAAAAGGAGGTGCCAAGGTGCTTACACAGAAGAAGGCACCATTCACAACCACTTGGCTTTAACCACAAATGCTTTTCAGAGGAAACTCAATACTTGAGTAAAACATTTTTCAGCTAATCACAGCCAAACATTTTATTTTTTCAACCAAAACTAAGTGCAAATTGTGTTTGTTTTTGAAATGATGATATCTACTTTACAAGTGAAATTCCACACACCAAAGTGTGAGCTTATTTTGATAAAATCACATTTCAAATTGCACATGCAATTGGGTATAAAATCAGGACATGTGGTGTGGGGTTTTCATAAAAGTCAAAATCTGATAATTAGCACTAAAACTGTTCTTTGAAATCTGAAAGTATTGGAGATAATGAAAGTAAAATCTCATGGAAATGCCAACAATTTCTTCTCTTGCTAAATCTTACCAAATAGCACAAAATCCATACACCATAACACCAAGGTGATATGCATTTCACTTCTATTACCCACTGCTGTTAAGGAAACAAAAGAGAGGAACAGAAGCTTGCAACTTTATTTCTGTAAAGTCTCTCCTGACTTTTAATTGTTAAACTGCAAAATTGATTATCATCAACCTTGTAGCTGCCATATAGAGGGTCTATGCACTCTGAGGGCCTTAGCTCAGAGAAGCAGCTCCATATAAAACACTTAAAGGTAGTTCCATTACTCCTAAGTAGGCGTCTCAATGGCTAAAGAGAGGCATAGGGTGGTATGAAAAGAAACTGAAATCCCTGACCCTCTACCTGCTGTTTGTGCCCTCAGTCATAGAATGTGTGTATGCGTGCATGTGTGTGTGTGTGTCTGTGTGTGCATGTGTGTAAATTTTAATTCCGTCAGGATTAGAAGTAGTAAAAGAAATAAAACTAACTCTACCTTGGCAAGTTTCCAGCACAAATTGGTGACTGGATGCCCGATTCAGTTGCTTTCAATAGCTGCATCACCTCCTGTTCTCCAGTGCACCTCACGACTGCATTATTATTTAGTGGAGGAATAGTAGGATTTAATTTTTCAAGAATTGGCAGCAGATTGTACCAGCAGTCCTTAAACAGCAGCATACTGTATTTATTTGTGTACTGCATTTCATCCAATGTATGTAATTCTATCTCCAAATTCAACATTTGTTGGCGATTAAATAGGGAATGATTCTGTTTAAGTCAAAACAGCAGTCAAAACAGGAACAATGCTATATTATAGCTCGGATGTGAACTCAATAGTTGATACCAATTTTTTGGAAAACAACCAATGTCTTTTATTTGAAATAATACACCCTATTTTTATAGAAAGTAACTCAAACCTTTAGTTATGTAGGAAAACCATTTCAAATATTTAAAGGGTATTAACTTGTAATGAAATACCGCAAAATAACTCCTCAGAAGATAGTATCCTTTTGAGACTGAGAAATGAAATCTTTCCATTCTAATATAAGAAACATCTAAATAACATCATTAATTTTAAGATATTTAACATTGCTAACACAGTTAACATTTTCGTATGTGTATATACAGCCATGCATGGTTTAATGACAAGAATATGTTCAGAGAAATGCGTCATTAGGCAATTTTATCATTGTGTGAACATCATACAGTGTCTTTAAACAAGCACAGATGGTTATAGCCTAATACACACCTAGGCTCTATGGGGCTCACCTTATATGTGTAGATTATTGACCTAAACCTCATTATGTGGCTGATGACTCTGTATGCATGATGTGTATAAGGCAACACAATAGAATATCAGTGAGTAAAAGAAAAAAATTTTAAATACTTTCAAATACACAAAGGCCTACATTTTTAAAACTACTTAAACTTCAAGCTATGCAAACATATTTTTAGCCATACTTAATCTTCACTTAGCCAGATATAAATGCATTTCATTAATTAAAGGAGTAGAGGATACGTTGTAGGTTTCAAATTACTTGTCCCACCCAAATTGCATCATTTTATGCTCATGATACTGAATTTGGGCAAAACCATTTAGCTAGGCACTGGGCATGTGAAATCATGCTACCATCTGGGACCATGGGAACCAACTGTGAAGCGCCAAGGATCACCAGCCAAACGATGGTCCCACTGCCCAAAATATCTTATGATGCCTCCAAGTGGCCTCATGTGCTTAATGCGTTCCTGCCTGGCTGAGTCCATAAGCTACAGAGTGAGCAGATAGTCTGTGGCTAAATAAATAAATACATAAACACATAAATAAATAAAACTGGGTTTTAAAATTCTTCAGCAAAATAGAAGGATGTTACCATTAACTATCGTGAAAGCCTATGCAAACCACCTTCTGAGTCTCTCTCCTTATCCATAAAACTCAAAAGCTCTGCTAGATCACCTTCAGTTCAGTTTTGTTCAAAAAGCATTTCTTCCTCACCTATTATATTAGGTGCTAGGAATACAATGATTAATAAAACATATGCCTATCCCAGAGGAATTTGTGGTCTAAAGGGGAAGCAACACATAAATAGGTCAATTTCAGATAATACGAGGACAAGAAAGATCTATTTACAGGGCTCTATAGGAATCTCAGATTTCTTTTATGACTCTTCACTAGCAATTGGTCTTAGTACTTTTTCATCAAAAAGAGGAGATGCTATGTCCTGACCTCAAGGAGGAGGAAGAAATGTTAAGAACAGTCAAAGGAAGGACATGGGACAAGGTCCATGGTGACTGCATCCAAGAAGAGACAAGGAAAAAAAAAACAGGAAAGAGAAGCCAAGAAACCTCACATTCAAATGACTTAATTATGTCTTAGCTGGCTTGTGCAATGCCGAAATGATTTATCTGTCCAACTTGGACCGTAAGCTGCCAAAGAACCACTCTGTCGCTTTCCTAATAAATGTAATTTTGTGTTCAGCAAATGATGGGATGAGTTTGACAATCATAAAAGTGGTCAAAGAACTGAAAAGGTGTTGTTGAACCTGTTCCAGCCAAAATGTAGTATATGTTATTGATGATTTAGTGTGTTTAATAAACATTTCATCTGCTAAGCATTTCATTTTTTTAAATCCATAAAGACCTTTTGAGTTGAAGAGGTAGTTTCACATTTTTTATGTAATGCAGTTTAAAACTATTACATTTAACCCACATTTCTTGCAATACTCAAAAGAACTGTGAGGGTCTACCTGAGTAGCTGTATATGCATGTTTTTATTCTCTTGGATAACTCCAAACAGTGATACACACACTGATGATTTATGCTGCCAAGATTTTGAAGGTAAAAATAATGCTTTAAATAAGAAGATTGTAGGTTTTCTTTAAAATGTATTGGAATATAGCTGATGTGATTCCAATACTATCTTCTAGCTGTGGGTTGGGTTCAGTGCCTCAGAATGAGAAAATGTATATCGAAGAGTCAAGGGAAAAAAGTGCTTGCCAAGCAGATGCTGGTAAATTGCCAGCTGAAACAAAGTTGTGATGTTGGTGACAATAAGATTGGTTTCCAGAGGATATTTAGAAAGCAGAGAGTCTGGCTTTGCGATCATTTCCCTCAGGAAGGGCCTGGATGATGGGCTACATCACATTACCAGCTAGCATCTTGCTTCCAAACATCTGGATTCCCAGTCTCATCCATTTAAAAATGATTTACTTATTGTAGCTTGTTGTTTGTGAAGATTTTAGCCAAGAGAGAAAATATTCAGCCACCTCTTCTCCAGGCATTCATTTCTTAGCATGCTCTACCACAATCCTGTTACAAAATCCACAGAATCTCACTTTTACATCCTTTTTCTTTTTACAGAAAAAGCTAATATTTAAATTTCTATTGATTGATTTTACAGTGTCCCTTTATCAAATCAAAGGTAAAAGGAACTTCAAGCAAATATGTCCAAAGAAATGAATCTTTTTGACTCAGTTATTTAGACAGCTGAAAATGAAATATATTTAGTCCTTGAATTATGCAGAAAATTAAATAATAATTACATCATCTAATTGATACATAATGGCCAGGCCTTCACATGAGAATCATATGGGAAATTTTTCAGAATAGATGCTTAAACCATAGCACAAACCTATGAAATGATTAGTTACAGGATGCTTATTTTGAAAAAGACCTCCAACACTGGCTAAGAAACGCTGGCCTAGTACTTTGTTCTATTAAATATTGCGCCAGGCATGAATTAGATTGTTCAACATTTTGTGTGCATGGCAAGAGGGGGAGAGGCAGACTGTATGCACAAAAACTATAAAATAATTTATAGACAAGTTATATTTGAAAAACTAAGTTTAATAACATTTCTAGATATCAATACTTTAAAAGTTAGTAAATTTCTAAATTACACCCATAAAGAGTTGAAATATAATATTCTAAATTTACAGTGTAAAAAGAACCAGTAATACCAAAAGATGTGGAGAAAAACCTGTGAAGTATTTTTTTATTGAGGTTAACAGAACACTCCTATTTAATGACTAGATGACTCAAAACTGAAAAAGAGTCGGTTGTCTCCAGTTTGATAACTAAAATACAAACCAAAAATTCCAAAATATACTTTTGAAAGCTATATGTAAAGTATACAAGGAAGTGCAGAGCTCGTTCAGGAAGACTTGTTCTTTCACCTGCTGTCTTGATTTGCAACTATTATCAGTCAACCATCAGGCCAAAAGAACAACCTCTACCATGACTTCCTGGTGAAATAGAAGAGGCAGGGACAATTCATGAGGTGACTTTTAAAGCCTTTCTACCAACATTGCCTGTGTCATTTCTTCCCATGTCCCATTAGAAAAAAGTAGTTCCTATACAGTGGCTTCAAGCCAGTGAGCAAGGAAATATCTTCCTTTCAAAATGAGGTTCTGCAATATATATGATGAGGTTCTGCAATAGTAGGAATGTGTCATCATCTTGAAAGAAGTGATTTCAGGAAACTGCAAAACAGAAATTTTCATCATTTTTCTACAAAGCACCAATTTTGACACCTATAGATGAGAGGACCTTTGTAAGGGTTCAGAAACCCAGCAGAAAAGTTTCAGCATGCCTTGGAGAAAAATCAAAGTCAAAATAAAATAAGCAAAAACAAATAAGCAAACAATAACCTCTGACAATAGATGCAATGAAAAGGGTAAGAAGAATAATTTCACTTTACCTCTGTTACCTATCCCTCAAAGTACACTACCCAGTACCAAGAAAAACCCCCTCAGTATGAGATTTGTTTCATAAAGGAAAGTAAAATCATAGCGAGCCTGGCTTCTCCAGCTGCTGAAGACACTGCCCAGTGTGTCTCACCTCTTTTGCTTTCCAACCAAAATATATAAAGGGTCAACATGGCTGGGTGGCTAGAGAAGGTAGGCTTCAAGTAAGAGAAAGAGAAAATCATAGCAGCCAGAACTCAAAATTCAACAGAGGTGCACATATCCAAACTGCTTCATGGGCTCCAAAAGGAGAACTCCCCACAAGCTACTTGGAAGTCTTTATATACACCTTCTCCCCTCAGATGGCCTACAGGCATGCCCAATACTCAGCATGCTTTACCTATACCCCTGGTGGCTGGCTTCTCTTGTGCATCTACTGGACAACAGTGTTAAGCTTTTGCATACATAGTAGCTTGTGATTATACATTGCCTGCCAGCTTAACTCTGTGGGATTGAGAGGAGGCAGACAAATGTAAATATTTGAGGGCACTCTCATAAAGAAAACAGAAGAAGCCAGACGTGGTGGTGCATGCCTGTAATCCTAGCACTCAGGAGGCTAAGGCAGGAGGATCGTTGCAAGTTCGAGACCAGCCTGGGCTACAAAGTGAGCTCAAGGCCAGCCTGAATTACATAGTGAGACCCTGTCTCAAAAAGACAA
>NW_004955417.1:8897400-8899910 GCF_000276665.1 Chinchilla lanigera | reverse complement strand
AAAAAAAAAAAAAAAAAAAAAAAAGAAAGAAAAAAAAAACAGAGGAGCCTCAGTACTAGGCCTGGTTTTGCAATGTAGGATGAAGGTGTACAATCTTTAGAAATCTAACCTTCAAAGGTGAACAAGAATGCTGGGTTGGATGCATCCATGAAATAAGTCTGAAAGATCTTCAGAATCCTGCACATAGCTTGAAGAAGACACTAATTTTCCAATAACTGATTCCACAAAAATGTAGATCTATAAATTGTCCTGACAAAATTGTTACTTCAAGGGATCTCATCAAACAGCAAGAGATATGGATAGACAATTTAAGAAAATAAAAAAAAATACATGAACAAACCAAGTTCAACAAAAATACAGAGATCATTTCTTTTTTTAAAAAAAGTTAGACTTTGAGCTGAAGAACATAATGAATAAAATGAAAAATGTAGTAGAATACTTGAGTAGCCCACTACAATATGTAAAATGGAAAATAATTAAACCAAATTTGTCCAGTCAGAAAAGAAAGAAGAAAAAAAAGAAAAAGGAGTAAAGAAAATTGTGTCAGATTATGAAGTATCATGAAAAAAATAATTTTAGGATTATGGAATCCCTAGAAATAGAAACTATAGAGACAAGGTCAGAAAACTTATTGAGATTCCAAGTTATTTTTTGGTTTTTGTTTTGGTACCAGGAATCGAACTCATGATGTCAGGCTTGCAAGGCAAGAGCTTATGCCACTGAGCTATATCCACAGCAATTTATTGAGAGAAATATTACCTGAGAACTTTACAAATGTTGGAAGAGATATGAACATATGACCCACAAGTATATGAGGGTCACCAGATCCTGAGCACATCAGTAAGAGTGTGCCCAGCTGGTTAGAGTCCTTGCTTTAGGATTTGTTGTGGCACAGGTTGTGGGAGAAGGACTATGGGAGACCCTCAAGCTACACAGTGTGATATGTGATGAGGATTTTCTTCTGTAAAAAATTGGCACAAATTGAGAAAAAGGAGCAAAGTGAAACATCTGTTATCTCCTTTCAAGGCTGACTTCAGAAGTTTTTATGAAAACATGATATAAGGAGGAGTGCCAAGATAGCTGAGTGATCAGCAGCAGAGACAGAACCTCTCAAAGAGTTGCCATCCAGATGCTGGAATATAGCAACTCAAGGAAGAAAGAAGGAGAAAAGTGTGTCCCCTAGACCCAGGAAGGCTCTGAAGCATGAACTGAAGCCCATGGAGAGAGTGAAGAGAGGAACTTCAATAAAGAAAAGGGAGGTAGGTGTCAGTGCCTTCTCCCTGAGACAGGACTCACTGCATGAAAGCAGTGAATCAAACCTACAGACACACAATGAATCCTGGTGAACCCAGAGGCCTCTGCTGAGAGATGTAGCAGTAAAGGGAAGCAGTGGACATGTAGGACTACACTAGTTGGTGGTAAGTGCTGAGGGCTCAGTCATCCCACAGGATAGAGTGATTGGCCAGGAGCCATCTTGGAGAGGTGCTGGCTGTGTTCAGAACTCAGGGTGGCTGCTGGCTCCAGCCAGCATCTCCTAGCTGGGCTGAGGACCACAGAAGTTGTGCTGATGGCTGCAAGCCAAATGAGTGTGGTCTTGGCCAGAAGATGCAGGCTTGGTGAGATTATCCACTATCCTGCCAAAAAACTCCTACTGGCTCCTCGGGTAAATCAACACAGATTGGGACTCTGTCTCCACATGTTGCCTACCAGTGACAGTAGAGACAAACTTGGAAATGTACTTTTATTTTCTTTTTCTCTCCCTCTTTCTCATTTGCTTTTTGTTGTTGTAGTTGTGGTTTTGTTTTTGTTTTGGGTTTCTTGGGTTTTATATTCTCCTTCATCATTTAATCTTATTTTTATATGAGGGTGTTTCTAGCCTCTTTGTGGTTCTTGTTCTGTTCTGTTCTTCTCTTTATTTCTTCCTCCTCTCTCTCCTTGCACTCTTCTGTACCAGTTTCCCAGTTAGTGGGATTCCCCTTTGTTCTCTAGCCTTATTTCTAACCTCTTCTTCTTCTACTACTTCTCTATTTTCTCCCTAACCTCTTTTAAATTTTAAACCTCAAGGAAAAAATTGACATTTTATGGACTTGCATACTGCATATAATTATCCAGTGTGTCTTAGAATTTGTTATATAACCACAAACCTAGATCATACAGTTAAAGGTGGAAAATTAATGATTACTTCAGTTTATCATTTTCTAGGCTGTGTTTGATGATATTATCATTGTGTTTTTCTCTTTTTTTTTTATTTTAAAGAGAGTAGTACATGAGACACAAACAAACAAAAAAATAGAACAGTAGCACCATACCAGTATCACAAACAAACAAATCAAAGCAAGAACATTCAAAGTGATACGGGGTCTCAAGACAAATTAATACAAACCAACACTGGTTGTTACATTGCATACTGCTATCCTCAACTACATTGCTCAGATTATCTGATGTAAGAATGAAAGATTGCTCAAACCATTAAAGAAAATAAGAAAATAATTCCTCAATAAAACCTTAGA
>NW_004955417.1:8802496-8895833 GCF_000276665.1 Chinchilla lanigera | reverse complement strand
TCCTTTAATTTTCAGTCTTTGAATTTCCTTTTGAGTTAAATGTGTTTCTTGTATACAGCATATAGTTGGGTTTTGTTTCCTAATCCACTCTGCAAGTCTGCTTCTTTTGGTTGGTTCTTTGAGACCATTTACATTGATGGTTATAACGGATATGTACTGGCTTATCTTCATCATGCTATTTTCCTGCTGTTGGATCCTCTTTTTTCCCTCCATTTAATTGCTTGCTCTGCTTGTTGGTTCCTTTCTGTTGTTGTTCTTGAAGTTGTGGTCCATTTTATCTCTTTCATTTTATCTCAAGTTTTAGTACTTTTTGTAGGATTGGTTTGGCACTCATGAATTTCTTCAGTTGCTCTCTATCATGAAAATATTTTATTTCTCCATTAAATTTGAAAAATAGCTTTTCAGGGTATATCAATCTGTGTTAGAAGTTGTTTTCTTTCACTACCTGAAGTACTTCACTCCAAGCTCTTCTTGCCTTGATGATTTGTATTGAGAAGTCTGCCATGGTTCTGATAGGCTTTCCTTTACAGGTGATCTGTTTCTTTTCTCTAACAGCTTTTAATATTCTGAGCTTTTGTTGAGTTTCCGGGATCTTGATAACTATATGTCTGGGTGTAGATTTATTTTGGTTATGATTAACTGCAGTTCTATATGCTTCACTTATCTGGATGTCTGATTCTTTTACCATGCCTTGGGAAATTTTCTGCTATTATTTCTGCAAATAGTCTTTTTATGTCATTTGTGATGACATCTGCTCTTTCATTAATACCTATTAATCTCACATTGTTTCTCTTTGCTTCATCTTGCAGTTGTTAAATTGTTATTTCCTGGTTCCTTGTTGTTTTTAAGAGATCCCTCCTTTCACGTTCATTGGTGGCAATGCTGTCTTCAAGGTCTGAAAGTCTGTCTTCAGCTTCATTCAGGCAGTTTTGCAAGCTTTCAATGGAATTTTAAGTTCCTGAATATCTGTTTGCATTTGTTTCATATCTTCTAGATCTTTTCTATATTGTTCCCTGAAGGTTTCATTGAGTTGTCTATGCTCTTCTATTTTCTTGTCTGTGTTGCCTTTGGATATGCTGAACATTTCTTTCATTATTGTTGTCATTTCTTTTCTCATCTGAGACATTATTTCTGATGGCCTGATGGAATTGTTTCTTTACTTAAATTCCTATCATTTCAGAAATTTCAGGTGTATGACTTCCAGGCTCTTCTTTGTTGATGCCTTCTGGACTTGGGTGGTGTGGAGGTCTGGGATTGCACTTTGCTCCTCCATTTTGTCATTTTTGAAGAACTAGAGACTCCCTATAGTGCAGTCTCACTGTGCTGTGTGTGAGTGGCTGGACAAGAGTCTGAAGATTCCCAGGGCACAGTGTAGCTCCTCTGTTGGTGAGCTGTGGTAGCCCAGCTGGGCCACCACACTATGGGTGTGATGGGTAGCCACTAAGGCCCCAGAAGGTGCCTGAGGTTTTGCCTGCCTTGCACGCTGCTCAGGGAGGCAGAGCCTGGACTCCCCAGGCTTCCTGAAGATGTCCGAGGTTCAGCTCAGCCCAGGCAGACACACTATGGGTGTGGCAGGTAGCCCCTGAGGCCCCAGAGGGTGCCTGAGGTTTCGCCTACCTTGCACGCTGGTCTGGGAGGCAGAGCCCAGCTTCACTGGGCTTCCTGAACATGTCCCGATATTATTATTGTTAATTGTACCACTTTAGCTCTAAGTGAAATAATTGTTCTAAACAGCTATTCTGCCTGGTATGCCATGACTGAGACTGCCTTAGTGTCATAAGCAGTTCTGTAGGCCAGTGCCAAAAAATCAGGGGCTGGGCCATGCAGGCAGCAACCTTCCATTCCTAATAAATTTAAGAGGCAGGATCTTGTAACAGATTCAAATCTCAAAAGCCAGCTACACCTGGAAGACATCTCTATGAAGTAGTCATTTTCTAAGGGCTCAGATACAGAATAAAAAGTACAGGAGCCTCACCCAAGACAGACAGAACAGACAAGGACTCAAGAAAGAAAAGCACCCAAGAAAGAAAAATTACAAGCCACTATCTGTGATGAATCTGAACACAAAAATTCTCAGTAAAATACTAGCAAACCAAACACAACAGCACATTGAAACAATTAGATATTATAACCAAGAGGGATTTTTTTATCTTGGAATGCAAAGGTGGTTCAACTTCAGTAAATCAATCAGTATGGTATGCCATATTAACAGAATGAAGGATAAAAATCATATGATCACCTCAATAAGTGCAGAAAATACCTTGACAAAATTTAACTTCCTTTCATGATTAAAAAAAAATCTGTACCCAAGTTAGGTATAGAAGGAAAATACATCAATATAATAAAAGCCATATATGTTAAACCACAAATAACATCATATTCAACAGCAGAAAACTGAAAGCTTGCCTTCTTCCTTCAAAATCAGGAACAAGAAAAGTATGCTGACTCTTTTTTTTATTCTTTTAAAGACAATAATAAAAAGTAAAAATGATATAGAATTTGAAAACAAGATGATAAGAATTTAACAGTGGTTATTATATTGCATATTGTTAACTTCAAAATAGTTGCTTAGATTACCAGATATAGGCATGTAAGGTTGATCAAACAATGTCTTATCACTTCTCTTCAACTAGTAGCAAACTTGGAACAATTAGGTGAGAGGAAGAAATAAAAGTCATTTAACTAGAAAAGGAAGCAGTAAGATTGTCTCATAAAATATTACCTACTTAAAATTTCCTGAGGGAGTATAGCTTTTTTTAATATTTTATCATTTATTTATTCATTTTCAATTTTTTTTATCACCATGTAGTTGTAGTAGATAAATACATTCCTCGTGGGGAGTTGGTAGATGTACATAACATAACTCTTTTTCCATCCCTTTCTCCCCCAAATCCATCTTAAGTGTTATAAACCCAATTAAAAAAATCTAGAAAGTCTGGATCATGAGCAACTTCCACACAGCTCAGTGCATGCAAGTTTCCAGAGTGTGGCTACCCAGAGAGGACATGGAGATCCCACGCTCTTTCCTACTTACTCAGCCTATGCATCACTTCCCTTTACTGCTCAGTCATATCCTTATAATGTCCTTTAGACCAAACTGGTAAATATAAGGAAAGCACTTCCCTGAGTTCTGTGAGCTACTCTAGCAAATTAATTAAGCCTAAAGAAGAGGTTGTGAGAACCCCAGTTAGTGGTCAGGGGTCAGAAGCACAGGCCACGACCCATGCTGAGTGTGGGCCCCTGAAGTGGAGAACACAAATGTGGGTCTCGACCTGTGGTATTTGGTGCTATCTCCACACAGAGAGTGTTGGACATTCTGCTGAAGAATTAGACACTCTGCTGAAGAATTGCTTGGTGTGTCATGAAAATGACCATATATCTGTCCTCAGAGTGATAAGTGACTGTATGAGAGTGCAGAGTAGGGAAACTCTTTGCATGTTCTCTAATCAGCCTACAGGTATGTATGAACCACAGATGTGTAGTGACAGGCTGTGAAACCCCACTGTCCAAGTCTGAGTCTAGCTCTGCAGCTGACTAGACAGTGACACTGGCAAGTTATTGAGGGCTGCACCCCATCACTGCACCCTTTCCTCTCCCCCAGAATATTAAGAGCAACAGGGATCACCTACACAAGACTGAACAGGCTGGTGTGCAAAATGCTCACAACACAAAGTGTTTGCTCCTGACACAAAGACATTAATCCCTAAGTATTAGCTATTGCTATTCATCCAATAAATACATTAAGCACCTCTTATTGGACAGGCATTAGAAATACATTAGTGAGAAAATCAAGTAAGATCATTACCTTGGTGGAGTTTTCAGTACAAAGGGACCAGGCAAAGAGACAAATAAAGTAGATTCTGAATAATTACTATTTTTGTTTCAATTGGAAAGCTGTTCAGTTTCCCTGGAAGTCATGTGACTCACTTCCCTCTACATCTCCTAGAAAATACCTGACCTGCCAACCAGAGGGGACCCCCAAAACACACTTTGTCCCCTACTCTGAAGTTGTGAGCTGAAATGACCACAAAAAAACAGCATAAACCTTTCCAGTTCTCTTCACAAATTTATCTAATTCCATACCCACCAATCCCATTTTCCATTCATTTAATTTTTTCTACTATTCTGAACAGAAAGTATACATAAAACAGGAAAGAAGTATGGAAGGAAGAGGTTTCAGAGACAGAGACCAGAGAAAGAAATCATCCAGAATGGAGGCACAATATTTATGGGACAGATATTTTTCTTAATTCCAAAACTTCGTTTTGATTACTTTAACATGCATGCATCATTCTTCCTTTAAAGGAAAAGAAGCCAACTTACAGTGTCTCCACAGACATGCTGGTGAGGCAATAACGTTACTGCTTTCTTTTTTATGATGATACTTACTGCAGGACAAAAATAAAGGAGAGGCATACGTGTGCGAGAAAGCCCGCAGCAGTACTCTGGGTTATCTTGAATCTCCAGGGTTCTTCTTTCCCTGTGCATATTATGGAGAGAAAAGGTGCATTCTTTTGCACTGGTCATTTATTATTTATTTTTATGCTTTAATTATTTGTGGAAATTCCTGACAGCTTCCTATTCAGCCAGCTTTACTGACAGTCAAGTTTTTACATTAAGGAATGGGAGGACAAAGCCCCGATGGGAGTGGGGAAAGCAAAGCCCACAGCTCAGTGTCTCTGAATAGTGTAGCTGCACATTTAGAACTAATTTGATTTAAAGAGAAGAAGAATATATTTGTTGAAAGTGGTGCCAATGATATAGTTTGATCTCTTCCCTAGGAGAGGCTTTGAGAGTGTTTTCTACTGATGAAAGGTAGCGGAACTCGTTAGATTCGGGAGTTCACTTCCTATCCACTTTAAGCATCCTATCATGGCTGCCTGGGAGTACTGGGGACCTTTGCACACCCTGGGGAGAGAAGGTGCTTGGCTCTGGCCCAAGGGCACAATGGTATGAGGATAACACTTCAGGGAAGTTAACCTAGCAGCATGAGGATTTATTGAAGCCCATTCATTCAGCATAGGCTTATTTCATTCATTCAAGCAGAAGAGTGTGAGGCACTGTATTAATTATTAGACTGGGGACTAGTTAAGTAATTCAGTTCACAAGAATAACTATTTAAACCAGAATGGAAGCTCTAATATCTTTCCAACTCCCACAACTTTGCTTAAAGTAGAAAATGTTTGTTTTAGTATTTTACCAAAATTTTAAAAATTGACACATAAAAATTGTGGGGCACCATGTGCTGTTTTAAGGTATGTAAATATTGTGCAGTGCTCAAACCAGGACAAATATTACTAGCTCCTCAGTTCTTGTTTGTTTGTTTGTTTTCATAGGGAGATTTATTCTTCTTATGCATTATTTGTTAGTTTGTCTTTCGGGTATAATCCATAACATTCACATAGCCATACCAAAGTCTTACTGTTTCATCCTAAAGATCCTAATGTAGGGCACACTGGTTGTCCAGGATCTAACATATTTTAAACACTTCATCCATGGTGTTATTTTATTATTTCTACTATTCAACTAATACCTCCCATTCTTGGAGAATTTATTCAGGTCAAGACACAGCTCTAGTTACTTAAACCTCACTAATACTATTCCCTATTAAAAAGTGGAAAAATGAATTCCTATTCCCATTTTACAGATTAAAAAAAAACAAGCCTCAGTGGGGCTCAAAATAGCTCCATAACTAATTTATAACAAATAGGGTCTCAGTTTGGTTCAAACGCCTTTACTCTTCATGGTTTTACTTGTTTTGTTCCTCCTTTCTTAGAATCTTGACCTTAAACAGCAGCACAATGACAATTACAATTCCTCTAAATTTATACCAAAATGGGAAGCTTCTCTTGGTTTTTGCCTTCTTTTATAGCATCTCCCCGGAGGACGTATTTCAGCAGCTTCTGACAATACAATGAGCACGCAGACAGGCATTATCTGCTCCCCTTGCCACGCACCAGGACATCCAGTTTCCTCATTGTCTTGCGCATCACACTCTTGCCTTTGAAGGGAATCCCATTTTCCCACCTGCATCCATCATTCATCTGTCATCCCATTCAACTGGTGAGGTTTTAACTAGATGATTTTTTTTAATCTTTCTTGGCTAACCTTGTCGCTCAAGGTCTTTGCTCTGACTACAGTTTTAAAGCTTGCTCATTCTCTTGCCCCCAGCTCACCCCCTTGAGAGTAGCAATTAACACAGGCACCTGTTTTGTTGAGTTTTGCTTTTTACATATTAAAGGGCAGAGACGACCTGCTTGGGATGGTTTGAGCTTCCTTTTCATCTTGTAGGAGCCACACAACAATATCCACCTGCATAACCTGAGCAGGGTAATTTAGGGATGGTTTAAGGAGGAAACTTGGAGGTTCTATTGCTTGGGGTTTGAAGAGAGAACCATTACAGGGAGAGCACGACCTCCTCTCAAATACCTCTCGAGCAGCAGATGTACTCTGCTGAAATCTCACCTCCGTCTTCTGATGCAGGGGATGAAAGCACCTCTGAAAAAGAACAAAGATAGGCGCTATCACGAAGCATAGCATTTTTCCCACTGCATTTGAATAGAGTATATTGCTCTTTCAGTTTCGCTAAGATTACACAAAATGTAATTACATCCACACGATTCACCTGGGAACCCTGAATGCTAATACAGCTGACGGTGAGTGGGGGAGAAGCTTCCTGAATAACGGAGACACAGGTTCCCTGAATCCAGCCTGCTTTCCTTCGTTGTAATCAGCCCAGGCGGCTCAGGAAAGCTGCGTGCCTGTTTGCACTGCTCCAGAATCCCACAGTCGCTCCATATGGGAGCACATGTGTGTTTATTTTGTAGTGTTGGGGTTCATGGACTGCATGTTCTCCTTTCCCCTTTTTTCCTTTTCTGTTTAGAAACCTTGTGACTACCCATTTGTTATCTATAAATACAATTTGATTTAGTGCTAGCCTTATTTTATTTTTATTTTTTAATTGACATGTAATTATTATACCTGTTATGAGGTACAGTGTGGTATTTCAGTACATGTATACTTTATATAATGGTTAAATCAGGGTGAGTAGTCTATCCGTCACCTTATACACTTGTCACTTCGTTGTGGAAAAGGCATTCAAAACTCTCTCTTCTAGCTATCTGAATTAGCCAATACATTATTGGTTTCTAGCTTTATTTTAAAATAGAAGTTGAAACAAGTGATGTGAGTTTGTAGCCTGAATGAGAACTTAAATTTTGACTAGTAGGCCAAGGCTAGTGCACCACACCTCAAAAATTCATTGCAAGTAACATAAATTTCAGACCAGGAATACAAAAGAAATCGCGTCTTTTGTTTCTGTGTGTGCGTACCAGTGCGTGTACGTGTCGAGTGAAGAGGTAAAGTTGGTGTAGGAGACTCCTAGGGGTAGCAGCTGTCTGGTCGTCTCAGTGGCCGCATCTCCTCCACACAGACAAGTCATACCTCTTAGAGACAGACCACTACCTTCATACTGCTTGCTCTTGCAAAAAACAAAACAAAAACTTTCGCTTAAAGTTAGTAAGAAGGGCAATGAGCATAGATAATGAAGGGGAAAAGAAAACAGTAAAACAGTAACAAAATAAAGGAATAACAACATACTTTCAAGTTGCTAGCAAAGTTTAGAAGCAACATAATTAGGAATTTCCAAAGAAAGGTTTGTCTAAAGAAAAAAAAAAACCAACTAAAAATTTCCTAATATTAAAGAAAATGATGCTGACAAGCTAAGGAAAAATGTGGGGAGAATTGCAAATAAAAAAAAAAAAACACTTTAGTAACAAACCCAACGTACTCAGATGACAATGCTCACTTGTAAATAACATTTGATATGAATATTAATGAATAATAAACAGTGAATAAGGATTCAATCAAAATTACAATACAACTATATTGGAGAGATGAGGGAAGCCCAGTGGTCAGTGAAAGAAAACTAAGTTTAGAAACTAAACAGAAGCTTTCTAAAACAAAGATTGTAGCATACGTATCATTTAGATGTGTGAGTGTATAAATGCTAGGGAAACTTTAAAAAGTAAAAAAATAAAAGGTTGCCAGTGAAAGAGGTGTGACCAAGAGTGAAAGGTCATAGGTAGAGAACTGTTTTACTTTCTTATTAGCTTTGTAGAGTTATTTGGCTTTTTAAATGACAGGCACATAATATACTGATAAAATTTTAATTTTTAAAAATGGTCCTGGGTGTGGTGGCACACACCCACCTTCCCAGCACTCAGGAGACTGAGGCAAGAAGACCACCATGAGTTTGAGGGTAGCCTGGGCTATGTAGTGAGTTCAAGGCCAGCTTGAACTGTACACAGAGACTCTGTCTCCAAAAGAAAATCAATCAATAAATGGATCAATCGATCAGTCAGTCAGTCTCCCTTGGTCACCATTGTATCTCCAGCATCTAGGACAGGGCCTAGAATACAGCAGCCCTTTAATAAACAGTGACTGAATATGAAAAGCAAAAAGTCACAGTCTTATTGTAGATAAACCCTCTGCAGAATAAATGGAACATATAGAGAAAAATACATAGGACAGGATGCAGCTGGTGATGTCCACTGCCTCTTAAAGCAATCAGAACTGCTGAAACGAACCACCTCTTATCCTTTTCCAGTTCCAGAGTCCCCCATTTGAAAGGAAGGGGTAAGAAGTAATGATAATTTGGTAGGAGCTATAATGTTCATCATCGTCATTTTTAAAAGTAGCTGTCATAGTTGCTTTCCTCATTGCTGAGACGAAATACCCAACGTACACAAGTTAAGGAGGGAAGGTTTATTTGGCTCACAGTTCATAGAGGATTCAGTCCATATTCGGCCGGCTCCAAGGCAGGGTGGCGCAGCAGACAGGCATCACAGGAGAAAGAGTTCATGCTGGGCAGAAGGCAATAAAACGAGCAAAGGACCTCAGCAGTTTCTTTCTGTCCCTTTTATATTCTGTCTATGCTATCAGAATTAGGGTGGTGCCAACCAATCAGTGGAGTATTTCGTAATCTCACACACTTAATCCCAGCATCACACTCTGTAGATCCAGCCACCTCTGAAGAAGCCCCACCTATGACCACATGCAGCTTTGGGGGGACAGCTAGACACAAACCATAACATAACAGTAGCACTCTATGTGCTACTTGTCATAAAATCCTGAAAATCTCCATATCTAGAGAAATGCCCTTGGTCACTATACAGCAGGGGTGTATATGGGAAAGGGTACAGCTTCAAATTGAGACATACCTGTGGGCAGAAACCAGTCCTTATAGTGATTTCTTATTTTGGGAAAGTCATTTCAGCACCCTATACTTCCTTTCTCCAATGCAATAATAGCACAGACCTTGCAGGAGTTCTAGAAGAATAAGAAAAAAATCTATAAAACACCTCAGTGTAGAGTAGCCATTCAATAAAGGAAGCTATTATTACTATGCTTATACTAGAATAAAAGAATCCTGAGACTGAGAAACCTCCCTATTTTGTTTCCCAAAATGAAAACAGCACCTAGCATGTAGGAGACAAGACAGTGAATATTTGGTGGATGAGGGAATGAATGAAAGAATGATCATTTGAAAGGGAAAAGCATTTATGTGGAGGCTGGCATCTTCACAGTGCATAGTTAAGCTTTGATATCACTTAATACAGCATCTTAGATAAACACTTTTTTGGGAATCAATTTCCTCAAAGAATGACAATGGTTATCTTCAGAGAAACACCTTGTTCAATCACAGAATGTCTTGCCTCAAACATTCTCACCAACTTTGAGAGTCTTTCAGTTTGATAGTTGCTGAGGCTGTGGCGAAAGAATCACAAAATTCCGTCTCAAAGCTTCCTCAATAGATCCTGGCATTTAGTTGTTTTTCAGGTTTATTTCACCTAATCTCTAATAAAAATAGCTCTACAATCTTTAATCACCATCCTTTCTCATTAGAAAAATATTTGTCACCAATATCAAGATATGATTATGCAAACTAATCATTTTTGCACAATCCAAGCATTTTCATTGCCCTAAAAGAAACTGTTCCCTTGTTATCCTCGTTAGGTCATGGATATCTATGTGCAGACAGCTTCCTTGGCAAAGAGGAAACAACTCAGAACGTTTAAGAACTTTTAATAAGAGGAAAGCATTTTTCTCTGGAACAGTTGCTTTATTACCTTATCTGCAAAATCAGATTATAATAAGACAAAACTGACAAAAACAGCTTAGCTAATTTTCTAACTCTTTTCCCCACTCTGTATTCCTTCCTTTAAAATATATCCTTGCTGCTCGCCATGACCATCTGGAGAACATAAACAACCGTTTTAGAACCCAGATGCCCAGCCACCAAGCACTCCCTAATTGAGTTACACTGCAGTCAGCTGCGCCGAGCCACGCCCGCGCCCTGCCGGATCCACAGCACGGCTGTCGAGATTCACAAAGATTCTGAGGTTCCTGGGGGGAGGTGTGCTGCTTCAGGAAGTATCCCTTCTGCCTCCTTCCAGGTTTACGTTTGCTGGCATTTCTCATTGATCTTGGGAAACACATGGCCAGCATCTGTCTGTGAATAACTATTTGTCATTGTGTAAAACATCTACGAAATGCTCAGCATATAGAGATTTCCGCAAAACCAAACACAGGCTATGTCTTTTTGGCAGAATTGTTTCTCAGAGCCAAGTTATGAAGCAGATGAGCTATTAGAATGCAGGAGATTAGTATATTGATCACATGAGAAGTAGAATTATCCCTTTCAGTTAAGCTTAGTTGCTTAAATAATTATTTCCACTTTTATAGTGCGTTATAGTTTTGCACAAAAAAGAACTCTTAAGTGCTGTATCATTATATTTGCACCCTAAGCCTCAGATTTAGACATCTTATTCTATGTTTAGGTTCAAGAAACTAAGGCTTTTTGATAGTTACGGCCTCATCTGGCAATTTCTCAGAGAATTTTATGTATGACTAATTTTGAGGATAGAGAAAATTGATAGTAATTACTTCATTTAATGATAATTTAGAAATAGAATTTTCTTATCCAGATCAAAAGAAATGTTTCCTTAGAGCGTATGTATAACCCAGAACCACTCACAAATTCTTTCTTTCAGCTCATTCAATGAGCATGCTAAGCACTTTGAAGCTGGTTCTAGATGCCCATTTGAGAAGAATTATCTGGACCCTGTCCTTGAAGAGGTTTCTGGAGTCTAACATAAAATACAAATATGCAAAAACTAGAACACACATAATGCAAACTCTACAAAGTGTCAGAGGCCAGATGTGGAAGCAACCAACTCCTACAGTAAAAGTGACACCTGAATCTCCTCTTAATAGGTAATTAAGAGCTCTGCACACTAAGAAAGGTCAGAGGGGCTTCAAGGACAGAAAAGGGAATGTGTACAGGTGTGGAGACACAGAGAATCTCACCCTTGAGCAGGGGCAGAGATCTGGTTGGAGCATAGGATTTGGGGGAGGATTCTGGAAGATAAGCCTGCAGCTATGTTGTGGGTCATCAAGCTGGCATGATCTTAGGCCAAACACAAAGCCATGGGAGGACTAAGGCAGAAGAGTGACATGATCAGATGGATCATCTGAGATCTGTAACAAGAAGGAAAGCAAAGGAGATGGTGATGGGGAACCAGGGGAAAATCTGAGCGAGGCACTTGGGAGACCATCATTCTGACTGGGTCTAGGGCTTTGCAGGTCATAACGAAGTTAAAAAGAAAGAAAACGAAGAAGGAAGAGATTTGCATTTTTTGCTATGATTATGTTCTCTAAATTCAATGTGAACACTAAGTTAGAAAATAACATGGCCAGATGCAGTGACCCACTTGAAATAGCAGCTTCCTGAGAGGCTACAGCAGGACGATCAGGAGTTTGAGAGTTTGAATCCATTGAAATCCTATTCCACCACCCATTCCCAGAAAAAAGGTATAAATTAGCAAATAGCAAGACATTGCTTCTGGAGGAAGTATGTGAGTATGTGCCAGTGAGCCTCTTTGTCAAAACATTTTCATCAAGTGATCCATGTTTTATGTGTGTCTTTGTTTAAAGACAGTTTACTAGATAGGCATTCGACTCATTAACACTGAAAGGCTAGCAGTGTTATGTAACTCTGCCTGAATGAAGACTATCTGATGTGTTCTTTTCTCTATGAGGGACATCACAGCCTCACGTGCTGGAGCACTAGCCAGCAGTGTGGTGCCATATTTGAAGGCCTTTTTAAATAGGGAAATCATCAAATGCAACCCCCAGAAAGGCAAAATACATGATGTTAAACAGGCTATAGAAGTGCAATTTCACCCACTATGACAGCTAAAACAGGAAGGTAGAATGTAGCCTTGTTCTACTTCGGCTAGGAACACTCCTGTCAGGGGCTTCTCATTTTTTTTTTTGAGGGGGGGGGTTTTTTTTTTTTTTGGTTTTTTGGTTTTTCTCCGGTACCGGCAACCGAACTCACGACCTTGCGCTTGCCAGGCAGGCGCTTTGCCGCTGAGCTAAATCCCCAGCCCCAGGGGCTTCTCATTTTACGCCACTTTGTGCATGTCCATGATGAATTGGAAAAGTATAGCCAGTATCAATTTAGGGGTTCCAAGTAAATTTCAGCAGGTATAGGTAAAATTGCAAATGTGAAACAACAAAGAAGGAGAACGGCAGCACCTTAAATAACCCCAGAGGATGACAGAGTTGGAGATGTATGCAGGATAAAAACTCAGGGGACAGGAAAGAGGAGGAGCTGGCAAATGAGCAGGAGCATGGGGAGAGATGGAGGCCAGCAAAGGGAAGGGGTTTGAGAAGCAGAATATGTCCAGCAATGTACAGTGCTACGGGACGCACAGTGAGGCCAGACACTAGGCTGTGGGTGTCAGCCCCTTGTCAGGGAGAGGCTTCAGTTGCATGAACAGTGGCAGCAGAAGCAATGGGCCCCTCCTTGGTGCTGGTTGCAGGAACCTGGTTACAGGGTGTTTGCCATTCTTTCAAGACACTTTCTGGCTCTTGAGGAACTAGGCAGCCGTAAAAGTTATTCACTTTATTCAGTAAAGATTTACTGAGCTTCACTACGGGTCAGACATTCCTTAAATATTAGTGACAGAAAAATACACTCAGTAGGCAAAATTCTGGTCTACATGGAGTCCCCATTCTATTGTGAGAACTGTTGAAGAGATCGACAAATAAATAATAATATAGTGCTAAATGCTAACTATGCTATGAAGACAAAGCAATATAAAGGGAAAGGTATTGAGGGAAGTTGCTAATTTATCTAAAATGATCGGGATGGGATTTGTGCAAAACCTGAGGAAGGGTGGGAGCAATTCTTTTTTTTTTTTTTTTTTGACCAATTGAGTATTCATTGACTATTCTCAGTGGTTATAGGAAATACATAGTAATAAACATTCATCCATTTATGAAATAGCATAGGAATAATACAAACATTACAGAATTATGGACAGAATAGTAGGAAAATATCAATGGCTGTTGTAATACATGGTGGTATCTTCAAAGTGGTTTCTCAGGAAGACAGAGATACACAAGAAAGATCTAACAAGTAGTTACAGCCTAAGGGTTGTGAAAAATAGCATATTACCTCCTCACCGGTGACTCCTTTCACTGAGGTGTGATGGCTGGAAGGAAGGCCAGGACTGAAAAGAAGGACCAAGAGACTTTCACCTGTGTCTAACAATAGGCTGTTTTCTTCTTCCTCTATAGTCATGATTGCCCTGCATTCCTCCATGGAGATGACAGTCTGGCCTGAGGGAGAGTATGCCCTGGGCCCCTCATTTCTGTTAGACTAACTGGTAGGATGGGTCTGCGCTCTGGGGCCTCTGCTTCAGAGGGCAGACTGATCTCCAGTGGTCACCTTTACATTCAGGGCATGGCCCAGGGGGCTTCTTAGGGCAGTTCCTCTTGAGGTGGCCTGGCTTTTAACATTGGTAGCAGATGAATGTAGCCATTGAGTTCTTCTTGGAGCCCAGGGAATTAGATTTAGGGTCTAATTCCTTTCTCTTAGTGCTGCAGCAAAAGCAGCTGCTTTTTCTCAGTCTCTTTGTTTTCTCTCCTTGGCCTCCTCATCGTCACGGCTATAGAATACTGAGGAGGCAATTCTTACTAACATCTCAAGTGAGCCAACTGGGGCAAAAGCCATTTTTTATAACTTTTTCTCTCCAGCCCCCCAGCACACTGGGACCCCGCAACCACTTAGTGTTCTTTCCCTAACCATCAGCACAGGCAGCAGGAATCTCAATGCAGACCTCTCTGGAGCTCTACATGCTCCTCCACCTCAGCCTGTACTGTAAGGGGAAGAATGGCTTCCAGGAGGTCTCCCCAGGTATTGCACAAGGTCCTCCTGGTTTCCAGCTTCTGAGCGGCTCTTGTGACCGTGGTCAACTAGACCTCTGAGTCTTTGGGTGTAGAAGGTATTCTCGTGTTCTCTGAGTCCTTGTTCAGCAGCGGCTCCTCCACTGACTCTGGACCTTTCTGGTTCTCAATGGCAGGGGCAAGAACGACCCATTGTGTGGCATGTATTTCCAGGGGTTTCTCCATGTCAGAATGATTCACACACATCCCCAGGCAAGCCTCTGTGGCTGGTGCCTGGCGGGCCAATTGTGTCATTGCTTCTCTGTGCCATGATAGTTCTCGATTGTGTGGTGAGGGTTGGTTTGGGGGCCTGCGTGCACCTGCACGCACCATCACATGGCTTCCAGGGGGTCAGTTGCCTGCCTCCTGGGCTCCTGAGCAGCTAGGGTCCCACCCAAATCTGGCGCTCCCTGCTGTGCAGGTTCCCGGGCACCAACTGCCCACCTCCTGGGTGCCTGTGTGGCTAGGGACCAGCCCAAAGGCCAGCGCTGGTGGGAGAGATTCTAATGCATCTCTCAAGGAGTGTCCTAGATGGACAGCACCAAAAGAAAACTGCCCTGCCCCCACAGGAGCATGCTCAGTGTGTCCCAGAGAGTGGGAAGACTCCGTATGGCTGGGAACGTAAGCAAGGAGGAAGAAGGAACCAGAGGCAGTCACAGCACCATAACAATAGCTATCCGGAGAAAGCCAGAGTAAGAGCCACAGAAGGAAAGAAGTGCTGACTGCAGGATTCATTAGGAAGACTTAGAAGAGCACGTTTGATGTAAGCCAAGAGTTATGAAACAAGCTATTTGTAAGTTCCCAGGAGTTAAAAGACAATCACGTTGTGTGTTATAAGGGGAGGTATTTGTGTGTTATGAAGGAAGAAAGAGCAAAAGTGATTTATGCTAATCTGGCTGGTGTAAAACCTCCTTCAGGGATGACTGGAAGGAGACTTTGGAAGGCAGACAGGCTCAATATGGGAGACAGTGAAGGGCAAGCTAATGCACAGCCACACAGGTGTATGAAGTCTTGTGATAGGAAATAAGATGTTTGGGAAAGCTGAGGTTGATGGTGGAATGTGTTTAGGATGAATGGAAGAAAAACTAGTCAGAGGCAGGGAGACAAATTAAGAGAGGATTGTAGTAGTCAAGATTATAATGTCATTGTTATTGAATAGAGGTCTCAGCTGGGCAGGGTGGTGCACACCTGTAATCCCAGCACTCAGCAGGTTGAGACAGGAGGATTGTTGTGAGTTTGAGACCAGCCTGGGCTACAAAGTGAGCTCAAGGCCAGCCTGAACTGCATAATGAGACCCTGTCTCAAAAGGACAAAAAAAAAAAAAAATAGGGAGTCTCAGAGGTGTCATATCATGTTCTGGGTATCCTGAACAAATACTTGAGCAGAACACTCAAAAAGAGTAATGAGTAAGATTCACAGAAAAGGAAAACAGAATACGTAAGTGAAGTGAAAGTATACTCCGCAGGGTGGGAATGTACAAGTGAGACAAGCTTGCAGCCCTAATAGTGGCAGGCGCTGTATCTCCTAAGGCCCTGGGATTATGGAAGGCTCTGTAGCTGGGGATTCACAGGGGTCATGGCTCAACAGGGTAGCTAAGTTGGCCCACCCATTGGGAAGGGGAGTTTTGACCAATCAAAGTCTTTAGAAGAAGTGTCATGGCCTCCAAAGTCAGCTGGAAGAGGGAGATCAAAACTGTGATGCAAAGAAGGTTATACACAGGCCAAGGTGATGTACTTTGTGTTTGCACATGCTGGGGGGTCTTTGTGGGAACAGAGTGAATTTTATGTCTTAGTTTTCTGGTATTTTGACATAGCCCTTCCTGCTCTGTCTGGTTTCTCAATTCTTGGGTTTTTATGCATGGGGGACATCTTGCTTTTTTAAAACAGTGCCTAATTCAAGCTGGCCTTGAACTCACTATGTGTCTTAGGATGGCCTAGAATTGGCTTCTAGGCCAGCCTCCCCAGTGCTGAGATTATAGGTACATACCACCAAGCTCGGCTTGGTTTCTCAGTTCATATCCCATGGCTTTCTGTTGTTTACCTGTCCTTGTTATATCTCCTACCTCAACAAGGCCCAGGATCAAAGTCCTTGCTGCTGGAGTGGAAAGATAACAGCAAACATCATTGTATTAGTCAGTTGTTCATCACTGCGACAAAATACCCTTCATCCACAATTTCAAAAATGAGAGGTTTAATTGGGCTCACAGTTTCAAAAGTTTTCAGCTTAGGGTCAACTGGCTCCAAGGCAGAACATAAAGGAGGAATAACATGGTGGAACAAAGCTGCTCAATTCATGCCAGGCAAGAATCAGAGCAGGGAACGAATGTCAAAGACGAAGGTGCCAGGGACCAGATACAGTGCTCCAGGTCACACCTCTATGACCCCCCCATATACACACACCCAGAATTGTGCTTCTTACTCTCCTGAGTGTTTCTTAATCCAGGCCTGCTGACACATCATGATGAATGGTCATAATTAAGAAAGGACAATGGCCAAGATTTAAAGACTTGGCAATGGGGAGGCACAACTAAAAGGATGCTGGCACCACTGACAGAAACCAGAAGTGCAAGGCAAGAACAGGCTTCAGGAAGGAGTGAGGAGAGTGGTGAGAAATGTGATAAACAGTCAGACATCAGATGAAGATAACCTATCACAGCTGATGACGCAGGATGAACACTGAAGAAGAGCTGTTAGGGTAAAATCCTGGTCCGACTCTGCAGAACTGCCCCCGACCCAGCACAGTAACTGAAACTCCACAAAAAGAAAGAGATTGTTACATGAATGCAAAGAAAGTGTTCTGTGAACTGATGCTTGCTCTGCTAAGAGGAAGGTAGTTGGCAAAGTACCAAGCTTTGAAATGTGACAGTATCTGGTGGAAGAAGAAAGGAAAAATAAAAAACAAAGGAGAAATTGCAGAGTAGTCTAGAAGTTGCACAAAATTATGCTGAGCTCATTTTTGAAAAGAACCAAGTGGATAGGAATTCCCAGGAGAAATTCAAGGCTTGGAAATGTAGAGGCTACCACTAAGCCTGCTGGGAAAACATACTGTTTGTTGTTATTGCATCCCACAATACAGTGTAAATAGAGGTCACTTGGGGAAAAGAGGAGTCCCCACAGTTCTCTGCAATAGGTGAAAAAGGTGAATTTCTTGAGGAGAGAGGCCCTAAACCACATCAGAATTGTAAGCTTCCAGCCTTGCCTTCCCTGTGGTTCCACGGAGAATTTTATATGGCTCTTACACAGCTTTATTTAGGACTGGAAAGGAGCCAACTGTCTATTGTTCAAGTTCACATTTTAGCTGATGATGGAAATTCACACATTCTGTATGAGGCCATCCTGAGGAGCAGTCCTCAGTGTGGGACTTTGGCAAAAAATCCTACATTCTAGGACAAACATGCTTTCCAAAGAGGCAAAGATTCTAAAAACAAACAAACAAATCAGCCAGCCAGAAAAATGGATATTTGTTTTAAGTGTTTACCACAGGGAAGATATCTGCTGAAAGGTTTAAGAGTAGTGATAAGCATCATTTCCACCCATTAGTTATTTTGCTACACTAAAAGAGAGACATCACATTTTCCTGGCATTTCCTGGTAATTGGAATGGGAGGCCCACCTTGCTCCCTACCCACCAGCTGCACTTTCTTAACTTAGAATCCTGAAAAGAAATTAAATAAGTAAATCTCCAGTATTCTTGTAAATGTATTTTGAAATTTTGAGAATCCAAGATAAATCTGAGGAAGGAAATATAATAGATATGTGACCTTTGACCTGTACCTATCCTTACTTTACTTTATAAAATAAGAAAGGTGTTGTGCTGTCTGGTATTGTGGCAAAGATAAAATAAAATGTGCATTTGCAAAAGACAGATCTCTTGCAAATGAGGAGAAGATCTAGAGATGGAAGGAAGGGAATGAGAATGGAAGGGAAGAAGTGAAAAGAATTCAGATATGTTATATATATATACCAACACCCCACAATTAATATGATTATTATGCCTTGCAAGCATGTGCTAATAAAAATAAAATTAAAGAAACATTGCACATGTCATCTCCACAAGTAAATTATCCCTACCCATCCAATCTAGACAGCCCCTCTGTATTAACCACTATCATTTAAGTCTTTGCTTAGCATTTATTATCATCTATCATGTTTGTTGACTTTCTTAATATCTGTGTCACCTGAGCAAATTATTAGCCCCAAAAGAACAATGATTTTGTTCCTTACTGCATCCCTAATATATACAAGATGCTTGGCATATAGTATGTGCTTACAAAATAGCCACTGAAAAAATGAAAAGGAGATACTTATTAAATGTTAATTCTCTTCTTGCCCCTCCCTTCTAAACTCACAGGGTGAATGTGTATGTGTGCGTGTGTATGTGTGTTATCAAAATATAAGGTGAATATTTAATTTCAAAAAATTTAACACAATAAAAGACACACTTATCCCATCATTCTTGCCATTTATGGAAACAGTCCTGGAAGTCCTTTTTGTGAATGTCCTCAGGACATACAATTTTAAAAAATACAATGGCTGAAACTGTGAAATGCCATCCAGTGGAAAAGGCAAGCTTGTGGAAGCATTACAGTGTTCCTCATCTACCTTATTCAGTGGATCTAACGCAGTGCAACTTTTGCCTCTTCCTTGAAGTTAAAAATGACCAGGAAAGGTAAATGCTTTAAATCAACTCAGAACATTGAGTCAGCCATGATAACATAACTAAAGACACACATGAAAGAAGACTTCCAGAGCTGCTTCAGAAAGTGGCAAAAATGATGGAGTAAGTGTCTTTGAAGCAAGGGTAAATATTCTGAGGAAGGATTAATTGCATGTGTCTTTAACTGTAATACATTTTTAAAATTTAAACATTCATTTTGGCAAAGCGCCTGCCTGGCAAGTGCAAGGTCGTGAGTTCGGTTCCCGGTACCAGAGAAAAACCAAAAAAAAAAAAATAATAAACATTCATTTTATGTTTTGACCAACTCTCATTTATATATTTTGTTTTTCAAATGGAGCTCCTTACACAATTGAGTGATGGAGTGGGAATATATGAATTATTGCTCTTGAGGTCAATGTTGAATTTATTCTATTATGTTTACACTGTGTATAGATTTACAATGGCAATTTCTTCTCTGTTTATATTAAGTTATATAATACATACACCCAGCATGATATTGGTGCATGAATAGGTACTTAAACATGCTGATTTCCTTTCACTTCTGTTGTATGCACTTCTGCTCATAATATATTTTGGATTAGAAAGCAATTGTTAGAAAAACACTAAGAGGAACTTTACAAACTCTGATTCCCACAGGAACTAAATGAGAAAAAGGACTTTAGATTTGCTGCCTGATTTCCTTAAGCATGATCTGATTCTTTTAACTGGTAGAAAATTTCTCTTGCCATAGTATTTCTAATGTGCTTTTAGTTCCTTCCAAGAAAAACTCCACACAATCCTGCCACAGATTTTTGTAAGTACATCTTTGAGATGACAGCTCAGAGTATTGAATTCAAAATATTCTAGTTTTTCCCAAATTCTGCTTTGTATGGGGGTGGGTGGGGCAAAAGAGATTTAACAGACTACAAATTCCATGTATAAAATTTCTCAACACTTCATTCTGGGAGGATATTTTTACTAAAACTCATTAGGTTTTTAAATATTATACTTGTTCTAATTTTCATGTAACACCCTGAACTATGAGTCACCTTAGGGAAGATTTAAAATAGGACTCCATTTTCTTTGCACATAACTACTCTGAATTGCACAGAACAAGTTTATACAGTCTTTGTCAATTAAGACAAAGGTAGAAAGGGTAATTAAAGAAAAATCAAAATAATCAAATGCTACATTTGTAATTTCACTTTACATAGTGTTTGCAGTTCAGTTTTATTTTATTTTATTTTATTTCATTCCATTTTGTTTTAAAACCTGAGTTGAAAAACAGTGGGTTTAAAGGAACAGCTTCTTCGTTTGGGAAATGTTACACAGATTCCTTTGGATAAACGTGTCTCTTTACAACAGGGAATAAACCCTGAGCAGGGAGATAAGAACCTGGCTTATCTTTTTGGCTCCTTCTCCAAGTAGCTGGAATTATTTTCTCATCTGTAAGATGAGTTATGTAGACAAACACAAGTTCTCTTCTATTGACATATGTGCATAGAATTTTTTTAAATTAGCCTCAATTTGTATTACAATTTTGATCAGCAAACATTCTTTGCAATTGTTACTTTGGGTCATTTTATTATTGAAAAATATAGATTGAAACATTTAGACCATTAGAAAACATTAGAACACTACCACAGTGCTAAAGTGTTTAAACAACGTTAATGCTGTTCTTCTACTAAGAAATAGACACTAAGAGATTGGAGAATTTACTGAATAATTAACTATTGTCAATAATTTTATTTGCTGGCTTGAGATTATTTACATTTCTATTTATTGAAATTATTTCTTCATTTCAATGCAACTTCATAAACATTTTAATGATAATTTGAAGTCCGTATGGACTTTACTTCTTCCCACACTGAGTATTTGGATGGCTCATCTTTTTAATGCAATTGTTTATTGCATAAACAATACTGAAAAGAACATCTTACCCACAAATTTTAATTTGTATTTCCATAAATTTCCATATGAAGACATGCTTGAGAAATGGTTTCAAAGGCTCCTGTAAAAACCTATTTTCACTACTCCATGGAACCAAAAGCATTAGTAGCATATTAGAAATGGAAAAGAGATGCCATTGATGACACGTAGATTTCTTTGTGTAACAATTGTGCAGAGGTAAAATCATTACATCAGATCTTTGTGACTGCCTGTGCTCCACTCAGATGCTCAGAAACATAACCAAATCTATTTTTTTTTTCCAAGTCTATTTTCTTGAAAAGTCTATTCTCTGAGCTTCTGGGGATATTTAAGTTTTGGTTTAAAAATCTTCTTGAATTAATTCTTCACGAACAGAATCGTTAATAAAAAATGTATTGAAATTCTACAGCTATGTAAACACATTTTTCTGGCGACTATATGTTAATCCAAAAATAAAGGCTCGAATCCTACTGAGGCACTACTAAAATTTTTTTAGTACTTCAATACTTATGTCCCTGGTTCATAGGCAATATCCAGAACCAACCTGATGATACTTATTCACAAAGACATTGCACAAAGTTGTGTCTGTGTTTTGAGAAGAAATTGTTACATGATCTCTAGTTGCTAATAAACATACTGGACACCTATGACTAGTGACTCAAAAACTTCAGGAGCTCTCCACATACAATTTTAAATTTACTACTCAATATGTAAGCCTTTTAGGCTTTACCGTATCTATGAGCATATGTGACCACATCAATAACATCACTAATCACTTCAAAAAGTAAAACATCAGAACTCATGTTTTATTACCTCTTCTTCCTGAACCATATTGATTATCATTAACATTTTTGAAACAAACATTTTTCTGGTAATAAAGGTAATAAACTTACACTTAAACTGTGTAGAATAAGCAAGTGTATAAAGAAGAAACGAATGAAGCACCCACGATCATTTTGTGCAGCAACACTTTTAGAAACATGGTATAATTATTTCTTGTCTTTTTTCTACAGGTTTCTTCTTTGACTATTCATATGTCAGCACATCTTGTTCTGCTTTCTTTCCTATCTATTCTTCACTTAATATTTGTAATCACACTGTATGTATAATTTTATGTGCTGCATTTTCCTCAACATTACTGATTATTAAAAGCATTTTCATGTCATTAAAGCACTCTTCATTTTTAATTACTACATAAATATTCTATTGTGCAACTGTACTATAATTTACTTCCTCTAATTCAGGATATTTAAGGAGATTTTATTTTTCACTGCATAAGTAATGCTGCAGTAAACATTCTTGCTTCCAATTTTTTTTGCATTTATAATTATTTCCTAATGATACATTCTTATAAGTGGCATTAATGGTCACAAGGTACAAATGTTTTATCGCTTCCCAAACAAGCTGTGGTATCTACCAATTTACATGATTACATTTTAAAGGAAATATTGATTATTTAATCTATAATAAAATTTAAAATATTAAATGATAATAGATGTCATTTATGAGTTTACATCTTGAGGATGTAGAAGATAAACAATTTATAGAAAATTTCAGATATAGTTTTAATTCTCATCCTAATAATATACTTCATGAATGACAGCTTTCATTTTACCAATAGATTTATATACTTACATTTGGACCAGGTTGACGTAACACATCCAATATACATGTTTTTTGATAAAAGGTAAAAAGCAAAATCTTGTTCATTTCTCATCTTTAAACTATTGTATTTGTACTGAAGACATCATTATTATTTTGAAAAAGAGATACATTGGACATATTCAATATTAAATCAATCAGTTTTAGATCGCTGGTAGTTTCCTTGTGTTTCTCCTGAAGTAGTAGGAACCTGAACAAAAAGGAGGAAGAGAATATGTCTGCAGAAGTTGGGCTAAATTAACAGCTGTGTGAATTATGTGGATGGTGAGTCAGTTCCTAACACAATTGGGTGCACATTAACACAGGTTTATCCATTCAAGAAAATTAAATTCCTAAAACTTCAGTCTTTAAAAAACACCCTTATAAACTCAAATATGGTACAGTTTAGATTTGCTCATCTCTTACACTATGAAAAGTTTTAGCTCCTAATTATAAAATTTCATAATTTTTTCCTTTAATAATCATCATTAGTACTATTACCTAAGGTGATAGGATTTTGGAGTTGGACCACGTGAGTTCAAGTGCAAACTCTACCACATGCCAACTAAGTGGCACACAGCAGAGACTGGCTTGTTCTGGGCCTTAATTTTGTCATCTTTAAAGTGGAGATAATAATACAATGTCCATCTCTCAGAATTACTGCGAGGTTTATCTGCACATAGTTTCGGTGTTAGCAGTTGTCAGTGCTACCAGGTATTATGAGCTACAGAATCCCAGGCACATAACATTTGTCATATAAACAGAACCTAAATGTATGAAGATTGAGCTCTATGATAAGATAGTGTCACATGCATTAGATGCTAAGAGACTGTTATGTGTGAAAGAGATTACATAATTCCTCTGGAGGAAGCAATTGTTGAATGATATTTCTCTATGGAGGACTTCCTCACTTAAAAGTAGGACTTAAACAAGATTTTGAGATAAGAGAATATTTATTACAAAAGCAGAAGAGCATTTTAGATGATGGAAATGTTGACTGTTGATATACTGGGAACAATGAATAGAGCAGTTGTACCATCAGAGAGGAAGAGAGAGACAGGGAGACAGGGAGACAGGGTAGTGAGAGAAAGGGACACACTGAGAGACAGAGTCAGAGAGACAGAGAGACAGACAGGAATATACAGAGAGAGACAGACAGATCCATTTTTGAAGGAACCAAGAACCAGAAAATTAAGGGCCTTAAGTAGTGAACCACTCAGGAACTTGATTGTCTATGAGTCTCTGGGAACCACTGAATGTTCTGACAGGAAGAACAAAAGAGAGTAATAAATGTGAAAATTAGTACACTAGGGGTGTATTAAAAACAAAAACTAAAATCTAGTCTTGAGGCTACCAAAATATTCCAGAGTCCTGTATCTGGGATATTTCACTCTAAAAGATTCCTTGGAATCAACCCATACTTTTCTTTTCTACTAATTCTTTTCTCATTGTGAGCTATGCTTTACACCTATTCAATTGAGTTTGGTTATAAATTTTGTACATTTCATTGACAGTAGAGCTCTAAGAAGCTTGCTAACCTTTTCTTTGAAACCTATAGCCCTTACTCAACCAAAAGATAATATGAATTTAAGACACTTGGTATACATAATTTGAGAACCCAGATATGTAATAAAATTATATGTGCAGTTCAGTAGCTTCAGCACAAATACAGTGAGACTACAGCTTGTCAGAATGATTCTCAGGCCTACAAAAGCAATTCCATTTATTTATTTACTTAATTCCATAGATGTGCAGAGAGTCAATTATTTGATTACCAGATGACACACAGTGCTAACATCATGGAGCTTGCTTATGAGCATTCTGTTATCTTCAAGAAATTTTTTAAAAAGGTTCATGCTATTAAAGCACAGTCATTGAGAGAGAATTCTAGGACCGCCTACAGAATAGTTATCCTTAAAGAAATAATTATCAATCTACTGTCCTGTCTAATACAGAGGATTCGGTAGTTAGATGTTAACTATCAAATAGTCAGATAGTAAATCAACTCTGAAAAATAAACACTGGCAATGTACCTAATTTTCTTAAATTCATATAATTATAAACGAGAAAATTAAAATATCTGGAATCTGTTCTTCTTGATTTATAGGCTTCTTTTAAAAAATAGAATTTTCATTACAAAAGTGATGTGAAATATTTTTTCCCTAAATCTATTACCTTAAAAATGCAATGAGATTGGCATAAAGGAGGTAGAGAAAAGGATCTATGTTTCAAGCCAAAAAGAAGCCTTGCAGGTATAATTCACTCTGCAAATGTGTCAGAAGGCTATTTTTAAATCCTTCTGTGATTGTGAGTTTGAAACTTTTCTCTTGAATTACTAGTGACCCTGGAAAGTCTCTCCAAGTCATTGAAACTCGCTTTGCTAATCTATAAAAGAAGGTAAAAGCAGCAGGAGAGTTATGAGGGCACATTCCATCAAATTCCGATGAGGCTATTTTGCAAAATATAAGATGCTGATGATCACTTCTCTAGGAATGAGTTTACTTGCTGTAAAATGGTGTAGTTGGCTCAGTTCTTTAGAAACTGCTCCACTCAAGTGGCATGTTCTTATCTGAACGCATTGTGTGTTCAATGGCCTCCTCCCTTCCACTAGCACCGTCTGAATCCAAAGAACTGTTCAATTACTGGGACACTTCTGTTCCAGGGTCAGTCCACACTGGCTATGATAATAAGAGGCCCAATTAAGCTGCAATTCTCAGACAATTTATTTATGTTTTAATAAGATGGATGATTGTGTGAGGGGCTATAGATGCTAACTATTGATTGCATCTGAAGAGCTATTTTGTCTTCTTTGTTTTCTATTGCCGTTCTCCCCACTGTGCATTTTTAGTCAATCCCTAATCCCTCCTGGACTGTACAAACTACCACCGAGCCCCAGCACTTCCTCTCGATGAAACCCCTGTTAGTCCAACCTTGCTCTACATTTTCAGTCTGCCATTTGCTAACATATTACATGACCAGCTGAGCCACCAAGCTAGAATAAACAGAATGCACTTTAGCATACAGGGATATTTTGCAAGAGATATATTCTCAAGTCTTGGAAACTTAACTGTGTGTTACCATATTGTCTTCCTTATGCTCCTTCTGTCTCTTAATTTCACACATCACTCCTTTCTTTGAAGAAATTTTCCCTCAGTGTGTTAAGAAACTGAGTCATGTCCTAAATTCTGTGAAAAAACTGGGGAGGGCGGGAGGAGGTCTAGCGCTGTAGAGTGATCTTGTTCTCTCCATCAGTTCATCTACCCGGTCATTTCGTGTGGGAGTTAATGCAAAGGAAGGCTTTAAAAATTACAGTGTCGTGCAAGCATGCACTGGTCTAGGATTCCTTTTCAGTCGTGGGCCACAAGTGGGCCACATGCCAGTGCTTTTGTACTTGGCAGGCTCATTTCAGGTGAAGTGGTTTTCCTGAAGTCCTAAAGCTAAGGGCATTTCAGCTGTAATAGATCATTTTATGCTTTGAGTAAAGAGGTCCTCATTTGCAGAGAGATGACCCTTCTGAACCTTGTTCAAATACAGGAGCTGAGGAAAACAAAAATACTGGAGCTGGGGGTGGCTCACTAATCAGCTGACCATAGAATTGGAGTATGTCCCTTGGATATTCCAATGCATTTGTTTATTGTAAATCAGTGGCTTAGCTAGCCATGTGGTATGCTGGCCATTCAGGCTAACATTCTCTCTCACAAAACAATTTCAGAATACCATTTCTCCCTTCTCAGAAATAAAGAATGGAGCTATAACTAAAAGCTGTTATTGAAGCCGGTGATTTTTTTTTTTCACCTTCATACTTCTGTTTCTCGGCTACATTCTGTGCTGTCCTGACATATGTTAATCAATGCATTTGTTACCACACAGCTTGACTATTGCATTTCTCTGGTGGCTGGCTTATCATCATCTCTAATTATTTCAACTCCAATTAATTCTGAACTTTTTTGCAAGGTTATTTACTTGCTTTAAGCAATAAGGCAACATGGCACCTCTTTGATTTCTAAGCATCTGGTCAACTACAAATTGAATTCAGTGCTCTCTTCTTTGCCCAAGGGTTTATTTCAGCGACCTTTCCATTAAATCACTGGTAGTAGTGGCCATTGACCTATGTGTTGGGGGAAAGATGCATCTAGTAAGACAAATACTAGCAAAGGAAAATCTGACAGTCTTGGTTTGGAGTCCAGGTCAGGAAAAGAAGAGAAACCAGGGCCTATCCCTGGTATTACTTAGGGCTCTAATAATATTGGGACTTCCATCATCAAGACAATTGTGGAAGTAAGACCTGTTAGCCCTCCATAACAGTTGGCAGAAGGAGCCTCAAAGAGGGACAATAAGGACCTTCTCAAGAACACACAAGCAGAGTCCAAGCCAGAATGGAGGCTTTCCGACCACACCATTATAGAAGCAGCTAGGAGTTGCAAATGCAAGTTTAGAAGTTTCCATGTCTGTGGAAAAGAGAATAGGGTACACGGGAAGTATAAAATGCAAGGAATCAGAACCAAAGAAAACCAAGCAAGTTCTAAATCAAGGATACTAGTTAAGACAGAGCAATATATGGGAATGGATCGTGATGGTTTTCCTTCTCTTTAGAAAACCAGATAGTAAATATTTTCTATGAGCTATACAGTCTATCTGTCTCAAGTATTCTACTCTGCCCTCAACTTAGTTCAAAAGCAGGAATAAATGGAAATAAACAGGCATAGCCAGCCATGTTCTAAGAAAATTCTATTTAAAGAATCAAAATGTGTCTCTAAGGCCACTGTCTGCAGACGCCTGGTCTAGATCAATGTTCCCAAGCACAGCATGATACCATCCCTTAGGGGTGGTGTGGAATGAAGAGGGATGTTTTTTAAATTATAGCAGGCCTAGAAGTTTGAGGGAAGCAATTAGTAGATTCTGCCAGGGATACTAATGATCCTACGGCGGACTCATCTAAATTAGAATTTCCTGCCTCATATGACAACAGCCTGGTTATTGAGAATCGCTGGATTAGGCAAAAGTGAAAGACATATGCGTTAAGAACCCACACTTTATTCTCATTCTAACTCACGGGAATCAGCAACAGGACATGGAAAGAAGCAAGACCTGCTGGAAATAGAAGAACCATTGAAATGAGACCAATCTGCTGTTCATGCAGTTCTCTTACTTAGACACTCCCTGACGTCTCTGAACCTTGGTTTTCGTCAAATACAATGTGAGCCATGTGTATAATTTCAAATTACCCAATTAGGGACACTAAAGAAAAGAAAAGGTAAAGCAAAACAGAAAAATGAAATCTTATATTACATTTAACTGAGTACATTCCTAATTCTAACACCTCAGGAAGTAAATGATATCAAAAGTTATCCATGCAATGTTTTTCATTCTTTTTCTCTAAATTTTCAAAATTTGGTATTTTACTTCTGTAGCAAGTCTCCATGCAGACCAGCCATGTTTCAGAGCCCAACAGCCACAACCCATTATGGTTGTGGCCATAATGGGGTGGACTGTGAGCCTCCTTTTGTTCTTGTCCCAACGGGTCGCTGACTCATAGTCAGCGTACGGAGTGTATCTTCCCATCTACACTTTTCCTAAGTGTGCAGATAGAGGCCAACTCCTACCCACACAGAATGGGGTTTCCCAGCCCTCCTGGGGTTCAATTATAAAGTGCTTCCCCTGCTGCACTGCCCAAATTTAACTGAGTGTAAAATTAAAATAGTTGTACTTTTTTTCACATTAAAATCCTCTGATGTCCAAGAAACAGAGAAATCCAGAAGACCTGTCTTTGGTGGTGCTGCTTCAGGAACTTCCATCTTGGGCCATTTTCTGAGTAAACATGCAGTAAATTCTGATTCCTAGGGAGTATCCTATAACCTTAATATCCCAATTCCAAATAATGAAATACTTTTTAAGAAGTCTAGCAGAAGGATACCTTCCAGTCATATAACTGGTTGAAAATGATTAAACACACGCTGTTGGTGGCCCATTGATGTTTATGGCGAGTATAAGTTTGATCATCAGCATACCATAAGAATGTGGCTCTTTCATTTGCTTTTTCTCCCTACTGAAACAAATGAGTTCTGTCTGTTAGTGTTTTGAGTCTTGTCAGTCAAAGAAATTTATGAAAAGAATATACATGTGTGGAGGTGTTATGTATCAAAATGTGTCTATGTTACAACTTATCCTCATTAAGCTTATGCTACCCTCTGCTTCCTTTGGTATAGTAGTTCAAGCGCAAAGGATGGTAATGCAAAAGTTATCCCTCCTTCCTTTCCCTAATTATTTTGAGCTGAATTCACTGAGAATGAATATGAATACATTTCTAGCTTTCAGGATTATGGAGGCGCCTAAAGCCTGCAGTGACTTTCATTAAAGCAGATGCCCCGCCCTGAGCTGCTTGACTCTGCAGGTTCCCAGCAGGCTGATTGAAGCCAGCACCACTCTGGAGAGAGACGAGTCTTTTTAGGAACATCAGCACTTGAGGAAAAAATGCTGTTTTGTTTGATTTTGTTTCCTACCCTAGTAAAATCCTGCATCTCCCCACCCCCCAAAGACTCCCTCCCTTTTTCTTTTTTCTTTACTGGGTTGATTGGTTTTTAATAAAAGATAGGATGGGGAAAAATAATATTTGCTTAGTTAAAAGCATTTTTGTCCAAAAATGTGTGCCTACATATACACTTATGTTTGTACCATTTGATACAACTGGGTCAGATTCTATCAACCTCCTAAACCCTCACTTCACAATTCTCTCTCTCTCTTTCTCTCTCTCTTGCTCTCATACACACACACACACACACACACACACACACACACACAATGACTATTGGTTAGTAAATGTAAGAAAGAAATAGTGTTTTAAACAGTGTACTTTCGGATAGTTGGTTGAAATATTGATCGAGTTCAAGGCAAGGGGAGCTAATGAATCGCAGTCCGTATGGCTTGCTAATGAGGGTCTTGCAGAGGCTGGGACACCTATTGATTAACCTGTTTAATATCATAAAACCAGCACCTCAACATGGATAATGCCCGCCCCACTGCCTGTCTTGGAGAATAATGTCATTGTTTGTTTTGCACATGCCAGGAGGAAGTGTCTGCTGATTCCCTAGATGACAAAGGTGCTCAAGGGCTCCCTCTCCCTCTCTTTGACAACAATCAAGCTGCCCCTCCAGATGATAGGGTCCTTCCCCCTTCCTGCAGGTAACTGTCAGTCAGGCAGGGTGTGGGGTATGATAATTCCATCTGCGCTGTTCGGATTGTCAGCAGCATTGTTCTGCTCAGTGTGCTACGGATTGTGAAAAACAACCAGGACGGATGATTTTAAGTAATTGCTCTGACAGAGACTGATTACTACAGTAACAACAGTCAGTTACAGTTAAGGAGTGGCCTTGGCATATGGTCTACATTTGATGTGGGGAGCAGAGCAGGGGGAGGGGGGACTTTATCATTTTACAGATTGCTTTATGTTTTCTAATGACTGAGTTTTCTTTTCCTTCACTTGATTTGGAAAATATCACCATCAGAAGCTTGGGGAAAAAAATCTAAATATTATTACAGAGAAAGGAATTCAAAGAACACAGTTAACTGTTATTAACATAAACCGTAAGATGATTAGGGTTCATAAGACCAATAATTATTCATTGCCACAGCATTTATTGTTCTGTGTATTGGGGTTTGTTTCCAACTTTGTGTATTCGGTGATCACTTTTGTGAAATCTTGGCTGTTCACAGACTGCAGAAATCTATTGCATCCATTTTGAAAGATGAATCCTTAACATTTGGTGACTTCCCTTCCAACTAGTCGCATATTTCATCCACTAAACATACTTTAATAAATGATCCAGTTTGTGTATCTTCTATACAATACTGTACATTACATCTCAAGCACAATAAAATAGAGATGTTATAGCTTAATGGAAAAATAATCGCAAGCAGTTCACACACAACACATTTTCTTTATATTTGAAAAGACGCATTTAGCTTTGTGGTAGTGTGTAGAGACACAAAGTAACTAACAGATTTCATCCTACTTGGGTTTTTAATTTTATACCATTCTTAATTTTAATTTTTTTTTATAACACCCAAGAAGTGGCCCATGAGATTATATGCAGAGCAATGAACTAGAAAGCTCCTTCAAGAATAATTGAAATGATAGTGATTTTTTAAAATAAATGGTAATATGCTCAATAAAATAATTCAATACCAGATAAATAGGAAAGTCTTAGGAATAAAAATTAGGGTAATAATTTAACACTGTGGAAAGTAAGTATGATAAAGTACATCTGAAGGACATTAATTACTTATACGTGCATGAGCTATTGTCGGGCACATAATGGCTGATCCATTTCCCAGCATAGTCATGCCGCTCTCACTATTTTAACTCATTACTTTGTAAACCTCTTCCACGATACCTTGAGAATAAAAGGTGCTATTTAAAACCTACTCTTATTTAATATTGGGGTGCGGCAAAATAATTTTCATCAATTTCTACTTAAACAAAGGAAAGTGCTGGGCTAACTAGCATTTTCTAATATGGTTGGCACTAGCTGGAGACCTTGAATTTCCAAGAGGCTGAGGGACATCATTTTAATTTCTAAATGAGTAAATGAGAAGGACTGTGACAGAGCCCCTGGTACCATTCGGCTTCAGAAGTTATTTCCATGGATGAAGACGTCTGTGAATCTAGGGATGTTTAGAAAATTAGAGAGCTTTTTTCTTTACTGGTTTGGATCATGACTTACTAATGAAGAAATGGAAGTCATATTGCCAGTTGCCCTTCCAGTGACTGCAAACCATGTGCACTAAATAAAATGCTCTGTTGGGAAAATTGCAAATATTTAGGAATACTATGGCAGTTGCTCAGGATTTTTAGTTTCTAAAAAATCACTGCTCTCAAGTATTCTTGTCATCTCCCAGCACATCTATACTTCAGAAAGCTGACAGCTTACATGTTAGCTGACTAAGAAAATTGGTCATAATTAATTCAAATTAAATGTATTTCCTTACAGTTCTTTGAAAAAAATTTAGCTGTGATATAATACTGAGATGTTTTTAATCTAATGGAAATTCGCTAAAATTGTGAGGTATAAGGATAACCCTTATAACACTAATAAGGATAATACTTCATGAATTTGTTGATTCTAAAACTTGATGCTTTGTTCTTGGCATTAAAACCAGTTAGGGGAGACCAGTCACACAGTTTATTTTTTAAAGGTGCAGAAAGTTTTAACATTTTGAAATGTGTCTCTAATATTTTGTCAAAATTCATTTTTCACCTCCTATTTTCTTACACCTGGATAAATTCAGAATGGTGTTACTTGTCTAATCTTTGTAGGCATTTGGGTTTGAAATACCTGTATTAATAATACCAAGTTCTTTTCCTATTAATTTCTTTCATTTAAAACCTCCCATGTGGTGTTAGGTGCAGAAAGAAAAAAAGGCTAATTTGGGGAACTTGCAGTGCCTTTGGTAATGTGAATTTGGTTAATTATATTTTAATCGCACTTGAGGATCTTGGACAGACATTCAAATTACAGAATATAGTAAAGAATTTAAATCATTCTGCAGTCTGTGAGTCTTTTAACTTTGTCTTTACCATCGTTTCTTATGATCCGAGGATCCAGAGCTTGTAAGGGACTCCCCTGAATGGTTCTCCTACCTCATCTGCATAGGCTGAAATTATTCACTCAGGTGGATTTAGTTGGCACTAGGCAGAGGTGAAGCATCTGGAAAAGCTTGATCCATGTCACCCACATATCTGCCGCTTCAGTGCTTCTTCACATAGTACTTCTCTGTCCTCTCCTCTCTCCCTTCATTTCCTCACTCCCTCCTGTTTCCCGTCCCTGTCCTCCTTTGCCTGCTTCTCCCTTCTCTCCCTGGTGACTGAGTTCCCCAGGAAGAGGAAGCTTCTGATCCCTTTAAAGATAGGGCCCCACACTGGCAAATGCCCTTCCCTGTTTTCTCTTGATCTAAGCTAGCCTGAATGCCACATTTGATTCAACAGGAGAGGAAGTAGAGTCTTTTCAGAAAGATACTCAGATACAAAGATAGCTTGATGGATGGGAGGAGGGGCTTGGGTACATAGGGAGGAGAAATTAGTTGCAGCCATCCTTAGAAACCATCTCTATCCTTTCTAAGAAATCCTTTGCTTACTTGCTAGAAATGCAAAACTGTTTCAGCCAGACAAATGATCATAGAATTCTTTAATTTTATTAGTTAACATCATAGAGAATGATGACAAAAATATTTGTTTAACATAGCAAACTTTTGGTCCATCTGTATGATATTCACTGAATATACCTACCTACATTTCTTGATAAATCTATTTTACAATTTTATGGATGTTTATGCTTTTTTAAAGATATAGTAAAATTTATCTCTGCACAATGATTTCTAACAATGTTTTCCAAGACAGCTAATTGGGATAGAGAGCATTAACCTTAATGTTCTAAAGAAAGTAGTTTTCCTTTGTTCTTTTAAAAGATTATTCTGGTTTTTTTTTTTTGAATAATGTTAATTTTATCTTGACAATTAAAATTTTCATATCTATTGTTTAGGAATAGTTATACAAAAATAATAAACCAGCCACTAGAATTAGAAAACACATTAGCAAAAATAATTCCAGACTATATTAAGAACAGGGCACAATGGCACATGCCTGTAGTCCCAGCACTTGAGAGCCTGAGGCAGGAGAATCACCATGAGTTGGAGGCCAACCTGGGCTGCATAGTGAGACCCTGTCTCAAAAAACCAAAAAATAAAAAGACCATATTAAGGAATAAATACATTGTGACTAAGTAGGTTTTATTCTAGTAATCCAGTCACTTTTACTTTTTATTACATTTTATATTTTTTTATAATTAGTATATCATATGTAATCATTATATTTATCTTGGGAATCAGTATACATATCTATCGCCTCTCAACCATTTTAGCTTTCTGTTATGGTTTGTGTCTGGATGTCCCCCTAAAGCCTCATGCAGTCATGAGGCTGACTTCAAGAGTTTATGATTGATCATGGTCCAATGCTGGGATTATGGGTGTGAGTGTTATACCTGCCCTGGGGCAGGTAGTTTGCATATAATGTAAGGGAGGGAAAGAGGCTTGCTGTTCCAGCTGCCGCTCCTCCCTTTTTGCTGTTACTGTTTTTGCTATCTTCCACCGCCATGAGTGGTTGCCCTCTGCCATGTGCCACTCTACCTTGGAGCCAGCCAAGTATGGACTGAAACCTCCACAAACTGTGAGCTAAATAAACCTTTCCTTCCTTAATTCTGAGTGTCAGGTATTTTGTCCCAGCAATGAGAGAAAAGTAACCAAGACACTCCTCTTACTCCCCTCACCCTCTATTCTTTTGCTTTCCTGAGTTCCCTTCCCACCTCCCTATTTTTTATCATCTCTTTTTTATTTTGCTCTGTAAATTATTTATATTTTAGGTTTCTCACAGAAGGGAAACCATGTGATTTAACTTCATGTGTCTGATTTATTTCACTTAGCATATAGTCTCAAGGTCATCCATTTTCCCACAAACAACTCAAATTTATTCTTCTTTATGGTTGACTAGTATTTCATTGTACATGTAGGGTACATTTGCTCTATCCATTCATCTGTTGATAGGTTTATGGGTCACTTCTATAATTTAGCTATCGTGAATTGTGCTTCTATAAACATGGGTATGCTTGTATCACTATAATGTAACTTTAACTCGTTCAGAAAGATACTCAAAAGAGGTATTGCTAGGTCAAATGAAATTTCTATATTTACTTTTTTAAGAATCTCTACACTGATTTCCATAGTGCTTGCACTAATTTGCATTGTCACCAACAATATAGAGAGGTTCCTCTACCATCTTGTCTAGTGAAACTCTGTTTTGTCATCATTTGATCAATTTTGCATATCTTGTACACTGAGCAACTACTTTGAGGATAGCAAAAGAAATTATCTGTTTTCTGGTTCACTTTTGAAACAATTTTTGGTGCTTGGACAATTATTGTTGAAACCCTATAGCAAAGTATCCACTTGCCACCAGACAGCTCTTGGTTTAAAAATCCTGTTTCTACCAGTTATAAGATATATGGCTTTTATTTTATTTTTTTTTTTTTTCGGTTTTTTCTCCGGTACCGGGAACCGAACTCACGACCTTGCACTTGCCAGGCAGGCGCTTTTGCCGCTGAGCTAAATCCCCAGCCCCTTATATGGCTTTTAAAGAGCCAAAAATAAGTCACTGTATGCTCATTTCTCAAAGGGGGGAAAGAACTCATTTGCTATATAGAGTTTTTGGACAGATAAAATTCCTTAGTTCATTCCTAGACACAGCCCTCTATGAATAAAGCTTAATATTAAACTTCAATTCAAGAGTTTTAAATAAATGGCCTATTTTAATTGGTTTGCTTGTCAAATGCATAGACGTAAAAGGATGATTGTTTCAACATTCTGAAACCTCAAAAAATTAGGAGTTTAATTAATTTTATTTTTCATTAGAGGTGACGTGTGCATAGGTCACTAATTGTTCAAAATGCTCTTTAAATAGAGAGCATTTCAGCCAGATTTATTGAGAAATATTATGTATTGTTACTTCTGCTGTAGAAAATCAGAATACTGTATATATTAAAGACTCATATATTACAGATAAAATTAAAATCCTCAAATCATTTAATGTAGCATTTCTCAGACTTCAACAAAATCTAAATGTATTAGTTCAATTGAAACATGAGACCAAAGATAAATTAACTCCCTAAAGAATCTACATATTGAGGCCTTTTCCTCTACTTCCTTTTTCAATAGAAGAGACAGCACCATTAAAATGTGAATATTTAAAAATCTCAATCTTACAATAAAAACCTAATAATCTTATGTATCTTTAAAAGCTCATCACAATTTAAGGGCATTATTAAACTCATCAATTTTTGTATTGAGAATACAAAGGGTAAAATTCTTTCCCCTTAGACTAAAAGGCCCGAGACAATGATACATTAATGGGTGATAAACATTTTATCTCATGGTCAGCTCAGCAGCCTTCTCTGTTTTAGATTTTCTGCAACCACACTGATGTTACTAAAATTTAACAAAAGAAACAAGATTTCCCTGAGAATCAGATAACCAATTTTGTTCAATCAATAGGCTTAATTCTATGTTCTAAATGAACCCTACAAACTCTGCCTCACTCCTTAGATTAAAGCACTATGTTCTATGGCAGTGGTTTCTTTTTTTCCCTTAATTTCATATCCTCTTCCCTTCCACTCATTCCTGAAGTTATGACTTCAAAAGCACAAATGCTTCATGTTCTGACACCACCAATTCTAGTACATTCAGTTGCTTGGTAAAACTGAACTGCTAGAGAGGGTGTTAGCTGAGTGGATAGGGACTCAGAAGAGAAACACAAGAGAGGGAAGGGCAAGCCAGGAAGAATGGAAGGAGACGGGCAGAGGGAAGGGAGAGACGTGGACAAACTTAGAAGTTCCCGATTGTTCTGAAGAGAGCTCAACAGAAAATGAGTCAAATGCCCTTTTAAATTAAGAACCAAGTAAATCCTATGGTGCAAATGGATCTGAACAACAACAACAAAAAGGTCTAGAAAAGTTAGCTGATTATTTACTTGTTTATTTGCTTCTTCCATCAAAATAATCTCCCTGGCAGAAGAGTCAATACCTTAATATAGAGCCTGTACAAAGGCAGGCGCTCTTTACATGCTGCTTAAATGAGTAATTTCATAAATTACGTATATAAAATACATTGTCTTATCCTCCCTCCCAAATCTGCAAAGGAATCAAAAATCAAGCAAAAGAAGATACTTTGGGAGAACAAACGTTACGTACTTCCTATGCTCAGTCATCCCAGGAAGAGCCATTATCTTGATTTTATCTCCACTGTGCTTTTTTGGACGGAGCAGTGCCATTACAGGGAGAGTCCGCTAACAGTGAGTCTCAAAAATGGCGACGTTGTGCTCCCAAGAGCAAACTAACTTTTCCTTCAGCATGACAGAAGACATCAATTTTAAGGAAATATTTGGGTGAAACATTTCATCCAAGGAATCAATCTAGCTATATAAAAATAGCTACCCACAAATGTACCCATCAGTTTATGCTTTTTGGAGACACTTCTCACACAGGTTAAGTCAGAATAAGTCAATGAGGTAGCATGTGAATCTGAATGGCAAATATAGAGGGCACATCTCATTTTGTGGAGATTCTTCCCTAAGAATAATATTTTTAAACTACTATGCTCACCATTTTTACAGAAAGAAGATACAGTCTTCACAAACTTGATACATTAATTTTGTAATATTTCCTGTGAGATAAAGCAACATCAACATTGAAATACTGAGTTTAAGAAGATAAAAGGGAAAAGTAATAGGGAAAGGTTATTTTCTTCCTCCTGGGATTTTTAAAAAATTAATTTTCCAGTGATGGAAGCATTGTCTTTCTAAAAGAATAGGATGTTTATAACACTCTTAAAATACTATAATTTAGCTAAAACAGAGAAACAAAATGGAAATAATTGAGCACTTCTCCATGCCTCAACAAGGGGGGAGAGGAACAGAAAAACCACATATAGTGTACTAGTTACGAGTTAAGTCCTCTTAATTGATTTATTTTACCATTTTTGGTTCAAGTAACCTATTTAAAAATGCATCCATGCATACAGTGCCCCTATTATTAATAGTAAATGTACATTTCAACCTGTCAAGTTTTTCTAGCCCCACTTTTGCAAGGTTTTTTTTTTTTAAAGGAAAAAAAAAATTAAAAAGCAAAGGCATTTCCTAGGGCACACGCTGCCAGACACCCAGCATTTATCTTATCTCAGTTGATGACTTTCCTTTTATCCTGAAATGATTTGACAATGACTCTATGATTTCCTGTACAAATTACCCTTTGAAAGTGGCAGTGGCGCTTGGCAGCGATCTTCACTTAATTACTGAGTGGATTATTAGCATACGGCTCCCCCCACCTTCATTTCTTTATATCTTCTAGATTGCGTTGACAGTTCCCTTTCATTGCCTGCTTTAACTCACTGAATACTAAACATTATGCAGATTGCAGCTGAGAAGTACCCAGGCTACTTCAAACCCCTAGTCTGCACCAAAACCTTTTTGATGGAGAGTAATTTACAGGTCAGAAATCAATGGTGTGTCTGGGAAGTGCATTTGTGGATTTTCTTAATTTAGATTGGGACGGGGCACATCAGGGCACTAAAGTCCAAAAGTGAACATTCCTCTGCAGTCTTCCTGAAAAACAATTAGTTTTGTTCCTTCCTTTAATATCCTCTGTCTTTAAATAGACTGAGATCTTGAGATTCTGCTTTCTTTTTACCCCTTACACTGCCACCTAACTTGACAGGAGGGGGTTAAAGAGTCCCTGTTTGAAGAAACGGTGTGTTTCACTCTTCTGCAGTGTCTGAAGCCAGGGGGTGATAAGCTGACCTCCCTGGTATGTGTGCAGGGTTATTGTCTGCCAGGGCAAGACAAATGCAAATGATAAATTGCAAGGATGTCTTCAGCATGCTCAGAAGGAACCTTCTCTTCTGTCTTGGCTCCCATCTTTTGGCACAAATTTGCACATATGTCGGGCATTCTCTATCCAGATCTTTATCGTCCCTCCCTCCCAGAAACTGCATTCAAAGCATCTTCCACGTTTCCCAGACTATAGTGGGGACATAAACCTTTTTCCATTTCAGCCTTATGGTATAGTTTCGTTATTTTTCCCCTCTCCTTGAGAACTGAATACAATACATGAGTGATTTCAGGACTTGGTGGAAGTGACACCAAAGCAATAGGAGTCAGCACGCATGGGGGGAACAGCTGGGTGCTGACTATGTCATCTCCATTCCAGGACTATCAAGCACCAGCTTTATTCTTCTAGTGTTACATCTGCTATGAAATTTGGGTCTTCCAGGTGGCAGCCCAACATGCTGTCCAGGGCTATCAGGCCATTTAAATGCTTTGAGCTAATGCTGCATATCCATTTTCTAAACAAGTTAGCAGATACCATATGCAGCAATTAAAGTTTTATTGAGTGGTGCCTGCTTACCATACTGAATTTGGATTGGCTACCATCTGTCTCAAAGCCTGTGGTACCATCCCTGTTGCTTCAGAGAGCATTTGTAAGGATAGAAGATTTTTCTCAACTTCTGAAGAAGCTGCTCAGATTATTTTTTACATGCAAACCCACAAAAATGGAATCGGTACAAATGAAAAATATCAGGCAATTAGAAGTTCGTATTGAATGTGTACTTTGGAGTGTCATAGGCCAAGAAACCAAGAACCTGAACTCTTAGAATTTCTGCCCTGGGCAATACTAATGTGTAGGTGTTGCTGAATACATTATTTTTCAGGGATGAATTCTATGGGCAACCCAACAAACTAAAATTAGAATTAAGCAAAGGGCATGGGAATTGTTTTGCACCTGTAAGAATTAATACAGTCTTTCTTCTTTTCGAAGAGAAATTTACCAGGAGCTACAGGGAAAAAGTAAAATATACATTTACTTTTTACTCACTCCACTGGTAAGTTGCTAGGGCATCAAAGTTGTTTAAGATCAATCAGTTGAACAAAAGGTTTTGAAGAAACCATTTATTAAAATTTAAGTAATGCCTAAATACTTGAACTAGGATGGTTTACTAATACATTGTTAATGTGTGATGTTTTCTCAGACATAGTTATCTCTGTACCTTTGACCTTCGTGAATGCTGAGAAGGAAAAAACACACTGTCATCAAAATTTTGGAACAACTGCTTGGGCATCAGTGTGTTCTAGTAGAGGAAGAACTAGAGAACAAATCTGTTGCCAAATTTTTGGTTGCATAGGTCTTGGACATATTGATGTTTTTTGTGATTTTCTTTCTGTATAAGAAGTTGATATTTCTGAGCATCTTGATTCTGTCCCTTTAAAACCTAACGGGAATTTTCAAGCTAATGCTTTGAATCTCGAAAACAGCTAACAAATAAGGAGGAAAATACCTCTAGTTTCTGCATGTCATACTGTGACGCTGTTTATTAGGGCTTCCTTACAACTTAGGTCCTGGGAGACAGTGTCAAATTTCATGAAGGATGAGTCCATAGCACTTTAACCTGAAGGAAACTTGATAGGCTTCAACAAAAACACTCATTATGAGTCAGAAGACCTGTCTAGTTGCTCAGAATGACTTTCACTGGCTAGAAAAATCACTACAGGTTCTTTTCCCTTCCAGGGGGAAAAATGGAGCTCAAAATCTATGTCCACTTTTTGAGTTATTGCATGTCTTAGTTACTTTTCTCATTGCTGAGATAAAATACTCAACACCCAAAGTTAAAGGAGGAAAGTAGTATTTCTACTACTAAGTAGTATTTCAGTAGTATTTCTATCCCCTTGGCCTCAGCCTTCAAGGTTTGTCATTTATTTCATCTCACAGTTGGTAGAGGTTTCAGTTCATAGCTGGCTGACTCCAAGGCAATCGTATGGCAGAGGGGCATCACAGAGGAGAAATAGTTCATGGCAGACAGAAGGCAGATGAGCACTGAAGTAGCAAAGAAGCAGTAGCTCGCCTGCTTTCTTTCTGTCCATTCTACACTCCCTCTAGGTAGTGCTACCCACATCCATGCAGGGCCTCCCCATTTTCCACACCCAGAACTATGCCAAAGCAATCAGTGGACTAATTTACTAATCACACACCCTTAATCCCAGCATCACACACTTTAGATCTAGCCACCTCTGAAAAGCCCCACTTATGACCAACATGAGGTTTAGGGGAACATGTAGATTTGAGCCATAACATTCTGAGATTTTTTTTTAGTCTATATAGTCTCTGTAAGTAATCATTGAAATACAAAAGGAAAAATAGTTTATAAATTCAGCTGAATGCCAAATGCCATGTCTTTCATGAAGCCTTTAAGTGACAAAAAATCCTCCATTCGTCCTCTGAACTCAAATAGTAATGTATTTGTATCTGTATTTGTATCTGTGTTATACATTCTTCTCTTATATTTTTAATGGAAGAGAAAATTTCCATTACAAACCCTCAGTTCTTGCTATTCACCATGTGTGTCCCATGAAACAGAAGAATCAATAACATATAGAAACTGTCTAGAAATTTGAAATTTCAAGTCCGGCCCAAACCTGCTGAATCCGAATCCACGTAAAGCAAGATCATCAGTTCTAATGAACAGTAAAATTTGAGATATAACAATTCTAATTTTCAGTGAACTCATTTTTTTTCCTAATTAAGATACTTAATGTATGAAGATCTTGTTCAACTCCATTATGACTAGTATAACGCCATTATTTTAAGAAGGAAAGTAACTTCAAACTAGGTTCCATATCAATTGTGAGTTCCATAAAATTAGCTATTTTGATTCATGCATTTACTTTCTCAGCCGTTGCTGAATGCCTAGTGTGAACCAGTCCCTGTGATAGGTGTGTAGAATTCCATCTGCAGTAATCTACAGTGCCCAGTCTAGTGGGGGATAGTTATACATTCTTACTCCTGTTGGGTGATCCTTCAGCCATACTATAGCAATCTCTTTAACAGATGTACTATTCTGCGTAGTAATTAATCTTGCCTTTGTCTTACATTTCTTTCAGATGCACATATTGACTTATTTTTCACTGCTTGTGACACTGGAAGATCTGTGCTTAATAAATCTGGTGAAATTAAGTCACACACTTTGGTTGCTCATACATACAAGAAAAATGCCTTATTGACCACCCTTGCTGAACAATGCGTCAACTACATCTTGTAGTCCACCCTGCTCACCTATTCTTCCACCCATGCCTACTCCAATTTACATTTAATATTATCATCATGCAATAATAGTAGTAACTGACATATATGCCAGACATAATCCTCAGTATGTCACGTGTACTATTTCACATAATCCTGTAAGGCAAACATTAATCCTTTTATACAAATAAGCTGAGACACTGAAAATCAAACCTCTTGCCCTATTTATGAAAATGGTAGAGGTCCATTAGGACGTTGGGCTTTTTGACTTTGGAATCATATCATTGTATATAAATCCTTAAAGAGATAATTAGACATGTTGGCATAATTTCCAACAATTAAGTTTGTCTCTAATTACATATCCTATTTTTTGTCTGTCCTGAAACTGGCAGATATTTCACCAATGATGATGAGAGTTTTAGACACATTAGTCCTAAGAAGTTCTCTTAAAATAATTAAACAAACTGATAAAGATCATAAACTTAATTAAAGAATTTTCATTTTCCTGACTAAAAGGTCAATAGAAGCACAGAGGAAGTACAATTTCAATTATTTATTGACTGCATAATGTTCTTCCTTCATGAACACTTACTAACTTTTAAAGCTACACATCGCATAGTCATTTTCTTTATTACACAGCATTGGCAGAATGCCCAAGTTGTTCCCTTGCATCTTTGCTGTGCTGGTTTCTCAGAGTGTATCCTTCTCACCTTTGCTCGTACAGATTGCCATCACTGGGTTCTAAGTGTGTTGGGATTGCAATGCTATTTATGGAGGGTCTTGGCCATCTAACTCAAAAGACCGATTCCAATATCAGTCTAAAAGTTTCTGGTACTTGTCCTTTGTTATTTACAGCCTTTTTACAATTGGATTTGATTGTTACATTGACAAATGCCAAATCTACAGAAGAATAAATGATGTGAAGGTAGTGAGTTTCCCACTGAATTAATTTTTTCCACGGCCATTCACATGAAGCAGCATACTGAGCACTTGGTTTATGCTCTAGTTTCTAAACAACTTCAGTTCTTTACATTGGCTCCTTTCTGATCTATTCTTTTGATTATTAATATTTAAGAGGATGTCAGTGCAAAAATTGCATCAAATAGCCAAGTATCGATGCTGTAGCAAAGATTTAAAATGCTGAAAATATTGGTAGGAAATAAAGTGTATGGATTAACTGCATCTATTATCCTATCCTTTATAAACTGAGGCAATCAAATGGTACATGCACTCTTAAGAAGGTCTCTGCAAGATTGGAATATGCAAAGGGTATATTAGCACTTATCACCTATTGAAATAGACACATTTCTGTTTCACTGTAGTATTGCTCACTCTACTGAAAAATTCTCCTGAAATCCTGGACTTATGCAGTTAAATATGAAAAACTCTTTTCATGACATAATTACACCAAAGAGTGGACTCATGGTGCTTGCTCATTCATGTTGTATTTAGAAGCTCCAAGCAATTATTTTCAATGAACTGAAAATATCAGGCTACAACCAGTAGTATTTCTACCCCTTGGCCTCAGCATTCAAGGTTTGTCATTGATTACAACTTTACCCTTGGCTCCACCAACAGCTTTGTCTAGATCTTCTGTTGCCAGCTTGATTTGCAGCTACATAGATCTCTCAACAGTCTACTGGTGTGCTGCATTGCTTCACATACTTCCTGGCAGTTTCTGTTCACCCTGCAGGCAATCTCATATTCCTTTAACAATCAATAATGTTCTAAGCAAGTATTCTGAGAAACACCAAAGCAACCCATGGTCAATGCTTCAGCAGTATTCATTAACTAAAATGCATCATCAATACCTCTGAATCTAGCACTAGATGTTCTCCAGGACCTGGAAACCACCTCCCTTTTCAGTTATGTTCCAATTTTTCCTACCTCTAATTCTCACCTTCAGTCAATCAGAATTCCTTACTCCCTTAAAATAGTAATAATAAAATAAAAACTGGTTATAAACAGAGCCTACCAGGATATATTAATGGCTCACTCACTTTGGCGAGCATGGTTGGGAAGTAAGCAATGTGTATGTCTCAGAACCTATGGATAAAGCAAGCTCTGGGAACCAGTGGGTACAATGTGTTTGGTGGTACCCCCACCTGACTCCCTTAGGTGAGACTAGGTGGCAATCCAACCCCTCTTTCAGTCCCTTGATCTTAGTGCTTCCATCTGCATTCCTAGGAGACAGAAGTAGGAGCCTCAGGAAGTAGGCACAGCCTCTTTGCTCATATGCCTCCTTCTTTCTACTTAGAACTTTATTGTCTTAAGTTTCTTCTAAGAATTTCTTCAATTTCTTCATATATATCCTCTCATGAATTCAGAATGTACCTTATAATAGAGAATATACTTTTCCCACAGCACTTAATACTGTAACCTGGATCAGGTATAAGTTTGATCCCTAGAGTTAAGTTTGTCCTCTTGGATGTGACAATCTGTGCTTCAGATTTGTATTTCCTAGCCCTTATTTGAAAACAATAGGAAAGTCTCCAGCCTAATCCTTCCCCCCTGTTTTTCATGAGTGAGGTCATGACTGGGCAATAAAAGTATGTGTGACTCAAATTCAACATGTTCACTCTTGAAGCGTGTGTTTACTCCATTCTGCTCTACCATGAGCAATAAGATAATTTTCACTCCTCTCATTTACAAGCTTTGTTCTCTATGAATTTTACCCAAGTCTTATCAGTCCTCTTTCCCAAGAAGCTCTCAAATTTGAATTTGTCACTACCTCCACACAGCTACTATTCACTCACCAGATGCTCATAAAATCTTATTTTAGAATGCTTTAAAAAAAATTTTCTAACTTTCCTCCCTGTTTTAATTCCCCTAGATTTTGTATCTTTTATCACAAACAAGCAGGAGGTGTCTCTCTCAATCACTACTATATCATGAGTAATTTTCACCTTAAAATACATCCAATGTTGCCTAGGAAATGAAGTCCTAGAAGAGCTACACTCTGTCACCTTCCTACAACATCCAGGGCCACTGTACATGCTGGAGAATTAGGGAGGCCACCCTAGGGTCCTGTCTCCAGATCTTCCCACATTTCCTTTGCCTCTGTATAGAGTGCTGCCTCATTTGTGTTCCTGACAACTCCCACTCATCCTTCCTGACAAGGTTCGATGTCGTATGTTTAGCGAAATGTCCCCTGATCATTTCAGATCTTTCCTTCCTTTATGTACGTGTGTGCCTGTGTTTCCATTTACAAGGCAAATGAAGTGACCCAAATATAGGGTTGCCAGATTCTTTTTTTTTTAACAAGCGGCATTTTTAATCAAAGAATACACGGTGAAAGATCTGGTTAGGTATGACTAGTCTTTCTTGGTCAGTCTAGTTTCGAACTCACTTCACTGCACTGCAAGGTAAGCTATTTCCACTGGAATTAAGTCTGCGGCAGATAGTCATCAGCTAACGTGTCCTATTTGGAAAGTATGAACTGCTTAGAGGAGAACGCATTTGGAGTTTCTCCAACAAAGGAAAAAAAAAAAAAAACAAACACAAAGTATAATTTGTTAGAGATGACCCAAAAGTTATGTTTCCTGTATAGAGAATTTTGGATTTTCTTTTTTTGTTGTTGCTTTTTTTTTGCTTTCCTCTTGAATTTGGGATTCTACTTCAGCTTCTCAGACAATAGTCATCACCAACTAATAACACCAATAAGAACTGTATTGCAATAATTGAATACAGTAGTATCTCAGTTCATATGTACTTAATTCGTTCCAGGATTCTGAGGAAGATGACTGCGATCGTGTTCCTGACCTGATGGGAATGAAGCAAAGTTTTGCAGAACACTTCTGGATTTTTTGTTTGTTTGTTTTTGTTTTTGTCTTTTTGAGACAGGGTCTCGCTATGCAGTTCAGGCTGACCTTGAGCTCACTTTGTAGCCCAAGCTGGTCTCTAACTCACAACAATCCTCCTGCCTCAGTCTCCGAGTGCTGGGATTACAGGCATGCACCACCACACCTGTTTGCGAATTTTAACCATCACATTCCTATGATGTAAGCATTCTTAGTCCTAATTTACAGATGAGGAAGCTGATAGCAAACTCACTTGCCCAGCAAACAGGAAATAGTGAATGAATGGTGAGAAGTCTCACTAACTTCAAAGTGTTTGCTCACACCAGCAGTGCTGCTTCTCTGAATCTGCAATTAACTATTTATCTTCTAGGGTAAATGTATATTTCTGATTGCTTTTTCTTTTCTTTTCTTTTCTTTTCTTTTCTTTTCTTTTCTTTTCTTTTCTGTTCTGTTCTGTTCTGTTCTTTCCTTTTTCATTTGCAAACTGGGCTCACACCTGCTCTCCTCTTGCTTCAACCTCCCAGAGTATGACCAAGATTATTGGTATGTGCCGCTATATCCAGTTTCACTTTTATTTTGAAGGCAGAGACACAATGATATTCTGAGAACTTTTTAAAAATTGTATTATACTAACTTTTAGTACCAAGCAGATCACATAGAAGACACTCAAGACAATTTGCACAATATTTTGCTGGATCCCAGCATAGTGGTGCACACCTGTGATCCCAGCACTGCTTCGCCTTTGTTGCCCAGAATTGGTTTAACTATTCTAGGTCTCTTCTGGTTCCAGATGAATTTTAGGAATGTTTTCTCTAGATCTGTGAGTACATTAATGGTACTTTGATCAGGATTGCATTGAATCTATATAATAGTTTTGGGAGTATGGCAGTTTTCACAATATTTGTTCTTCCTATCCATGAGCAAGAATTATCTTGCCATTTTCTGAAATCCTCCTTGATCTCCTTTGCAAAGTACAGTCATTTTCACTGTATAGATCTTTTACTTCTTTTGTTAGATTGATTCCTAAGTATTCCATTTTTTGGATGCTATTGTGAAGGGTGTGGTTTCCCTAATTTCTCTCTCAGTGTGTTTGTTGTTTGTGTACAGGAATGCTATTGATTTTTGAGTGATGATTTTGTGTCCAGCTACACTACTGAATTTGCTTATTAAATCTAGAAGTCTTTTGGTGGAGGTTGTTGGGGTCTTCTATGCAGAGTATCTTGTCATTTGTGAAAAATGATAATTTAACTTCTTCCTTTCCAATCCTTATTCCTTTTATTTCTCTCTCTTGTCTAATTGCTCTGGCTAATACTTTCAGAACTATATTAAGGAGGAGTGGTGACAGTAGACATCCTTGTCTTGTTCCTGATTTTAAAGTGAAAGGTTTCAGTTTTTGTCCATTTAGTATGATGTTGGCTGTTGGTTTGTCATAGCTTTGATTAGATTGAGGTAAAGACCATCTATTCCAATTTTCTGTAGGATTTTTATCATAAATGAGTGTTGGACTTTTCAAAAGCTTTTTCTGCATTTATTGAGATGGTCATGTGATTTTTGTCTTTGGCTCTGTTTACATGATGTATTATGTTTATTGATTTGCATATATTGAACCATCCCTGCATTCCTGGGATGAATCCCACTCAGCCATGGTGTATAATCTTCTTGATGATTTGCTGCATTCTGTTTGCTACCATTTTATTGAGGATTTTTGCATCTATGTTCTTTAGACAGATTGGCTTTTATAATTGGCACTTTCTCTGGTTTTGGTATCAGGGTAATACTTGCCTCTAGGAATGAATTAGAGAGAATTCCTTCCCTTTCAATTTCATTAAAGAGTTTGAGGAGTACTGGCATTAAATCTTCTCTAAATTTCTTGTAGAATTCCGTTGTGAATCTGTCAGGACCTGGGCTTTTCTTTGTTGTAAGTTTTTAATTACATTTTCAATTTTATTGACTGATATTGGGTTATTCCAAATTTTTATATCTTCCTAATTCAGCTTTAGTAATTCATATGTATCTGGGATTCTGTGCATTTCTTCTGTGTTTTCCATCCTGTGAGAGTAAAGCTTTTCAAAGTAGGTATTAACAATCTTCTGAATTCCTATAGGACCTGTAGTGATTTCACCCTTTTCCTTTCTTATTGCATGAATTTGAATTTTTTCTTATTTTTTTTATAAGATTGGTTGGGGGTTTATCAACTTTATTTATTTTTTCAAAGAACCAACTCTTTGATGCATTAATTCTTTGTATTGCTTTTTTACTCTGCATTGTGTTAATTTCTGTTTCTTGTTTTTTTTCCAGAAACTTTTATTATATTAAGAATATTAAACTTTTGACTGTTACATGAATTTCAAATTATTTTTCCCTCTTGTCCTTGGTATTTTTTGTTTATTATTTTTTGTATTTTGTTTTCTGAGACAGAGTCTCCCTGTGTAGTTCAGACTGGCCTTGAACTCACTATATAGCTCAGGCTGGACTCAAAATTGCAGCAGTCCTCCTGCTTCAGCCTCTGAGGTGTGTGCCACCACACCTGGCCTTGTCATTGGTCTTTATAGATTACTTAGCTTTCATTTTTTATGCTATATGAAATTTTTGTTGGGTAGATTTCTGTTTGATAATATGTAATCTTTTTTTCTTATTGCCTTTGGATTTTGAGTCTGAGCACAGAAAAAATCATTTTTCCTTTTAATATGTATATGAGTTAGTTGTTTACATTTGCATCTCTTCACTCACATGGAATTTAGCATAAGGGATATGAGAATTAGATTTAATATTATTTTCTTATATAACCATCTAGTTATCTTACCATCAATTAATAAAAATTTCATCTTTTCCTGACTAATTTGAGGTAATGCTTTATTATATAACAATTTTCCATGTGTAATGTTTGAAGTACTTGTAAATTTTACCATATATTATATTAACAATATATGCTGCTTTAATGCTGAAGGATCTAGAATATATTATTGTTCCTCCTTAATGCTCCTATTTTTCAGGAATTTTTGGATGTTCTTCCACTGATACTCTTCCAAATAAATTTATAATCAAATTATATGGGCATGTAAGTTTTGGTATTTTCATTGAGCTGTACCCTTTAAATCCAAAACCGAAGATACAGAACCTTCCTGTTATTTTAAATCTCCTTTTATGTTGCATAATTTTCCTCATGTAGGTTTTATACATTACTTATTACATATTCAATTTTATCATTATCAAAGATGATAAATAGATAGATAGATAATGTTAAGGAATTCAGTGGCATTTTCATCTGGAGTATATGTGCCCCATGCCCTTTTATCTATCCTACAATATGGTATTCCTTTTGAGAGAGCTTATTAACCACCACAAAACTAATCTTTGTAGAAAGTAAATTGTTCGACAACCAGTGATAAATATAAAGCTCTTAAAGTTCAGGAATTTCTCCAGTTCTTCTTAGACGAAGTGTCAAGCTCTATGTTTGTCATATAATTAGATACAATATAAGCTCTATGTACTTTATTTTCCTTGTTACTGTTTTTCCATTTTCTCAAATTATCACCCATTATTTTTTTTTAGAAATGCTTAATGTTTACAACATTTCAAAAAAATAAAGAGCTTGGAATTTCGATAAGTATAAGATAACAAGAATTTGCAACTATGTAAATTAACCATGACTTTACTGTTATTTCACCAAATAAATAAAATTTTCATTTGGAGAGCTTAATAATTTCCTCTTGATGGCTTTTTCACTCCAGGCTAAATTCCCCTGCCTCCTTTCCTGGTTTTAGTGGCTGAAAATAATTTGCAGAGGGGGTGCTTGGAAGAGGTCCAGGGCAAACAACCTAGAGAGCTATAGTTCTTCATTTAAAATGGGTTATTTAAGTTTAATTATCCTTTGGCTGATCCTCCAGGCTCCAAACTCATTCATCAGTACCCAAGATATAATACAATAAAATAAAACATTTTTTGTTTTTAAAGATTTATTTCCCAAGCTATTTTTTCATTTAAAAGTATGTTGACACCACATTGTCATAGACTGTATGATTGTCCCCATTTTTGACCATCCTAGTGTCCACATTCTTGCCATGGTTTTATCATGGGTGAAGCAAATTTTCTCATCCTTTAATTTTGTGTTTGGTGGTGTGACTTAATATAATAGTGGCAAATGGCAAGAAATGATGTAATATCATTTCTGAAGTTAGAATATAAAAAGGCTCATATTGTCTCCTTTACCATTTTGCAGCCACAGGAATTAGCACTTATGCCCATGTTACTGTTATGAAATGACTGTGGCCTAGTGTCTTGGCACTGGCTTTGTCACTGAGACACAACATCTAGCACCCACAACTTAGAGGAATTTATTTTGGCTCACATTTTAGAAGTTTCAGTCCTTGAAACATTGGCAGCAGCATGGCGAAAGGGCAGAGGTGGAGGCAAGATGCTCAATTCATGGTGACCAGGAAGCAGAAAATGACAGGAGGAACCAGGGAGAGAGATCACTCTTCCAGATTTCCCACCCAACGACAGGCCTCTAACAAGCAGACCCCACCTCCTCACAGCAAATCAACCACTGCTTGATCAGAGTTCAGTTACCTTCCAAACACGAGGTTTGGGAGGCCGTTTTTTATCTAAATCATAACACTTGGCTAAAACATAGTGCAAGGAAAATTAGAAATGTAAGGGTGTTTCCCCCAGCTACCCGATGGGAAGTTATTCCTGCAGTAACGGAATGAGCCCCAACCTGAACCAGTAGTGCATACATAAGCCCAGAATTCCACCTGACCCCCAGATCCACAAGGTTATCAAATGATTATTAAGTCCCTGAATTTTGCAGTTGTTTGATATATAGTAGTAAATGATTGATTCAACAGCCACTCCAATCCCCCCACTAAATATTGGATTACAGTCTTGGTCTTTTTTTTTTTTCATTCTCCATAGCTAATCAATCATCAAATGTTTATTAGACTGCTAGAATGTTCTTCAGTCCCTCCTTCCTTTCCAATATCTCTATCACTATATTAATTCATACTATATCATTGCATATCGGCATTATTACAATAACCTTCAAACTGGCCTTTAATTTCCTTCCCCCTAATCGCTCTTTTCCAATAAGTTGTGAGAGGAGTTTTCTTTCTTTGTCCCTCAAATTACTTTGGATTGATATCTGCAAAATCACAGCCACTATTTCTTCATCTTTCTCACAGTGGGTCACACTCACAAGTTTCCCTACTGAATACAAAGGGTGTTTATATATCTGTTTCAAGCATTCACCCCCCACAATATAAATTGTCTCTTCCTTATTGTAGAGATAGATGATGCATTATCCCCTAATTTATCCCCACCATCAAATGCAGACTATGACCTCAAATTATCTATGCAGTCTTACTTTCTATCCTTTCCTCTGCGTCCCACTGACTTACCAGTAAATCACACTGAAATAACTTTCCCTCCCTCAACCTCAGTCTCCATAGAATGGCTATGAAATTTCCTCTGCCAGACACATTGTTCAGCCCTCTTGATCTCAAATGGAGCTAAAATATCCCACCCCCTGTGAAGATCTCATTAATATCTTCCTATACTCCTACCCCAAGACTCTACTACTCTGGGTTTCAATAGGGTTTAAATATTTTTATACTGGCAATCTTAAATTTATTTAAGTACCTTAGTATCCCCCACTTAAATCTCTTCTCCTTAAAAATAGAGAACTTGCTGGGGATATAGCTCAGCTGTTCAAGCACCTGCCTGGCAAGCGCAAGGTCCTGAGTTCGGTCCTCAGTACCACAAAAAAAAAAAAAAAAATAGAGAACTTGTCCTACTAACCTGTCCCAGCACAATACCTGGCACTTAGTGAGCACAGTAGAGTTTGTATAGATAAAAAACCTTCAAGAGATACTTGAAAGTCTGAATGCAATGTCTTCCTGCTGATTGGTCATGAAGAGGATTTTAGTGTATTTTTTTAATTAAATATCCTTCTTACTTCAAAATTATTTAGAAATCAAAGACTTTAAGCTCCAGGGATACTACCATGGAGTAGTATAATTTGTAAAATTAAATGAGTTTTCAAGGTAGATTTTACACATGCTAATTAATACCTTTTAAGGAATGACTGATTTAATGAGAGACTATCACACATATAAAAGTGTTTGAACAAATTAGAGTAACAGAAAATTAATACCAAAAATGTGAATGCAATTATCATTTGACCATGCTTATCCAAAAGTTGTAAGTATTCTGTAATTTATTTACACAACAGAATAAAGAAAATAATGTTCAGCTTTTAAATTCATATGATCAATTGTAGCAAATACAGGAATGGCTATAACAAATTAAATTAGTACAATAAATAGGTTCATCATTTAGTAGCTTAACCACAGCATAAAAATAAGCTCACTATTGAATAGACACAGGAATCTATAGATGTTCTTTATATGAGAAGTATTTATAAAGTTCAGAAACAGTAAGAAAGTACCACATGCTCAATTACCAACACAATTTATGCTTCAGAAAACCCAGCTCATCATCATTCAGCAAGACTCATGCATTCATGTCACCACACACCCTTGACAGAGTGACCCTACACTTAGCTCATTCCTTAGAGGTCTGCTGTTCATCTCCAGTGACAGATTTGAAGACAAAGTGCCTTCCCTTACAAGATTTGTCAGTGAAACTCGTGGTCCTGGGAAATGGTAAGAGACCACTAGGAACTTGATAATTCAGATGATAAAAGTGTAACCCAGAGAATCAGTGGGTCCAGCCCACATTTCTATGCATGACTACTCCTGGGAAGGTGCATAAACGTGGTCACCTATCATGGTCACTTCTTCTGAGTTATTCATCTTTCTCCTCCCTTACTTAAAAAACAAAGTGAAAATTTTTACTAATAGATCTTTAGTCCCTAGAAAATTGTTTTCTGAAGCATACAGGGCTTGACGTGTAGTTCAGTGGTAGCACATTTGTAGAGCACATGTGAAACCCTTAGGACAATTCATAACACCCAAAGAAACAAAACAACAAAGCATGTAAAAAGCAGCTCACAAAGGTATGCAAATAAAATGTTAAGGCTTCCGCTAGTGTGTGTCAATATTGTCCTTTTCAATCAAATATATTGTTTTCATGTGTTTTTAATAAGTACATATGCATAGACACCCCCCCATCTATGGTTTTCCTTTCCATGGGTTCAATTTTTCATGGTTTCAGTCAACAACCATCCAAAAATATTAAATGGAAAATTATAGAAATAAAGAATTCATACATTTGAAATTGCATATCACCCCTAATAAACTGATGAAATGTTGTGCTATCAGACTACATCCCACCGGGGAATGAAACCTCTCTTTCTCCAGCATCTCTGTGCTTTATACACTGCTCACCTTTTAATCACTAGCAGAAGTTCAGTTATCACAGTCACTGTCACAGTATCACAGTGCTTGTGTTCCAGTGACCTTTGTTTCACTTAGCAATGGCCGCAGGTGCAAGAGTAGTGATGCTGGCAATTCAGACATACCAAAGAGAAGCTGCACAGCACCTCCTTTAAGTGAAAAGGTGAAAGTCCCCAACTTAATAAGAAAAGAAAAGCATAGCATTATGGGGTTACTACCATGTCTAGTAAGAAGGAATAGGTAAAGCCAGAGTATAACAGGCTTGGGTTCTCCTCTTCAAGCACCTACTGGAGGTTTGAACACAGATAACCAGTGACTACTATAGTTTGTCAAGAATGATATGTGCATGTTTTCTAAACACACAAGCGATGTTAAGGCATGTTAGTTTAGAATATTTTTACATATGATATGGAATTCCAAAATTTGTGGGGGAAAACACGCTGTAAACCACTTAGGTTCAGATTTTTTTTAAGGCTCTTATTTATATTTATTTTTAATCTATAAATAGGAAATAAATTAAATTTTACTCTTTCCTATATGTGACTATCAGTGGAACCTTCCTGTGATGCTTCTCCTTGGCCCTTTGGGTCAGAAGGGCTGTTTTACCTAAAAGAATAGATGAGTGGCATTTTTCCTGAAAGTATAAGGAAAGATAAGAGATTGACAGGCTTGGTATTTTGCCAAGTAGATGCAAAACCAAGGAATGGGCAGTCTTAATATTCTTTCTATGCCTGATATGATCTCGCTGTGTGCTTTATGAGAAGGTATAGATAGTGGTCATCAAAGCAGATATGACATGAAAAGAGCTAGGTGTTCATAGTTACTGACAGAGCTATTTAATATATGCTATAAGTCCATGCTAATAATGAAGAAATTTGCACTAAATTTATATCACTCTCTGAGATAGTATGTATCATTTTCACTCTCACTGTATAGTTTTCTAACTTACAAATTATGTTTCAAATCATACACAGTTATATGCATAAATAAATAAATCATAATTTCATGAATAGTCTATGGCTATATTTATTTATTATTCAGAATGCATACTTTAAAATTTTAATAGACAAAAATAAATTATTTAGAAATGGATACTACAACTGCAGAGAACATAGCAAAAAATTTGTTTTAATGCTCTTTAAAGAACCACTGTATCAATTAATTATCTTATAAACCATGCATAGATATAACTTGTAGAATAGTCTGTTTAGAAGAGAAAGTAATTTTTAAAGCCAGTTGTATAATTGCTTCTCCTACTAATTGATTCTTACTGCATTCATTGAAAGAGCGATTGTTTTCTGACTTGCTCCTAATATTCATGTGAACAGTTATACCTAAAAAAACGCTGAAGTTTGTCACATAAACCTACCTTCTTCATTTTCCAAATGAGTCTATGGTTCAAAAAAGTGAAACTATTGATGGAATTCCTACAGTGATTTAGTAGCAGCCAGTTCTACAACACATGGAAAATACTGCATAAGATGTTCTTAAATAATGTTTAAGATTGATACACAAATGTATTCCTTCAACTCATTTGATTCCCAAAATAACTGTAAGGTACATAATCATTTTTGTACTCATTCTCCTGGAAGGAAACAAATTTATTAGCCTGAAAAAACACAGCTGAGTAAGGGTAGAACTGTGTTTACTTGCACCTAGATCTTCAAACTTGACACTCACCCAATCTAGTGCTCTTCTGGTTTGGCTGAAATAATGCTTATTTAAATTTGCATTTCTCAAATGACTAATGATGTTGAACATTTCCTTGTGTATTTATTTGCCATTTATATTTCTTTATCTGAGAAATATGTATTCATCTCAGAAGCCCATTTTTGGACTGGGTTTTTGAATTGGGGGAGGATTGGTGTTTTTTAATTCTTTATATGTTCTGGATAGAAGTCTTTTGTCCGAGGAACAGTCAGCTAAAATTTTTTTCCCAATTTGTAGGTTTTCTTTTTACTCTGCTGATGATTTCTTTAGATGTGCAAAAACTTTTCAGTAAGATGAGATCCCAGTTGCTGATTCTTTGAAGTATTTCCTGTGCGGTTAAGTTTTTGTTCATGAACTTTCTGCCTACCCCTATGTCTTCAAGACTTTTACCTACTTTCTCTTCCAGTAGATTTAGTGTTTCTGTTTTAATATTTAGATCTGTGATCCATTTTGACTTGAGTTTGGTGCGTGGTGATAGACTTGAGTCTATTTTCAGTCTTTGGCAGGTGGCAAGCCAGTTTTTCCAGCACCATTTATGAAAGAGGCTATCTTTCTTCCAGTGAACTTGTTTGGCCCCTTTGTCAAAGATTAGGTAGCTGAGTGTGTTTGTGGTTGTGGCTGTTTCTTCTAGCTTGTTCCATTGATCCTCAGAACTGCTTTTTAGCCAGTACCATGTTGATTTTATTACAGTAGCTTTGTAGTATAATTTCAGGTCAGGGATTGTGATACTACTGATTTCTATTGCTTTATTGAAAGGAACAGCTAATTAATTATTTGATCAGTCTTATATGTTTATATTTGTTTTCCTGAGTAACCACTTTGAAGATATTGTTACAGGCAGCTGAGTTAGATAGAAATATTATAGGCAGTCAGACAGGGCCAGGCCCTGGAAGAAGCCAATATGGAAGACAAGATACCTTACAAATGGAGAGGTTGTACTTGCTTCAGGCCAGATCTCAAGACCAAAGACTAAACAAATACACTCACATACATTCTTAGGGATAGACATCAGGGACTGATATTCTAAATAGGTAACAATCACCTTGAAGAGTCCTTGACCCAACCCCTTACAGGAAAAGCCCCTGTTCTGTATTCATGGCCACTTGCTATGAGACTCGCTTCCCCATTTGATCCCAATTTAATCAATTTTTCCTGAACAATTCTTATTGGCTGACTATAGTTTTGTCCATCATTCCCCTACCTTGGACACACCTCACCTCGTGGTTTTGCTCTATAAAAGTCCCTAAAAAAGACAGAGTCTTGAGTAACCCACTCGGGCCCCTCTTCTGTCCCTCTTGAACAGAAGCTTTCTTTCCCTCAATAAATATGTTCTGCTCTTCACCTCCATTGTTCCTAAAATTCATTCTTCAATTTTAGAGAACATGAACTCATCCCAGATATCATTCAGGTTGAGAGTTTTTATTTTCCTGTATCAATATCAACATGTAATACAACAACCATTGTTAATTTCCTATCACCTTGTCTGAAATTCAATATTTCTTGTGTTGTTCTTGTGTTATTTTGTAAATGTGTGTGTGTTTGTTAATAGGTTTTCATTCTCTTATTTTTAAAATTAAAAAAAGCTTATTTACCATTTGGTTTACTTCCCATCTTCTTTGTAAGGTTGAATAAGTCCTTCAGCAGATCCCACTCACATATATTGAATTCTACAAAGAACATAGTAATATTGACAGAGTATTAAATCTGAGTTAAATTCTTGACCTTTAAAAACTGATTGTTTATTAAAGTAAAAAATACATAGATCAACTTTAAACATTGAAATACTTTAAACTTTATTTTCTATATTAAGAAAATGTTTTCAACATTTTAAGAATTAGAATTAAATTTTCTTGTGAGACTGCAAATGATTACTTTTAATCTTCCACACTATAAAAAAGAAATTAGAAAGATATATGACCCTCTCTTATTTCACATGAATTAATAAAAACTAAAAAGATATCGGATAGATTCTCTGCTTTCCTGAAAAAACTCCAAGACTATAAGCCTTTAGTATTAAATGCTTAACTTTATAAAAGATGATCTGATGAATGCTATTTTTGAATAGCTGGAAAACAATTGGCATAGAAAATGAAATGAATTTAAAAGCTGAGCTATTAATGTATAGAATTTTGCCAACTAAATAAATGTTTTCTTATTTCAAAGGCAATTTGTGAAGAACTCATTCTATTTAAACAAATTCTGATTTTTATTATCTTCAGTGAAGGAAATATTTGTTAAACAAACTAGCAAAGGGCCATGATAAAAATCTCAATAACATTTCCCAAATGCGTACACTTTCTAGACACTATTTGGGTTGCTAAATCCTTTGTGACCTCCCTGTAAATCCAGTCCCACATGGTCATAAATCATTTTCATTTTGACTGACGGTGATTTTTAGTCCTGTACACAGCTGCTTTAGTGGGAGACTTATAATGCTTCCAGTGTGTGTTTTTACCCTGTGTTATGTGTGTGTGTAATATGGAGCATGGGGTACAGTTAGGAAAACTTGAAAAAACGACATTCTCTTATATCAACAATCTTTTCCGAAAGTACTGGCAATTAGAGCCAACCTTTACATCATCTTTGTAAAATTCAGACAGTTAAAAAAAAAGTTCAATATACAATAGGCCATGTTGCTGAAATGGTCATAAGTTAAAAAGAGTAATTAACTCTTTATGATTTAAAATGTGAGTGTTCTTTAGTGAGACAAACCTACCTTTTTTGGATCCTTTCTCTCTTTTTAAAAACCCAAACTTGATTACTTTTCAATGCGTAGTAGTACTTAATGGAGAGCTAGGGAAAGAAAACTTTTAAAAGTAAAATTCTTATCAGTAAAACTATTAGCAATTCTCATCAGTAAATTACCATATAAATATGTGCTTCTCTCCAAAACCATTGAGGATGGTGGTGGGGCTGATGGGACATCAGATGAAGTTAAGAGGCCACATCTGGGGGTCAGGACAGAAAACAGGAAAGTCATTTCTAACAGTTAGAAACACATTTCAAGGGCAGAATCCCAGGAAGGTTGGATGGTCTCAGTCTTGGAAGTGGAATACAGAATTCTCACCAAGAAAGGAGATCTCCCTGCTGGGACCAGCAATACTGTCTTCTCTTAAAACTTTGCTCATCATAACCATGCACACACATACTATGCAAAACAAAATAAAACCCACATCGTAACTATGCACAACAAAATAAAACAAGAATGTCAAATGTTTTTGCTTTGAAGTCCCAAGGATTGTACAACCCTCATTTCCCACCACCATTCTTTATTTTTCTGCACATCCCTTAATACCATCTAATATATATATATGGTATATGTAGGATATAATATATATATATATATATTTAGTTTCTTTCTTTGTACACTTTCTCTTATAAAGTGTAAGCTTCAGGAAAATAAGGGTTTTTGTCTTTGTAGTCACTGCTGTATTTCTTTCTCCTGGTGCAAGACCCAGCGTATTGTAGGTGCTGAGCAGATATTTGTCAAGTAAATGAATGAGTCTTCCTGTGGCCTATTTCTCCACAGAGAAAGAGAAAGCCTGAAAGCCCAGAGAATGATTTGAGCCACAGTGACCTCACAGGTGTCACCAAAGTACTTTCACTAAAGTGTAAGTCTGCAGAGATTCAGATAAAAGAAGTTAAAAATACTACCAGAAGCCATAAGTGTCTGCTTATTTTCAGGCAGTCTTAATTTCCCTTAACATAAAATAACTGACAATAACAGAAGCAAAGAACCATGATGAGAAGCTGGAAGTCAGACCCAACAAGGACTGCTCACAGTGGTGCGTTGGTTCCCACTACCATCTCAGCCAGTACCAAAAACGAAGGTCTGATGTTCATTCCATGGTGCTGTCTTATACACTCTGCAAGCATTTTACCCTGTTCAGGCTGCTATAATAAAGTACCCTAGGCTGGGTAATGAACAAATAACAGAAATGTATTGCTCATAGCTCTACAGGCTAGGAAATCCAAGATCAAGGCTCTAGAAGATTTGACATCTGGTCAGGGTCCGTTCCTCGTAGATGGCACCTTCTACATCTCCTCGCACTATGAAGGGTAAGATAAACTCCTTCAAGCCTCCTGTATAAAGGGACTGATCCCATTCATGAAGGTGGAGCCTTCAAGTTCTAATCACTCCCCCACGAAAAGCTCAGCTTCCTCATACCATCCCTGTGGGGTTAAGTTTCAACATATAAATTTGGGGAAATACAAACCTTCCAACAATAGTGCCAAGCCAAAGACACTGCTGTCAGCAGTTTATGGTTAGCAAAGAGGTTGTGAGTGTGAAAACATATTTATCAAATTTGAATTTAAAGTCTTGTTATGTCTCTAGTCCCAGGTGTCAAGGACAAATGGAAAGGGGTTTGTTCCTGCAGTGTGTCTGAGTAACAAATATATTTATTATAGTAAGCACCTATTGCTCACTGAGATCTAGTCCCCCAACTAAGTATTTCGCATATACTATTTCATTCTTATTTGTACAGCATTGGGAAATTCACCAAGACACTTCTCACACTTGTGATTCCTTCCATTTGTACAACTCCTGTAGTCGCTCTGTTGAGCTAAAGATGAGAGAGCCTGTAAAGTGCTCATGCAGGAAGCATCAGACTTAGCAGAACTGACAAAAAGCAGCTGGAGTATTCACCACGGTTTCCCTCCTTCAGCCCAGACTGGCAGAGGCTGGAGACCCTTGTGAAGCAGGTGGGAAATATCTCCAATTCCTCTCCATTTGTTCTCTGCTTTTCAGCAATTTCACAGTCATTGTTATCCACCACAGCTCCTGACTTCCAGATGAAAATGCTAGGCAGTTAGGAAACTCCCAAGCACTCAGTCTCCCCATATGGCTCTATACTGCATTAGATCTAGGCTATATCAAAAGCCAGTGAAAAAAACCTCTTCAGATTTTTCAGCTAGTTTTTAACCTAAGCTGACATGCCTATTGTTAGGATTGGGAAAATATTTTGAGAATATTCTTGATATGGTGTTTGACCTTTCATAGATTGGATGCTGGGATTCAAAGGATTGGAATTCCTTCTCATAATCACAGCCCTAGAATCACTGTTCTAAGGCTACTATTAAAAAGTATTTGACTCTAAATATTAAATTAAAACTGGAAGAAAACCAAGAATAGTGATCATTTACATAATTACATCAACCTATACACTAAAAAGTTCAAACACGCTCCTATCCTGAGTACCAAAAAGGAAACAAAAAATTATGCTGAAAATCTTCCCTCAGAGGCCAAAACCCATCTGACAAACTACAGAGCTTGTTGCGGCCTTGATGGGTCCTCTTTTTTGTGTGTCTCCACAGATACACAATCGTGGTATGATCAACAGATACAATTTTAGTGTATGATTTTCATGTCTGTTTACCAGCCTGGCAAACAGACAACATCCAGCAGAGATGGTTCCAAGCCCACTGTAAAGATCCCTGTGATAGGAACAAGCACATTAGAGATGATGCAGGTTCCCCTGGGCTCTAACGAGGCTTGTGGAATGAGGTAGGGGACACAACGGTGGGACAGAGAAGGGTACATTGTGTCAAAAGAGAGCACCCATGTGACATGGCTACCAGGATAGACCATCAAAAAGCAAACATACAGACATTTCACTTTCAGGTGGTCAGACCTTAGTTTAAAATCACTCCTAAGGTATCTTTCTTGTGATATGATTTTCACAAGAACAGACAACATGGAACCTTCTTATATCCTCCCACCCTGAAAAGCACACTCCGAGTTTCATCATTTGTAATTCTCAGACCAAACCATCTCCTTTTCTGTAGTACATTAGCATGGGCCATTCACCCCAAAAAGAATACTCTTTTCCGCTTCACTTCCTCCAAGTAGATTAACTCATCCTCAGGTCCTGTCATTCAGAAAGCTTGTCATTCAGTGTTAACACCACCTCAAAATTGAAGGAGAGAAATTTCTTACATTCTATGTTCTAATTATCCGTTGACTCATCTCTACCCACCAGCGGGCTCTCATGAATGGATTATGTCAGATTTACTTCCCCAAACTTAACACTGTGCCTAGAAGAGCGGCAGCAAACTTGTGGTATACATACCACAGCTGAGTATGTGTTATGGAAAGCCCTGAAAGGTTCACCATCACTGGCCTACTGCATAGTAGTAATCCAGCAAACACTAAAAGAAAAGACAGATAAAGAGAAAAGTTCAGTGGATCACAGCATGCATCCTTCTTTCTTGGTACCCAAAAGAATTTTGCTAGAGCAAATAGGAAGATAAATCAGTCAATAAGTTCCATGTGGCCAGAGGAGAGACCTACTTATCTTCTGATGTCTAAACTAAGAGCAGTAAGGGGCAAAGAGAGACATTACACATTGGTTAAGAGTAAGTCCATGCAGTTGGAAGATCGATACTCACACCAGGAAGCTGTCATTCAAAGATACACCACAATGAGAAGCCAAACTCAGAGAATCAAGTTGGAGAAACAGAACTACATGTGTGAAAAAGGGAATGAATTTGAACTAACATGAAAACAACTTTGGTCTCTTAACAAATTTACCTATAGAAATCCATTGTACCATTGTATTATAGACTTTGCAATAGTACATGTGTGATCGAGATATACTTATTCTTTTTTATTTTATGAAAAATAAAACAAAATTTCATAACTAAATAATGAGAACAATCATAATTAATACACTGTGTTACATTATCTTCAAAGTAGTTACTCAGAATATAACATAAACCAATAAACAATCAGCTTTGGTTGCAAGTCCATTTTGTCTGAAATAGGATAGCTGCTCCTGCTTGCTTATGGGTTTCTGTTGTATGGAATATTGCTTTAACTTTTGATCTATGAATTTCTTCTTGTATGAAATGTGTTTCTTATATGCAGTATACTGTTGGATTTTGTTTCCTGATCCCTTCTGCTAATCTATGTCTTCTGACACTACTATGTTACCTTGGCCAGTAAATTCAGCAACTACAATGCCATCAAATAGCAACTGGACATTGACAAGCCCTAGAAACCACTCATGAATAACCCTTCACCAAAGGAAGTAGTACAATGTTAGGTCACACTTATATTGACCTATAGGAATTCAGACCACTAGTTTCTGCTGGATGTAGTAACAGAGCTCAAACACACCACTAGACTAAATGCATTCTTTTTCTGGACCTCCCCCTCTGACGATTGCTCCCACTGAACCTGGCCTCCCACAACAGAATACAGGCTCTGTGCCCTTCCTGGTCTGAGGCTGGGCTTTCCAGGGGATCCCAGGAGAGCCCTATCTAGTTCTTACCCTCTCCATGCCTATCTTCCAAGGTTCCTTCCCATCCAATCTCTTTGGTAGGCTATCACTTCATTCCTGAAGCAAAACTCTCCTTCTGGGTGTTGGTCTCCTCTTCAATCAAGTTGATCTGCTCATTGTCACCCCTGTTGACCTTTGCTGTAGAGAGCCCAGGGGCCGGGGGTGAGAGGCATGGTTTTCAGGTCCTTTTGGCCCTGCATGCGGCTTGGACTGGCCTGGGACTCTACTGGGCTGTAGCATGGGGTTTGTGGGTCCTCCTCTTGATACATTTATTCTTAAGCTAACTGATAGTAGCCAAATATATGTATATTTCATTCTGTTATCAAATAATCATTTTGCATTACCTAAAAATAACCAAGGGAAAATATCCCTTTATTTTTCAGAAAAAGATTTATATGGAACTGACCATACACAGCAGATAGCAATTTCTTTGTGTGCCAACTACTATACCAACCTCTTCACTGACATCTTATTCAATCTCACTGGCAACTCTGTAATATGTGTACACTACTATTATATGTACTATATATACTACTATCATACTACTATACTATAAGAATTAAATAATTTTGTTACTCTCTTAGAAAGTGGTAGAGCCATGATTCAAATGTAAGGGTATCTAATTGTGTCTGATGTAAAGTCCATAATCTTAACCACTGAGTCATACTATCTTTATCAAAACTGACGTTTGAATCAGTATTTCACTAAAATATTTAGATAACTTAGGTAAGCATATCCTACTAAGTGGCATAAGTATTTGTGTGTGTCAGGCCTCATGTGTACTGAGCATAAACACTGCATTTGTAGTGTTCAAGGGTGATGCGAGCAGCTTAGTCCTAAAACAAGGAAATCATGGTACAAGCTACTTCCTGGCCAAATAAGAGAGCTGACTCACTTGGTTTTTGTTGCTGCCTTGGCTGAGAATTCTGATTCACACAATTAAATTAATGCAAATCTTATTCATAAACATTAAAAACTTAAGGAGTTCCCTGGGGGAAATAAAATTCTAATAACAGCTGAGATTTTGTGAAGGTTTCTCAAACAGTGCATGTTCAGTTTCCAATTTAAAATAGTGTTTCTTTCTATCTTTGTATTGACCATTCTCTGACCAGTTTCTACAAATATTTGAAATCTAAGTAACTGCCTCTCGTTATAAATACATCACCCATAGCTACTTGATATGATGCTTATCTCCTTTTAGGAATGATAAGTGTAATTTATGTCCCCATTTGCTCCCTAAAAGTAACACAGATCAAAAGAAAAACCTAAATATGTATTTTCCAGCTCCTCTGTTCATCTGTTAGTAACTGTCCTGAAGAATGGCTTACATGGGGTTCTAGTTACCAGGCATTCTTTTATTTCTTATGATGTGACATTTTGGGTTCTAATCAGCTATCAAAGAAGACCTGTGGTGAGCTTCGTGTCTTGTGATCTTGCCGCTCTTCTTCTTTCAGCTCTCTCTATAGAGATATAACACGGGTTAACCATTATTGAACACCATCAGGTAGAAGGATCCTGTGGGGAAAAGATTAATAATACTAATACTTCTTCCTATTTATATGTCAGATCATCAAAGTCAAACATCCTCCCCATCACAGAACACAAATTGACATCTTAAGTAGCACACACTGTCTCATGAAGCTCAAAAGCTTATAAACTAAGGCTCCCTGGAGATTATTTTCTAAAACAAATAGTATCCAGTATTTTTTTAAAACTTCATAAATCTGTAGGCCACTTTTATACAAGTCTTCTAAAGTGTAAGGATAAGTGATAGGCAGATGGTGAATAAATTTTCTTTTACACAGAGAAAATTTAAATATAAGTTTTAAAACTTGGTGCTTGAAGTGCCAGAGTCATTGTGTTATTTATGTAGTGTTGTACAATTCCAAACTGCTTTCAAAAATATCACCTTGGGCTCAGAAGATTGCTATAGCATTGGACATTTATAATCTAGTTAATGTTTCCCAGTCAAGAACAATGTCCAACACTGGAATCTGCCCTGCTCTGCCCTAGAAAGTGTTCTTCTGCCTCATAGGATTTTGCAGGGACAGCTCATTTAATGAAAATTTCTCAGGTGTTGGAGACTTCTCTCATTAAAATATAACCCTTAAAAATGAGCCTTCCAGTAGAAATACAGTTCAGGGCAATTTTGAGGCACCACCTAGGGATAGTCTCTCTTTGAGAGTACCCTAGAAATCCACTCCTAAGAGTCCCTGGTGCAGAAAGTAACTGGTCTATATACTGTGTCCCTGTAGTCTTCAACTATTTCTCATCTGATGGTAGTCACAATACACAAAGTGCTAAGATACTTACTACCTAGGAAAAATCATTTATTGACCCTTAGTAGGTTGGACACATAGTAACAGATGAATAAATAAAGGAATGTGCTATATACATACAATGGAGTACTACTCAGCTATAAAGAAGGATGAATTTGTGAGAAAATGGATGCACCTTGAGACCATAATGCTAAGTGAAATAAATCAGGCAAAGAAGGTTAAATATCTTATGGTTTCTCTTATGTGAGAAACCCAAAGTATAAATAATTTAATGATTTAAAAATTAGATGATAAGAAACAAGAAGGTAGACTGTGGAGATGCAAAGGGCATCTAGGGATGGGGAAGACAGGAAGGAGGAGAGGGGAGCGGAAATAAAAAGTATCAAGGTGTGATATGTAAAGGGAGGGGGGGAATGGTAAAAAAAAGAGAGAGAATCAAGTAATATCTAGTACAGGTACAAATTCCCTATGATGAATGTGATCATTACACAAACCTAAAATATACCAATAAACTTAATTTTAAAAAGATGAGAAATAGACAATACTAATTCCACACAGTGACTGTATCACAAATATTAATATATATGTGTCATTATATATGTGACTGTATCACATATCCTAACAAGAAAATTTTAAAAATAAAATTGAGCAGTACTACCCTTTAAAATCTCAAACTTCATCAAGTCCATACAAATTACTCTGTCTTTAACAATGATACAGGAACACCAACATCAGGCATGCACCTTATGCATTTTGTAAAGCTACTACATTACCTCAAAAATATAGGACCCTGATATTACCAAATGCAATCCTAAGTGGTCCACTCAAGACTTAACACAAACTCTACAGGTGAATGTGTGCAGTCATAGATTGGTTTGCGGTCTTGTTTCACCTAATTCTCTTAAAAAGTAGCATGTCACTCCATCTCAAAGCAGAGACCTTATCTATCTAACTTGTTCCTCCCTCTGTACACATTGTTTAAAACAGTGTGGCCACTGTAGCTACAATCAATGAACACACTTCTAGCCTTTCCAGAGCTACTACTACCACTGCCACCATGGAAATGTATCTGAACATTGGCAGCGAAAGGATTGGGGAGGAAAGGCAACAGAAATACACCAAAAATGTCTCCAAAGTACTGGTGAAGATGGAAATTATTTGCTGCTCTTCACAAGCAAGGAAACTCGCAAGTAACACTCAAGTCTGTAAGTTTCCCACTGTGCTGCCTATGTCCCAAGCACAAAGTCTGCAAACCCCACTCCTGGAGTTTTGCTGGCTCAGACTGTCTGAGTGAACCCCCACGCTAAGTCACATTCCACTATGGGAGAACTCAGCAGGGCTTCCCACAAGTTGTCATAAAATTAATATTTCATTTCTCCCTTTCTGATGTCTTATTAAGAGAAGTGTAGTAGATGTTTTTAAAAATCAGTCATATGGACTGCTGGGCTTGTGTGAGTTTGAGCTGGTCAGTTTGTGAAATGATGCACTTTCAGTGTACACAACAATAAATCTGTACCAGTCTGAACATCCAATATTTCCAGCCCAGCCAAGCATATATTGAATAACTGGATGGATGAACGAATAAATGAATGAATGAATAAATGATGCAATCAGAGAACCAGTGTGGACTAAAACCAGGGCATGATGGCTTTCTGTTGCTCTCCTGCCTTCTGCCCATCTCTTTCATATTTCTGCCTCATCACCTTCTTAGAACATCCCTGAAGCCCCCCGCAGAACACCTCAAATTATCTCCCAAGGACATGTACATGCTAAACTTTGGTTATAGCACATACCATTTACTTTCCCAGGAAATGGAAGAATCCTCCAGGGCCATATATCTGTGAATGCATGACAGAGGGGCAAACCTTCCAGGAGATCAATCCATATATCTGACTGCTTTGTAAGGGATTTACTAAGTGCAAAACAAATCATTCTTGGCGCCTGACTTTTGAAACATTTCTTTTTGTGTTTAGAGAGTGCAGTCACCAGGTCACTTGCATTCTGAGACATGAAGTCTTGCAGATGGTCTAGTGTGTGCGCTCACTAAGATGGTCTTCTCCATTAACTCCTCAGCTCTCAACACATGCTGTTTCCAAGTCTGTTTTACGCAATAATCTTACAGCCTAGCAATAGCCTAGGAGAATTAGTATTAGGTACTTGGCTTAGCACTAGAAGATGTAGAAATATATTAGCAGAAGTTCGACTAAAATGGCCCATCTGCAGAGTCTGAATGTATAGGCTTTTTATACACACAGACAGAGAAAGAATGAAAGAGCAGTGTTCACAAATAAGAAAGTTTCATGAAACATCTAACATCTAGTAAACCCTCTTACGTTTGTGTTCCTGTGTTGTTTTGAGTTCTTTGAGGATATTCTCTAATAATGGAAGTGTCAGGATTTTAATAGGAGCAGTCTCAGAAGCAAAGAGGCAGGAACTGAGAAGGGAGGATTTTGTAGAGGGAGAGGTGTGAAATAGAAAAATAGTTGTAGCAAAGAGCTCAACCAATCTTGAGGAAAGCTGGAACTAACTAGATTTACCCCACACTGAGACAAGGGGATCTGATAAGTTGTCCCTGCATTATCATTTCCTGAATGTGTGGGGCCCCTAGGGAAAGGGTATGACCTTGCTTGGGCAAAGGCAAGGCAGCTCCCTGTGGCAGAGGGCATGTGCTCTAAGCTGTCCACAGTCAACTTTCCTGGTTACTGAGGAAATGAGTACCTTACACTCAAAAGCAAACACAGCCAACAAATCAGTGTTATGCTAGACCTGCCATTTCTAGGGCTGCAAATATGGGCACATAATAGCCCATTGAAAAGCATGTCTTTCATCTCTAAATGCTGCAATTATTTCCTTCCAAAATATAAGGAAAACATTACTAGATAAAAATTGGCATCTCTGGAAATGTCACAGCTAGTGACTTCAACTTTTTAACATCTTTACCTAAGCAAAGCATTTCAAACTAAATACAATGTACCAATCTACCACTGGAGAAAGAAAAACAATTTTAATAATTATTTGATTCTAACAATAATTATGTCATTTCTCAACCTTAGTCAAACTGAGAAAAGTGTATGTAAATGAACTACAAAGGAACATAGGTGGTTTCAACAATGCCTGGTATCCCTTCAGGAAAGATCAGCCTGTGGATTCGCATTTCATAAGTAAAGAAACAAAATTTCTTAGAGGGGGTTTTGTAGGTGAGGAAGAAAAATCCCTCTGATAGAAGTACTCCTTCAATCATAGGAATTCAGAATTGGGACCCAGGACTCATAAGAGTTTGTAGCAATAAGACAGACATCTGAGCTTTTAGTAGGTTGAGTTAGTCAGATTTTGAGATTTACACAATGAATACACAATAACACATTTCCTAGTACAAAAAGTTATAATTTTATGTTGTACATACAATATGATTTTCAGGGAAAGTAAGACACTATTAAAAAAGATTCTAAAAAAAATTAAAAGGGCTCTAATTTTTTCTTTGAAATATTGAGTGAATTTTTACCAGTAATATAGTATTAACTAGATCCAGGTCATTTTCCTAATATAGATACTATATTTTAAAAGATACTCATTTCTCTCAAGAAGATTTCAAAATAATTATACTACTTAAATATTTGTCAGAGGTTTTAAAACTCAATAATTGTTACCCCTTCAGAATATTAGGACAATTTTTTGGAAGTCATTAATGACAACAGTTTCAAAAATCAGACAGTTCACTCTCTGGTTGCTAAAATTGGAAGGATGATGTGTATGTATCCTCTTAGTAAAGTCTTTAAGAGATGACTATCAATCGGGCACAATGGTACATGCCTTCACTTACAGCTACTCAAGAGGCTAAGGCAGAAGGATCACAAGTTCAAGACCAACGGTGGCAACTTAGCAAGACCATGTCTCAAAATAAAATTTTAGAAGAGGGGAAAGAGGGTGGGGATGTAGCGCATGGTACAGCATCCCTATGTTCAATACCCAGTACCACAAAAATGAGTAATTGCCTAATAAAGTTGTAAGTGAGAATCCTGACTGTTGACCTCTGACCTCAGGGTCTGTATCATGTTTCCCTATCCACTAGTTTGTGATCCACAAAAACGCTGAGAGACCCCAGCTAGGCTGTAAGCTGTCCACCCCATCTATGCTGTGCTATGACCTGTCAGCCTGTGGCAAGCTAGTGAAATGCAGTTCATCCAGGAAGGTCAGAAGTCAAACAATTAGGAAATATCCGTGTCTTCGGCCTTTCAAAGTCTGTTGATACAAGCTTCAGTGACCATGAAATAGATCCAAGATGAGAAAAGGCAGTTCCAGCTAATAATCAGGCCACATCTTGATCTCAGCCACTTCTGCTTAGCCCAGCACTCAGGGAAGCACTGTCTCCCTTTGACTTCATCTACGCCCCTTGGATTTTGCGTGATGTTACTGACCAGGTAGATACATCAGAAAGTCTACTGCACCAATATCACTTCCCACCCAGACATCCTGGCACTCTCAGAGGCACATATGAGTGAAAAAAAAATGAGAATTTCATATTAGTTCTTTTCTAAGCTAAGGAGGGTAAGAGGAGGTTAACTGAGGAGGTCAAGAGATAAAAGAAGTAAAAAGTCACATCTACTTGGTTAAAAGCATGCAAGTGACACTTGGACCATATCATTTCAATCTCCTCCACCTTTTGCTCTAGGATGTTAGATAAGTATAGAATCTGTGAAAGAGCTGAACTAAGTACTAAGGTGCTAACTGTGCATTAGAAAATATGGCTAAGCCATTAAAATAAGCGTATGGGCAAAATACTAGAGTTGTTAGCCAGGTGCCTGTATAATGCCACAAGATATGTTTCCACTTGCTGAGTTGATGTGAATAGGCTGATAGTGAAGAGGTAGCTGAGATAGTTGGGCTCCAAACTGGGGCTCTTGGTCATAAGATAAAACCTTTGCATTTTCCACCCACCCACATCCACCATTTGCAAAAATAAGGCTTTACATCCAGGAAAGATAATGGGAGGCTTTGAGATGTGCATCCAAGATTTTGTTCAAATTAAGAAAAAAATATTAATGCCTAGGTTTACACCATCATAGTGTGCAGAAATCATATGCATTAACACCAAAGGCAAAAGATAGGCTAAAATAAGTTCTACTCACAATGTAGGATGCTTGCTAAGTGGCATCTTTAATGTCAAGCGTTTGTGGAGGTCAGTGGCCCAATGACTTAGTCTAGGCCCCTTGTTTGGGGTGGCTTCCTCCCTCTGTTAGTCGCAGGTACACACACTGCACCTGCAGTTAATTGAAGCTACAATTAGACTGCTGTGGTAACAATTAGACACTTAATTTTAAGGATGTAAGTAACTGGCCCACAACTAGCCCTGGCTAGACAATTTGTGCCCATACTAAGGAGATTCAGTTCAAATACATGAAACTTTTTTAGCACATTCTTCCACATTCTCTATTCTCCCTTTACAGATAGACAGAAATGAGGGGGCACAGTTGGGCATATCGTGGTAATGGCCATGTAAGAAGAATAACCATGCTGAGTGAAAAGGAAGTTATATTGCCAACGATACAAATAAGAGCAGCAGCACATGTATAAACATAAAGCAGCAAAGAATCTCTGTCAAAGGAGTTCCTTCAAACAATGAATTTCTTCCTTATGTCTCCCTTGCCAAGGTAGCAATTTATGATAATGGTGTGGGGAAGATTGCTGTGAGCTTGAAATCATTAGGTCAGTGTTCTTCACCTATGATATGTTTATCCTTTTCAATGGGGAAGTAGTTGGGAATTTATGCCTACACTGAACTGACATCCAATGGACTCCCTTTCTAGACTTTGATCTTCTATTTTTTTAACCCCTGCCTTTTCCCTTGGGACACACCTCACCCATTTATGTTTTGAAAATACAGATGTTTTCTACTTAGCCATATGAAAAGCCAGCTTTTTCAGTTACAAGTTCAAATATGCCCACAGTTAATCCAAAACTCTGTCTTGAGACATAGGTTAGGCTTAAGAAAAAAAGGCATGCTTTTCAGATTTCATTTTCATTTGGTTCTAATAAAAATTTTCCCTCAAAAAAGTAGATGTCTTTGAGGCATATTCTTTTATTTTCACTAAGTGTTATATAAGCCCTAATATTCTATTTATTTTTTGCTTAACTAGAAAAATACAACAGGATCAAATTATTATAATCATAGTGAAATACACTTTCAGTGTAAGAAAAAGAAAATATTCTTTTTTGCCCTCCTATCATTTGAAAGGATTTACATCTGTTGTTTAGAGTATTAATATGTATCTTAAAATGGAAATTTCCACATAGAAGTGGCTTGCTCATGCTCAGAGACAAGTGGGTCTATTACACTCTGCTGCAGACTTTTTAACTAAATCATTAATTGGTTTTCAGAGCTCCTGGATTTACTGGCTGAAGTTTAAATGTACCCTTAAAATCAAGTGAGAGGAAATATAATAAATGTAGAAACTCTTTATCATCCCTCCAACTACAAGACCACTTCTAAGTTAATGCTGTGCATCATAACTGCCAGTTGCATAAGTTCTGTTTATAAATTATTAAGCACGTTAGATAGCAACACTAAAACTTGTCCAAATGGAAAGGTGCAGTAGAGTTCAGCCATGTCCATGACTACAAACTAGTGAGCCTCCCTTTGTTATGGCCATTGCACAAATGTCAAGAGGATGCTGTCAGGGATTTTATATCACCCTGAACCGCAACCTTTGCATGGTACCATCCGTAACCAAGTGACCTGCTGCAGCTCATTAAAGGTAATGTAATGGATCATTCTCCCCTAATTGTAATCATCAGCAAATTAGACTCCTTTCTAGCCTAGCCTGGCAGTGGGGAAGTATGCGATCGAGTAGGCTGCATGAATAACTTTTCTCTCTGCCCTGTGCCTTTATGCAACACAAAGGAGAGTAATGTGGAATGAAAAAAAGATACAGATGTCCCAGTAAGTGCTAGGATGTGTGTGTTTACATCGTTACAATACAGCCATAAGACAATTCTTTTCTGATCTAGATCTTCATCTTACAGCAAAGAAAAGAATATGGAAAATGATCATGGTAATTCAGTTGAGGCTGTTAGTTAGCTAATTTTGTAGTCATTACATTTTCCCATTGGTTGATTTCTACTGTTCTCAAACATTAAAGATATTGTCTCTGGTTTTCATTGTAAATTCTTTGGAAAACCCAATGCTGTCATATTGATTTTTTCATTTAAAAATGATATATGGAAACACAAGTGCAGAAACACATATGAGGGATAAACCACACATTCTTAGAATTAATCAGAATAATGTATCTAAAATTCTTGTTCATCTAATGGTTTCTACTTCAAACACATTTGTCACTGAAAGATCATTAGTGCCCATTTTATGATTCTACTGTGGTTATAATAGTAATTCTTAGCATTTGGAATGTTACTGGAAATTGAAGGTTAAAGAGTAATCTCATTAGATCATGACATTGTGTGAAGGATTTTCTAATCTACTGGGCTAAGCAATCTCTAGAGAAGAGCAATTTTCAGCCTAAACAGGAAAGGTGCTGTGCTGTCATAGGAGGATTTATTAGCTCAGTTAGCAGAGTGAGCTCTCTACCAGTCCATGAGGTGAAGGTTGACCAGCTATCTTGCAACTGGGTATTGTGAGGTCAATGAGTGTTCAGAGAAAGGATGAGAAGGAATTAAGAAATAACTTGAATTCCCAAAATATGCCTTAAGCACAAACACATGCACACACACACACATTTTTTAGCATTCATGGTTCTAAGAATCTGATCCCTGAATGATGGGCATCATTGGAAAACTTGTAAGAAATACAAACTCTGAACCCCACCTTAAACCTACTGAACTGGAAATCATGACGGTGGGGCCTGGCAGTCTTTGCTTTACTGTGTTCTCAGATGACTCTGATAGATGCTGAAGTTTCAGAAGCACTGTATTAGTAAACATGACAGTTTTCCAGGAAGTGGGCAGAGCACATGGCCGATGTCCTGAGAGAAAGTAATGCTCAGGTGATTTGAGGTAGCATCTGAGAGATGTCTGGTACAATCAAGAAGCTCTGAACCTGGACCTACTGAATAGCTTGAGGCCCTGAGTACATCAACATTATTACTGGGATCCTGAGACTGTATTAGGATTCTCCAGAGAAAAAGAGCCAAGAGGAGATGATAGATGAGATAGAAAAACAGACAGATGGATGGATGGATGGATGGATGGATGGATGGATGGATGAAGGGATTTATGATGTGAATTGTATCACCTGAGCGTGGAGACTATGATCTGTCATCTGCAAGCTGGAGAACTTGGAAAGCCATGGCATAATTCAGTCTGAATCTAAAGGCCTGAGAAACAAGGGAGCCAGTGGTATAAGTCTCAGACCAAGGCCAAAGATTCAAAGTAAAGGAGCCAGGTGGGGCGGGGCAGCTGAGCTGTGGCAAGAACCACAACCTGCAGGCCAGAGTACAAGTTTCCTTCCATTTGAGCCACTGATGAGTTGGATGATTCCTGCTCACACTGAAAAGGGCGCCCTTTACTCAGGGTACTGTTTCAAAAGCTAATCTCTTCCAGGAACACCCCCAGAGATAACGCTTTACCAACTCTCTGGTAAAGTCAAGTGACACACAAAAACACCCACGACACACTACAATGTCTCTGAGGACACTGGAAATTCAACTGTTCATAAAACTTTTATCCATGCTTAAAAACTTTATTCTTATCACTATTCTAGAACATTAATCTTTTCATAGTCAAAGAAACTTCAAGCAAGGTGGAACACACTTGTAATCCCAGCATTCTAGGAAGCTGAGGCACAAAGATGTTAAATTCGAGGCCACCCTAGACAACTTAGCAAATTAGAAAGACTCTGTCTTAAAATAAAAACTAAAGGACTAGGGAATATAACTTAGCCCAAAAGTCCTGTGTCCAATCCTCAGTACTGGAAAAAAAGAAGATCCAAAGAAAATATATGCATGCTTTTTGTATTGCCTACTTGATAACATGATCTACAGCAGATACTTTTAAGTATCTGCTATAATACTCTGAATACTTTCATTATTCCCTTATTTGAGAAAAAATTGATTTCAAAATAGTTTTTCTATTTACAAATTATCATGATTAAAAACGAATTCTTGTAGACCTGATTTTCTTGCCCTGAATTAAAGGAGTAGCGTATAAACAATTATTCTTCTCCTCCTGAGGGCAGGGCAATAATATACTTTGTAGTTAAAAGGTACTAACCTGAACTATCAGTCTGTAAAAGGATGGAAGTTTTGTTGCACAACTATGATATTGTAGTTTGCAGTCATGGTTGGTGAAGGAGAGTGACCACCTTTGATGAATATAATTTTGTATCCTCTGATCCTTACACATTAAAATCTTCAAAAATATCTTCAAAAATGTAAATCAGTTGATTATTGTTATGGTTGGTGTCTGGATGTCCCTCCAAATCCTCATGCAGTCATGGGGCAGGCTTCTAGAGTTGATGATTGATCCATGGTCCAATGTTGGGATTAGGGGTGTGAGAGCTACATCCACCCTGGGGCAGTTTGCATACAATATAAGGGAGGGAAAGAGGCTTGCTCTTCCAGCTGCTGCTCCCCTCTTTTTGTTCTTGTTGCTTTTGCTGTCTTCCACCGCCATGAATGGTTTTCCCTGTGCCATGTGCCACTCTGTCTTGGAGCCAGCCGAATATGGACTAAAACTACCACAAAACTGTGAGCTAAACCTTTCCTTCCTTGATTTTGGTGTCAGGTATTTTGTCCCAGCAATGAGAGAGAAGTAGCTAAGACAATTGTAAAACCAAAACATAAAATGTCTTTAAATTTTAACTTTAGCTGGATGTGATGGTGCTGGCCTGTAATCCCGGCACTTGGGAGGCTGAGGCAGGAGGATTGCTGCAAGTTCAAGGCCAGCCTGGGCTACAAAGTGAGCTCAAGATCAGCCTGAACTGCACAGTGAAACCCTGTCTCTCAAAGAAAAAAAATTTAACTGTCATGGTTTGCTAGCCTACATTTAATAATTTGGTTTAAGTCCCCCTTACATCATAATGTAAAATGTGAAATATGAAACAAAATTATTGACTCATGATCCTCCATTGTATTGTCATGTTTAAGGTGTCTATTAATTTTTATTAATCATATTTTTATAAAATATTAATTTTAACATGCTTATACTTCATATTCCACTTTTCCAGTTAGTTTTGTTTTATAAAGATTTTTTCCCTATTCTTACTCTTTAAGGGTTCAAATCTTATGATTAGGTAACAGTCCAATAAACTGATATTCTATTTTTTTTTTTGTGACAGCATCTTACTATGCAGTTCAGGCTGTCTCAATTTCTCAATGATTTTCCTGCCTCAGCCTCTCTAGTGCTGGGATTACAGGCATGGGCCATCACACCTGGTTTAAACTGATACTCTATAACTTATTTGACTATTACTCTAGTCATTGTCCCATTTTTTTTTATCATTTTTTCATATTGAAAACTTCACTTTCAGAGATACCTCTGAAAAAAGCAAACTTTACATAAATTCCAAACAAGGGAATTACAAAAACACAATATTCAATTAATCTCACTATTGTTCTGGTAAATGGTAAATGTTCTTTTTTTTCTTCTTAAAATATATTTTAATTTTTTTCTTTTGGTACCTGGAATCAAACTCAGGACCTTGGGCTTGCCAGGAAGGGGCTGTGCCACTGAACTATATCCCCAGCTGTTTTAAATTTTTGAGCCTTTTCTTTCTTTCTTGATCAGTGTTCATGTATTTTTCTTTACTAACTTTTCATTCCTTTCCATCACTTCAATCTGTAGATTTCCCTAGAGACTTGTCACCGTTTCCTTCTGTCCTCAACTAATTTCTGTCACTAATTTCTTTTTAACTTTGATGTTAAATGAAGTTCAATTTATCCTGATGCTCAGAAAAATAAATCTATAAAAATGATAACAGCTTGTGTCAACTTTCAAAACATTGCATGTAAATACCTGTCAATCTTCAAAGAAGTTTCTATTGAAGATTTTTATTTTGGTCCAAAAATTACATTTTACAAAATATTTTCCCTCTTCTAGAATTTCCTGGAAAATCAGCTCATTTTCTCATAATCACAACCCAACTAGTCTTAGTCAGATTGATCAACCTCTTTGCTTTCCAATAATTAACAGCATGGTGCATTTTAATATTTGCTGTTACATCATGAAACTGCAGTTTAAGGTTTCCACAAACCCTTTGACACTTTCCATTACCAGTTAGGTCTGAGTCTCCTCTTTATGAATGTGAGTGGCTCTGTAATTGCTTTGAGTAATAGCCTATGGAGGAAGTGAAAGGCAAGCTATAAGAAATTGCTAGCTTCAGCTTCTCCTCTGCTATAGCACTCACTTTTAAATCCTGAGTCACTACATGAAATGTCCAACAATACTAAGCCCATCATGCTGTGAGGAAGTACAGCCTGACCACGTGGAGGAACTGGGTGGGGAAAGGACAGACTTCCAGGCTATACCTACTGAGACATCCACCCTTAGCTTTTGAGTTTAACTCCTGAGCCCACACATTGTGAGGCTGAGACAGTCTGTCCTCACTGTGGCCTGACACGTGAGTTCATATGATGTAATAATATGTTTATTTTAAAGCACAAACTTGGGAGATAATTTATTACAGAACAAAAGACAACTGGAACCCCCAAAAGATACTTAATTTACCCTAATTTTGGAAAATTAGGTTATTTTTATTTTATGCTGGACTAATGATTTTGCATTAAACATATTGTATGTATGTAAGTCTGTATGACTATATGATTATTTCTTCAGCATAAATTCCTATAAATAGAACTTTGAGGATAAAATATATGAATGAATACTTTTAAGGATCTTGGTACCAAATTTCACTCAGAAAAGAATATGACAAATTATACTCATACCAACAATGTAAAGGGCTGTCTGTATATTCACATCCATAATTAATATTTTAAAAATTAGTTCTCGACACAGGGCCAGAAACAGAAAGTTACATAGGTTGAGTCAGGTTTGAGCATCTTACCTCAAGATAATTGGTCATCTTTTCTCTTTCCTCTTTTGTGAATGACACCATTATATCAGAAGAGACTAGTTATAAAATAACATAGGGCATTTGTTTAACATCTTATTCCTTGAACCAGGGCAAACTGCCAAAATTAGAAATAATTTCTAACATAAAGTCAGACATATTATCATTTGTAGCAAAAATACAAAAATAGAAAACTCAGCTCAATATATTTTAAAATTAAGCTGTGTTGAAAGTTAAGTAGATAATATGTATACATGTATATAACTATATAAATAAGTCAGGCATGGTGGCTCACACCTGTGATCCCAGCACTCAGGAGGCTGAGGTAGGAGAATTTCTGTGAGTTTGAGGCCAGCCCAGGCTACATAATGAGTTGAAAGCCAGCCTGGACTATATATCAAGACACTGCCTCAAAAACAAAAACAAAAAAATATATATATATATAAAATTATTTGACTACATATTATTAGAAACATACATGTTTTGATTGAGGAATTCTTATCAGTTTATTGAAGTAAATTTGCGGGGAATAACTTAATCTTAAAATTGTAATAGAATTTTCTTTATCTTCTTTTTAAAGTTTTTATCTTAAGCATATTTATTTTTATTGAAAAGCATATCAAGTACCCAAAGGAATGTGTATATAGTATCTATGTAGAGTCGTCTGATAATACATATATTTCCTGTAGTAGGTTGGACAAGAGCCTGAGACAGAAATGTGTGCATCTGGAAGCAGTGAATGTCACCTTGTTTGGGTTGGGGATCTTGCAGCTGTGAGTGAGGAACTGGAGATGAGCTCAGTCTAGATGAGGGCAGACTGTAAACCAAATGATACATAGCTTTTTTATCAGACAGGAGAGGAAGACCCAGAGACACGAGAGGGGAGGGCCATGTGAAGGCTGAGTGGGAGTCTAGAGCCAGGCAGCTGCGAGTTAAGCAATGCCCAGAACTGCCAGAAGCTGAGGAATCATGGAGCAAATTCTTTTTCAGAGACTTCAGGAGAAAACCAGCCCTACTGACCCTTTGACTTCAGACTTTTGACTCCCAGCCCTTGAGAGAATAAATTTACATTGTTTGAAGCTGTCTATTTTATTGTGATCTGTTACAGCAACAATCCTAAGAAACTAATATGTCTACATACCACCCTCTCCCTTAAAAAAGATTATACTAGTTTCTAAAAATTGCTTTTGTGTCTCTTTCTAATAATATTCCCTTTTATCCTTATCAAAATTAAGTACTACCCTAAACTGTATCTTAATCATTCCCTTCTTTCACTTATTAGTATTTTTAAATTTATTGGTACTATTTAGTTATGCAAAATGATAAGATTCATCGTAGGGAATTTGTACCTGTACATGATATATCTTGATTCCTCTTTTTCCCTGTTCCCTTCCCCTCCCTTCAACCCCTCTTTGCCTTCTTGTTCTACAAAGCTTTGTTTCCATTGTATTCTTCTTTTCTCATTTTTTCTTTTCTCTTCCTCCCTCCTCAGAATCCCCTTTCTTTTTTTTTTTTTTTTTTAACAATTTCTTCCTACTTCACAATATCTATTATACAATTTGGACCATATTTACACTTTCAGTTTCTCATACTAAAAAAAACAGTGCAAGATTTATACATTGGTCTGATTGATTTCATTTAAGTGTATGGTGTCAAGATCCATCCATTCAGCAATGGATTTAATTTATCCTTTTTGTGGCAAAGTAGTACTCCATTGTATTAAAAACTAACTTTTTTTTATACATTCATCAGTTGAGTTGTTTCCAAGATTGAGCTATTACAAACCGTGCTGCTATTAGCATAAGTGTGCATACATTGCTTTGGTATAATTCTTTTAATTCTAGTGAAAAGACACCAAGAAGGGAAATAGCTAGGTCAAATAGGACTTTTAGTCCTAGTTTTTTGAGGAATCTCCTCACTGATTTCCACAGTGGTTGTACCAGTCTACACACCCACCAACAGTGGAGAAGGGTTCCTTTTCCCCCACAACCTCATCAGCACTTGTTATTGGTTGAATTCTTGATAATAACCATACTTTCTGGAGTGAGATGGAATCTCAGCATTGTTTTAATTTGCATCTCTAAACTGACTGTGATGTTGAACATTTTTCATATATTTATTTTCATTTTTACTATTTCATCTGAGAATTTCTGTGGGTTGTCTTTTCACTCTGCTTATTATTTGTTTTTGTTTGTTTGTTTGTCTTTTTTTTACACAAGTTCTCTTTATACAGTGCAGGCTGGCCTTGAACTTGGTTACACATCCCAGGCCAGCTTTGAACTCACAGTAAACCTGCCTCAGCCTCCCAAGTGCTGGGATTACAGGGATGCACCACCATGCCTGGCATTTGTCATTTCTTTTGCTGTGCAAAGGCTTTTTAATAAGATGAGACCCCAGTTTTTGATTCTTTGAAGTATTTCCTGTGCAGTTGGGGTCTTGTTTATGAAGTCTTTGGCTATACCTATGTCTTCACAGATGGTTTTTATCAGATTGAGATAAAAACCATCTATTCCACATTTCTGTAGGGATTTTATCAGGAATGAGTGTTGGACTTTGTCAAATGCTTTTTCTGCATCTAATGTTTTTTGTCCTTGAATCTGTCAATATGGTGTATTACATTTGTTGATTTGTCTATGTTGAGCCATCCCTGCACTACTGGGGTGAATCCTACTTGATCATTGTATATAATCTTCTTGATGATTTGCTACATTCTACTTGCCAGTATCTTATTGAGATTTTTTTGCGTCTATTTTCATTAGGGAGATTCACATGTAGTTCTCTTTTTTGGTTTGGTTCTGCTGTGGTTTTGGAATCAAGATAATGCTTGCTTCCTTTTCAGTTTCATTAAAGAGTTTAAAAAGTAATGACATTGAATCTTCTCTAAATTTCTTGAGGAATTAAGCAGCGAATTCCTCAAGACCTAGACTTTTTTCTTTGTTGGTAAGCTTTTAATTACATTTTTATTTCATTGATTATTGGGTTATTTAGAAATTTTATATTTTCTTGATTCAACTTTGGTAATTCATATGTATCTAGGATTCTGTCCATTTCTTCTGTGATTTATATCCTCTTAGAATTAAGTTTGTTAAATTAAGTATCTACGATATTCTGGATTTCCTCAGGATCTGTTTTGATTTCACCCTTTTCATTTTTTTTTTTCATTTCACTTGAAACTTGCTATTTAAATAACATATAAAACACAGAAGCCAAAAAATTGCCAAAATACAATTCTTAGATGGTTTTGCACTTGTAGTGATCCTCCTGCATCAGCCTCTGGGAGTGCTGGGATCATAGGCACATGCTACCACACCTGGCCCAAAGCAGAATTCTTATTAGCATGTGGTGAGATCCTTTTCAAGCTGCAGAACAGCTTCCTTGAGGGCTGGATCTGCTGCCCAGTTGACTTTACTCCTCAAAATGAGGTTCTGGGACACATGTTGAATAACAGTAGTAATCTGCATCTCCATCTGTAGCCTTTGTTGCATGGTCTTTATCTTGTCTGAATCTTGCATACTGTGCAACTCCTCTTTTCATTTCTTCTTCTCAGTTTGTATTTCTAAAAGCTTACTTTCTGAAGCGTGTTTTAATTCTGCTGTAATGTCATTATTGATTTATTTAGCTTCAACACTTCTTTCATCATATCCATGAGCACACTGCCCTTGATGTTAACTTTTTCCAGGTCATTTTTAAGTGCAGCTGAAAGTTGCATCCTGCACAGTGCAAGCCTTTTCATTTCAAAAGCAACTTTCACCTCAATTTCATTTTCCAGGTCTTCAACTTTAGCTTCCATTTGTTTTTCTTGTATGATTTGTTCTTCATTTGAATCAATCATCGACTTATATTCTAAGAGTTGTTGTTTTGTCTGTGCTGTCAGCCATGATTGCCTTCCAGTGTCTCACTTTAGGCTCATCCTGGTGAGACAGCTTGGCTAGTCCTCAGTCACCCTTTTTATTTTTAATTGCATGAATTTGAGACTATTCTTTCATTTCTCAATAAGATTGTCTAAGGGTTAATCAATTTTATTTAATGTTTCAATAAAACAGTTCTGATTATTGATTCCTTGCATAGTTTTCTTAGCATCAGTTGTATTAATTTTTGCTCTGATCTTTATAATTTCCTCCCATGCATGAGCTTTGCGCTTGACTTGTTCTTCTTTTTCTACCAGCTTAAGGTTTAACATTAGGTTTTTTTTTCTTTATCTTGTTCCATTTTCCTGATATGAGAATTCACTACTATAAATTTCCCTCTTAAGACTGCTTTCATTGCATTGCATAAGTTCTGGTATGTTGTATGGGCGTTATCATTTCATTGTAGATACTCTCTAATTCCTTCTCTGATTTTATCTGTGTCCCATTGTTTGTTCAGTAGGGTGTTATTTAATTTCCATGGTTTTGTGGAGTTTTTGTGGTTTATTTTGTTTCATTTTGGCACTGATTTCCAATTTCATTATGCTGTGGTCAGATAATATGCATGAGTATTCTAATATTGTGTGGTAGAACACTCTCTTCAGTGTTCTAACACATGTACTAAATCCCTTTGTTCACAGGTTTGGATTAATTCTGATATTTCTTTGTTGACTTTTTATCTAGGTGACCTACCTATTTGTGCCAGTGGGGAATTAAGGTCCCCCATTACTTATGCCCATTTATGTTTCTTTAATATAATTCAGTGAACCTGTATTTGGAGCACAAATATTTATGATAGTTTTCTCTTCATCTTGGAGTTTTTCCTTAACAAGTATGTAGTGACCTTCTCTATTTCTTTTGAGCAGTTTTGATTTGCAGTTCACTTTGTCTTTGAGTAGGACAGCTACCCCTGCTTTTTGCCAGACTTCTGTCCCATAAAGTGTTTCCTATCTTTTTATTTTTTCAGTGTATAAATTTCTATTTGAATTAAATGTGTATCTAAATAGAATATTGTCAGATCTTGTTTCTTCATCCACTCCACCAGTCTATTTATTTTGTTAGGTGAATTGAGACAATTTACATTGATGGTAATAACTGATATATATTCAAGTTACCTTTGTCATTTTATTTTCCTGTTGTTGGTTCCTTGTATTTCCCCTCTGTTTCATTGCTTGTCTTAATTGGGGAATTCTTTCTATTGGCATTTTTGGGATTGTAGTCTTTTTTCTCTTCTCTAAAAATCTTTTAGAACATTTTGGAGGGCTGATTTGGTGGTCATGAATTTCTTCAGTTGTTCTTTGTTGTGAATGTATCTTGTTTCTCCATTGATTTTGAAATAGTTGTACAGGGTACATCAGTCTGATACATCAATCTGTTTCCTTTCAGGACTTGAAATACTTTGCTCCAAGCTCTCCTTGATTTAAGGGTTATGTTGAGAAGTCTACTGTGATTCTGATAGGCTTTCCTTTATCGGTGATTTGTTTCTTTTCTCTAATGGCATTTAATATTCTGTTCTTGGGGTGAATTTCTAAAACTTTGGTTATTATATAATTTGGTATAGATTTATTTTGATCATGAATAATTGAAGTTTTATTTGCCTCAGTTAACTGTATGTCTAATTCTTTTCCCATGCTTGGGAAGTTTTCTGCCATTACTTCTGTGAACAGGTTTTTTATGTCATTTGTGCTGGCTCCTGCTTTTTCATTTACTTCAGTCAACCTTATGTTCTTCTTCACATCATCTTGCAGCTTTTGGGTTGTTTGTTCATGGTCCCCTGCTTTTTTAAGAAAACTTTCTTTCATGACTGCTAATGGTGATTCTGTCTTCTAAGTTTGAGATTTGGTCGTCACTTTCATTCAGTAGATTTTGTAAACTTTCAATAGAATTTTTAATTTCCTGAATATCTGTTTGAATCTGTTTTGTGGATTTCATTTCTTTCCTATGTTGGGTATTCATACTTTCTATCATTTTCCTATGTTCCTCTATTTTTTAAAAATCTATGTCTACTTTAGGTTTGCTGAGCAAGTCCATCATTATTGTCATCATCTCTTTTTTTACCTGGGGGATTATTTCTTCTCTGATTTCTTCTATAACCTCATGCATTCATTTGTGTATTTCTTTGTGTTTATTTGTTTGTTTTTTACTTCTGCTGTTATCATTCCAGAGAATTCAGATGGGTGGCTTTAATTTCCTCTATCTTTTTGACCTCTGGATTTGTCCAGGGTGGGGCTTGGGGTTGCATTTGGATTCTATATCTTGTCATTTTCTATTTTTTAATTTTAATTTGTTTTCCTTGTTAATGCTTGTAAGTTCCTTATAGTAGATAGCCTTATCACTAGTATCAAGATTTCCCAAGGGGATGTCTGTTCCTCAGAGATGTCTTTGAGGTGTAGGTGGTTCTTGGTCTCTGTGTCTGCCCCAAGATCTTACCTTTCCAATTGACTAAGGATGAGATGTTGCTGTCTATTTGGTTCAGCATCCAGTCATTTGGTGCTGGACTATGGTGATGGTTATAACCCTAGACAATCACAATGTTGTCATACAAGAGAGAACAACTGATTACAATAGGTGTGATATCCTAGCTAAAGTAGTACAATTAGCAATAACAATAGCATCAAGCATAGCCTAGAACCTGACCAAGTGTGATAACTGTTATTTTGGTACCTTTACCTATAGGGGAAAGCTCTAGAGCTATATAAAAAAATGCAACATTTTTCAGGAACTCGTATACTACGAGTTTCCCCTTAGTAGAGTGATTTGTACCCTGTGGTGGGGAAATTTAAGAAGGATATAGGACAGAACAGAAAGTTAAATGAAGACAAATATAGCAGAGGCAAAGCTGGAAGACAAAGGATGACCACCCAGGCTTTGGGAAATTGGAAAATGGGGCAAGAGAGGGGGGCTGTAGGGGAAAGCAAAACATATCAAAGCCGACTAAAAAGACTAGAGAGAATGTTCACTCAGATGTAAATAACATAAAATCAAGAGAGATAGTTGAGGAAAGAAAGAAGATAAATAGATCACAACAAGAATAATGGTAAAAACCTAAACAACCTAAAAAAAAGTCTCTGTGTCTCTCCCAGTTCCAGTGGTGCCTCAGACAGAGAGAGCCTGAGTCTGCTCTCAGTGTGTGCAGTTAGCTCCCTCAGTCAGGCCAGCTTTTTCTGTCCCACTTCCACTGACAGAGCTCTGTGCTCTTGTGCTGGGTGGGGTGAGGTGGGGTACTGTGGGCTGTCTCTCTGCTCCTGTCATCATTTAGGAGACAGCCAGTTCCACTTTGATCTCTGCATGGAGGGGTGTTAATCTCACTGGTTGCAGGGCAGGAAGAGCTATACTGTTCCAGTCACTATCTTTACTGCCACTGTTGCTGTCATGACACTGCTGCACCACTGTAGTCCCTAGCTTTAATGACTCACTGCTTCTGTCACCATGTAGGAGACAGTCCAAAGCTGCTCAGTGTACTTCAATCTCCCTTTCCACAGAAGGGAACGCTACAGCTGCTTAAATCCCACATATATTTGTCCTTTTCACTGGTCATAGGGCAGGAAAAGTCATAGGTCACCTGTGCTGTGGTCCCTAACCTTGTTGTAATTAGGGGTTCCAGTTAGTTAGGGTGCATGACAAAAAGAAAAAAAAAGCTAGCAGCCCATTCAGGAGGGAGAATTTGGCTTAAATTGCCGCACTTTTTCAGTCCATCCATTTTTTTGAGACTTCACAATATAGCAAATCATGCTCAACACTCAAGCAGTAGTGACACCAGCCGCCCTGTGAACTATATTGCCATTTTGTAAAGTCCTATGTCTAATTTGTTTGATGTATAATTCTCTTATTTCAGACCGATTTGGGCATCAGGATGTATGTCCTTCCCTTTGCTCATATTACCTGTGCTTTTAGTTGATTTTCTTGGAGTACCTTGAAGGTGGTTCCTCCTCTATTCAGCTGTGTTGAATCTGTCATTCCCTTCTTTTGTCTTATTTTATCATGGAGAGATAAATAATACATGATTAGATAGATCTATAGACAGATAGATGATTTTAAACGTATTGTTTGGTTTTGCTTGTTTGTACTTTCTATAAAATGAACACTGTATAAACTGTATATTCTTCTAACTTGTCTTTTAGCTCAATATTATATTTATGAGATCCTTTTAGTTTGATTTAGACATGTGGTTTTTCATTTATATTGTTTATTCATTCTACTGTTGGATATATGGGTTATTTTAGTTTTGTTTTTATTACAATGCTACTAAAATCATGTTTTTATGTCTACAGGTACAAATGACAAAGATTTCTATCATTAAGAAAGTAAACCTCAGATCAAAACTACTAGACTTTAGGATATGTTCTTTCACACTCTCAGTAATGCCGAAGTATTTCCAAAGTAACAAGGCCAGTGTCATCAGTATTGTGAGTATTCCTGTTGCCCCACAGCCTACCAATAATTCTTATTGTTTAGTCTGGTTCATTTAGAAAAATTTCAACTGAATTTCATACAATCATTTTAATATTTTAAAGGTATTACTATCTGGATCCAGATAGACATTTCTGAGGACATACTATGTGTTATACCCTTATTAGTCTATTCTATTTAATCCTCACATTCTTCTACAAGGAAGATATTTTCATCACAAATTTACAGTTAGAAAACTGAACTTTAGAGGGACTACTAATTAACTGGTTTATATATTAGTTAGTAGCAAGTATTCTACTTCAAGGATTCTGGCTAGTCTTGCTGTTAGACCCACAGCATTTTCAAAATTGAAAATTTGTAGAGTCATAGCAAGTGTTACAAACCAAGTTCACATAGCAACTTCCTAAAAAAATTCTAAGAAATAAAGTAGAGTGGGTAGCTGCCAGTCACTTTAGCTATACATGATGTACTGTTGACAAAGAAGAAATCCATTTTTAATGCTTCAGCATATCTTTAGAGAGGCATGCTGACTGAGTGAACTAAGCCTGGGATTTATCATTGAACTCAGAGAAAGAGCCACTGAGTTTTGGTATTCTATGGCCTTTTCCTGACAGCCACTGACAATGTATCCAATTACTTAAGCAGACTTTTCAGCATCATTTAAGCAAATCTAGCTTTCCCTGTGCTACCTTAATAAAGGAAAATTTGTATGCAGCAATAGTAACATTCCTATATATAAGCTATTTTTTTTCTTTAAGTTCTTTGATCTCTGGGTACACTGGTACCTTGACAGTCTATTTTTTAAATATATGATCTTGAAAATAAGATGAGGATTAATAATCCATTTTAATACAGGATTGTAAAACTAACAAGTGATCTCTACTTTATCCTTCTTGCCTCTTGAGATTTTAAAAAATTAATTGTATTGGTATACTTTAGATATACATAATGATAACATTCCCCATACAGAATTTGTACGTGTATATGATATACATTGATTCCTCTTTTGCATCCTCTTTTCCTCCCCTCTCTTTAATCCCACTTCACTTCCTTATTTACAAAGCTTTGTGTCCATTTTTCCTTCTGTTCTTTTTCTCTTTTCCCTTCCTTCCTTTTCCCTCCATCCTGCCTAGTTCCCCTTTGCATTTGAACATTTTCTTCCTGTTTCACAATAGCCTCTTGATATTTTAAGGGAGATAGTAAAAGTAGGACATCTATAAGATAAAATCTACCCCGTGAACCTGGGTCTCTACCCACCAGATACAACTTAAAGACAGGGTAAGATAACATAAGCCATGGACAGTACGAGAATTTGCTCTCCACACTGTCCAGTAGGTCTCTTAAATACCCACCAACAATGGACAACTCCCTATGAACAAGAAAATATACAATGAGTCCTTGATTGCTCATTGTTGCATGTCTGTATCTGTTTTCATGAGGAACCACTTTGAAGACATTGCTAATTTCCTACCACTTTGTTTGTAACTCCATATTGTCTGTACTGTTCTTTTGCTATTTTGTAAAAGGTAGTCTGTCTATCAATGTTTTCCTCCTTTTATTTTTAAAATAAAAAATTATTTAAATAAAATAGTTTGCTAGTTAAAAAAAAAAAAAAGAAAAAGCAAATATGCAGTCTCACTTCCTACAAAGGTCAGAGCTTGGGTCCACTAACCCTCTTGACCTCAAAAGATCATCACTAGGCAGTGTGCCTGGAACAGTGGCTTTACTGAGACAAAGATCTCCAAATGATATTTTAAAGTAATACTTGACTTGGGAAAGGCAGTTGTGCTGTGGAGATAATCCTACTGCAGTATATATCTCCATAATTCTTTCTGATTATTCTGATATTATACAGATACTTTTTGCTGTCAGTGAAATAAGAGTTGATCAAAAGTTCTGTACACAAAAAAAGGTTTCGCTAATACCACATTTTATGAAAATCTACTGATTAGCATATCTATAAAAGTAACTATTAATATTTTTGGTCACTGGCTCTTTGTCAGTGAAATGTTTAAGTTTAATAGTGTTTTTGTATGTATTAGTATGGTCTTTTAAAAATACTGTTAAGTCTTAACATCATTAATGGAAGAAATAGCTAAAATATTTTAAAACTTTTAAAAGCGACTGCTTTTGGAAAATTATACCTAGACCTAAATTTTTACTATTTGGGGCAGACAGACATAATTTTTTGCAGTCCTTCATTACATACAATAATTTGAAAAGCCATTTATTTCCTAGAAAATAAATAAAGGGAGAAAAAAAAATTTTATTTTAAAGAGAGTAGTACATGAGAAATAAACAAACAAAAAAGTAGAACAGTAGCAGCATACCAGTATCACAAACATAAAGAAATCAAAGCAAGAGCATTCAAAGTGATACAGGGTCTCAAGACGAATTAATACAAATCAACACTGCTTGTTACATTGCATATCGCTATCCTCAACTACATTGCTCAGATTATCAGATGTAAGAATGAAAGATTGCTCAGACCATTAAAGAGAATAAGAAAATAATTCTTCAATAAAACATTAGAGATAATACAGAGTTTCACTAGACAAGATGGTAGGTGTTCACCATTGTACTTTCATTGCATATTGTTACCTTCACATCAGTTGCTCAGACCACCAGACACAAGCATATAAAGTCAATCAGAACATAAAAAATTGTGAGCATTAACTATTCGTTTCAATACACCATCAGACAACAGCAATACAGTCATCACAGGTATTCATATATATGGTTATGTTTTGCCTTCTTTCTTTCTTTTTTATTCTTTCCCTCATACCAGTCATTCCTTCCTTTGAGCAATTTCTTTCCCTTTCCTATCATCTATTGTACGTTTTGAGTTTCACCTAGTCTTTCAGGTTCTTACACCAAGGAGCCAATATGATGTTTACACATGTGGGTCCGATTTATTTCACTTATGAGTATGGTGCCAGTTGCATCTATTTACCTACAAAAGCCTCAAGTTTATCTTTTTTAATAGCTGAGTAATACTTCATTGTATGAAAATACCATAACTTTTTTATAAAGGGAGAAAAATTAATGAAACCAAACCTCAATTCTTTAGAAGGATTAAGAAATTTAAATAAACTCATAGCCAGATATATACAGAAAAAGGAGAGAAAACATGTTATCAATATAAAGAATGAAAAAGAGAAAATTTTACAGTTCTTATGAGCATAAAGCTATAAAATAGTACTGCAAACAACTATATCATTGCAAATTATAGGCCTTGAAGGGATGGACAGAACTTTGAATGATAAAAATTACCTAAGTTCACAGAAGTAAAGGAATACAAAAATAGACAGCCTAAAGAATTCTATTATAGGAAAAAACTTTCTTATCTTTTTAAGACAAGGTCTTGCTATGCATTTTAGGCTGGATTTGAGCTCAGTTTGTAGCCCCGGCTGGTCTCAAACTTGCAGCGATCCTCCTGGGTCAGCCTCCCAAGTGCTGGGATTATAGGCATGCGCCACCATGCCTGACTAGAAAATTGATGTTAATTAAATACTCTCCTATAAAAAGAATTTGGGCTGGGGTTTAGTTCAGTGCAAAGTGCTTGACTGGTGAATGTGAGGCCCTTTTCGATATCCCCAACAACACAAACACACACACACACACACACACACACACACCACATACACTCACACATGTGTACACAGAATGGGAACTTAATACTCATAAAGATTTATCCTTACAAGAATACACTTAGTAAGATAGCAATTATACCACTTCTATACAAACTTTAACAGAAAATGAAAGGGAAATACTTCTTACTTTATGAAGTCAGCACTATCTTGATACCAAAAAGAGACAAAAACATTAAAATGAAAAGAAAAATACAACCAAATAAATCTCATAAACATAATTCTTTAAATAAATCTAATAATGCATTATTTAAAGAGCTAATATATATGATTAAGTATAAGTCTTCCAAATGCAGTGACAGTTCACCATTGGAATAGCATGATTATCTCAGTAAGAAAAGAAAAAGTATTGAAAGTATTTGACAAAATTTCTCAAGTTAATGTGTATATGTAAAAGATATAGAATAAAAATAATTGTCAAAAGTAAAAAAGTTAAAAGACTAAAACTTTCCAATGTTGGGACTTACTTCAAAGCTATAATAATTTTATAAAAATGTAAGAAAATGGGGCTGGGGATTTAGCTCAGTGGCAAAGCACCTGCCTGGCAAGCGCAAGGTCATGAGTTCAATTCCTGATACTGGAAAAAAAAACAGTAAGAAAATGTGATATTGGTAGACAAAAGAAAATCAATCAAATGAAAATACAGATTTTAAAAGGACTCAAATCTGTATGGTCAACTGATTTTCAACAAAGTATAATCGAATGAGAAAACTAATTTCACAAATGTCTCATGCTTCATGCAAAAATGAATTCAAAATGAATATGGAACTAACTGCAAGGGCTAAAACTAATTTTTTAATTCTTTAAGAAAACAAGGGAAAAATTCTTGCAAACTTGTATTAGGTAAAGATTTCTTAAATTGAATGAAAAAAGCCATATATCTTGAAGGGAAAGAAATTGAAGAATTTGCCTTCATTATTAAAATTAAGTACCTTGGCGTTATATCCACACTACGGCTTACAATGAAACAATATAAAGAACAAACTACTGTTATATTCAGGAAAATGGATGAATATCAAAAGTGTTATCCTGTGGAGCATAGTGATACATGCCTGTAATCCCAGCACTCTGGGAGGCTAAGCCAGGAAGATGGAGAGTTTGAGCCTAGCCTGGGCGACTTAGTGACTCAAAAACTAAAAAGGATGAGTATATAGCTCAGAGTGTAGACACCCGAGTTCAAACCTCAGCACACCCCTGCAAGAGAAATGCTGATATGCTGTATGACTGATTCATTTATATTACATTTTAAACAAGCCAGAACTATAGAGACAAACAACAGATCCTTATTGGCTAGAAATTTGGGGTAGAAGGAAGGGACTGGCTGCAAAAGACCACAACAAAACTTTGCAAGTGATGTTATTCTGTATCTTGACTGGGCCCCAGGTTATACTGTGGACATTTGTCAGGGCTCACGCTGAGACCGTCCACCAAAAAAAAAAAAAAAAAATGCATTTTATTGAATTTATCTCAATTGTGAATTTTACCTCAGTTTTACTCTAAAACACATGTTCCTTGATTCAGATCATCTGACAAACTTCCGTTGCACAAATAATGAAAACAGAACTTACTTTACAGAGGGTCAGAAGAACTGGCTTCTAGCTTTTGCTTCCTTTCTCGGTAGCTAGTTGTTTCACTTGTAAAAATCCTTAACATTCTCCATGTCTCACTTTTTCTATGAAGTCAGCACTAATTGTACCTGTCCTACTGATATCGCAAGACTTTGTACATAAAACCAGATAAGTTAATTTAAACATCCATGTGCAGCAAATACTTTTATGACTATAAACATTTATTTTAATATCTATTCATACCTTGTTATAAGTGTATGCTGAAAGTATGACTGCTTTCTCATGTTAGATAGAAATTCACTGAAAATAATGTAAGATTATTTGTGGTTGTGTTGATCACATTTCAGGACTTAAGCCTGTACAAAAAAACTGCCACTATTACTGAGAGTCATAATATTTATTATAGCCAAAATTAAAGCAGCAATCACTACATTTTTCTTAGGAACAAAAGTAATTACTTTATTGCTATACATTTTCAATAATTACTATGTACAATTGTGTGGGTTTTGTAATTACTTACCATTATAATAATTACATCATAATAATTTTATTATGAATTTGAAATTTGGAAACAAATAAATGTTAATGGCTGAATAATATATTTAAACTTCACTAATCATATTTTCTTTCTAATTTTTCACCAGAATCTTTATGTTCTTGGATTGAACATCTTTTATGTGCTTTTAGTATAACCAATTGCATGATTTCTGCTGTGTTGTTAATTTCAAAGTGCTTACCATAGATCAATTATTCTTACTGTGTGAGAAATTCTCTTCTTGTATATAAATATAGCAATTTCTCAGAGCATCTGTCCTCATGTGGTTTCTACATGGATTATTCTATTCCATTAAAAAATAACTTAAGCATGCTTTTACTACTCATGTTCATTAGGATGCTGGTTCTAAAAAATTAAAATGTTTTCTTTCCAAATACAGTCTTCATTTTTTAAATATATAATTACTAGAACCAGAAGAAAGGTAAAGAAAAAGGAACATTTGCTTTGAAAAAAATAAAAATGAAAATTGAGAACAACCAAAATAAATGAAAAGACAAAACTATGTGGGACATATATTTTATTCTCAATTCTTTTGTGTTAACTTTAGAACATAAAATTGCTTTATTTTAAAACTAAGAAAATCTAAACCAATAAGATAAAATAAACCAACTCTCAAATTTTTCATATAATAATCAGGTCTTTCTGAAAATACTAAAGTATTATAGCATTAAATAAAACAATCAAGAAAATAATACAATCCCAATATCACGTTCACTTTTCTTATTTTCATGACTTTGCCCAACTGCAAATTATTTTCCTCTAGTTGTAAAGTACAATGATTTGGAGATCTTTATGGAATTGAATTTAAGCCATTACATTTTCTAATAATCAAAACTAAGCATAAATTAATCGTGCCTTTTATTGATCATACTGTGCTCTAAACAACTAGCTGCCATATTTTTAGATTTTTTTTCAAGTAAACTGCAGCCACAAAAGATATCCAATTTTTAAAAAATATAGCATAGTGTGTACCTTAGAAACAAAGAGATGAAATCAATGCCTTCTCAAAAGTCACTTTCTTACCTACTAGCTGTATATTAGTTTTAAATTTCTTTCACTTTCTCATTTTTACGGTTATTTTTAATGGAATTTTCATTCTTTTATTTCCTTGCTTTCATTCTTTCATTATTCTTAATCACACATGTAATATGTGGACTTTTTTATATTTAAACTTCACAATAGTGACTAGAACAAAAATGTGAAGTCCTTCTTCCTGCTCTCACACTATCCTCTTGCCAGAAGCTACTGATGGTGCAAGTGTATTTCAAACTTTTCTATCCAAGTCCATCTATAGAAGCTTGAATATTTGTTTCTCAAGTCTACTTATTGTTGGAAAGAAGAGAAATAAAAAGAAAACTAATGTTAATTGAACATTTATTTGCTGTTATCATTATAGTTCATTTTTACTTGAAACTTATTGGGGAAATTATAGGTTAAATCAATTATCTGGCAGGAAGTTGAATACATGATGTACATTTAAAATATTTTAAAGAGTATTTTTAGAGTGACTTTAGGTTCTCAGCAAAATGGAGAGGAAGTCACAGAGATATCCCACATTCCCCTGTCCCTGCACCTGCACAGCCCCCTCCATCATCGACTTCCTGCATCGCTGGTATATTTCTTGTACCTGAAGTACCCACACTGACACATCACCACCTAAACACATTGTTTACAGTAGTGTTCATCTTTACAGTTGTACGTTCTTTTGGTTTGAACAAACGCATAGTGACAGGCCATCAGAACATTCAACAGGGCAATTTTATTACCCTAAACATCCTCTGTGCTCTGCCTATTTATCTCTGCTTACCTGCTAACCTTGGCAACCACTGATCTATTCGCTGTCTACGTATTTTAGCCTTCCTGAATGTCATATAGTTAGAATTGTACAATATGTAACCATTCGATTTGGTTTTATTCGTTTAGTAATATGCATTTAAACTTCCTCCTTGTATTTTTAGCACTAAATAATAGTCTGTTGTCTGAATGTACCATGATTTATTTATCCATTCAATTAATGAAGGGCAGTTTTGGTTTCTTCCAATATTTGACAATTATAAGTAAAGCTTCCATAAATATCCATGTGCAAGTTTTTTGTGGACAAAAAAAAAGTTTTGTGGACATAAGTTGCCAACTCCTTTATGTAAATAGTAAATAGCAATTATTTAGTTTTATAAGAAACTACAGTTTCTGTCTTCTACCATACAATACCATTTTGCATCCCCATCAGCAGTGACTAAGACTTCTTGTTGCTTCACATCCTGGTCAGCATTTGATGTTATCAGTGGTCTGGACTTCGGCATTCTAATAGGTACATATTTGTATTTCACTGTTGGTTCAATTTGCATTTCTCGATGATCTTTTTTTCGGAAGAATACACACTATGATAACAAATGAAGTTATAAGTATTGAGAGACCTCAAGAAAAGAAATTTCTTTTGCCCCTGGAGTCAGGAAAACCCACTAGCACCTGTGAGGAACCCAGGCCAATCAAACACTTCTTCATATGGGACCACCAGTGTCCTGTGCTGGGGATACTGGCCACCACAGAAAGGGGGACAAGACATCATGAGAATAAAGCTAAAATGACCGGTTTCCTGAGTTGTGACAGTGAAATCAGCATTATCAGCCTTTGAAATAGAAAAGTCCTACAGTTTTCCAGTGCCAGTGGTAATGACTAGAGCTAAACGTCACTCAGCAAGTAAATTGAAACCCAACTCCTTACCATGTTCGTTTATCTGCTCTTCCCACTCCAGCATGCTACCTCTTCAAAGAATGAGCATATGTGCAATGTAGAGACATTTAACTAATTCATCCTGTTTCTTAAATCACTTTACAAAAAAAGAAGTTCCCCAAAATACATTAAGCAATGACAGCATTCGTGGAACAAGAATTTAGTTTCTTGTATAGCTACTTCAAAGGGGGTAATAATAATTTGAATTTATAATTTTCAGTATTTGTGCTATCTGGCTCTTTCCTTTTTCTTTTTCAGTGCTGTGATTTGAACCCAGGGCCTTGAGCATGCGAGGCAAGCACTCTATCCCTGAGCTACACCCTCAGCCCTGACACTATCTTTTCATCATACCACAAATCCCAAAAGATCATCAGAAACTGACACCAAAGGAAATGTCCTTTTTTGAATGGCAATATTTTGTGTTGTGTCCTCCAAAAAAGATAAGTCCTAAACTCTGGTGCTTGTTAATACAGCCTTACTTGGAAATTGTCTTTATAGATGTAATTAAATTGTATGACAAGGTCATGCTGGAATAGGGTGAGCCCTTAATCCAGTATTAGAAGAGGAGGAGACACAGAGATGCAGAAAGAAGAGAACACCCTGTGAAGAAGATAAAAGCACACAGAATGAAGAAAGCCACAGGACAACAGCGGCAGAGATTAGGGTTATTCAACTGCGACGTCAAGAATGCCAAAGATTACTGAGAACCATCAAAAACCAAGAGAGCCGGGCATGGTGGTGCTCACCTGTAATCCCAGCACTTGGCAGGCTGAGGCAGGAGGATCTCTGCGAGTTCGAGATCAGCCTGGGCTGCAAAGTGAGCTCAAGGCCAACCTGAACTGCATAGTGGACTCTGCCTCAAAAAGACAAAAAAAAAAAAA
>NW_004955417.1:8793437-8802396 GCF_000276665.1 Chinchilla lanigera | reverse complement strand
TCGAGATCAGCCTGGGCTGCAAAGTGAGCTCAAGGCCAACCTGAACTGCATAGTGGAAAAAACCTCAAAAAAAAAAAAAAAAAAAAAAAGCCAAGAGAAAGAATAGGTCCTGCTAAAAGCAGATTTTTGACATCCTGTGAAAGAATACATTTCTATTATTTTTACCCACTTACGTTTGTTAGAGGTTGTTACAGAAGGCTTAGGAAACTAATACATACTGCTAAAGAAATCATGAGGGACTTCACAATATTTCATTCCCCCTGATATCCCACTTCAGAATGGAAATCATATCACTTGCACTTTCACTGGTCTTTGAAGATAAAAACAAAATCAGTTTACCCTGCTTTTCACGGTGTTGAAATGAATCTCTTTTCTTTGTTATTTCAGCCCACACAAACCCGTGTCTTAGTTCATAGTTTAATCATTTTAGTATTGCGCATCCTGCTTATGCCATTGGGAACATAATTTCCTCCCTTGATCTGAGAAGTTACCCTTAATGTTCCTGAGCAGTAAGTTATCCTCTGGATCCTACACAGTGTTCAAATAAAACAAATCAATACAAGAGAATAAAAGCATTTGGGATCTCAGTTCTCCACGTCCAAAACCCTCGCCGTGCTCCTGCATTGAACACGGTAGTAAGACAGTGGCACTCTACCACCCAGAGTCCTGTTTTCCAATGCCGTTCAGAAACTGAACAGCTGAGATGTCTCCAGCACGTACAAGAAGGAGAGGTTGTGTTTTCTGGAGAATAGTGGGTAAGTGGAGATGGGATTTCAGACACCTATTCACGTAAAGGCACTCTGAGGAAGATTTGTGAGTCTGGACTTTGCCCAGATACAGTGTTGAAGATTCAGGCTGCTTACAGAAAAGTGAATCTGTTGCGATCTTAATGGCAGAGACCCTTGGGCAACTTCCTGTTTTACCCCACCGATCTCACTCCTTTCAAGCATTTCCATGCAGAGGAAGTGATTAAGGATTAAGGAGAGAGGATCTGTGTGGGGACCACTATACGTTTGCATGGCTCAAGCACACAGCCCTCAAAGGAAATCTAATCAGGGTGAGCTGGGTCAGAGTCAGTGACTTCATGTAATTGGCACTGAACATTAGTCTCACAGCTGCTGCACTGATTTCTGGCAAAGGTTTCCCCAATCCAGACATAAACCTAGCCAAACAGGGAAATGTCAGAAGGAGAAATCACAGGAGATTCTGCAGAGCCTGGAGGTGTTCTTACATAATCTTCAGCAGGCTACCCGACAGTGTGAACTGTGGGACAAGCTTTGTAGGTTGCATTATTCACTATTTTTTTTTCTACCACAACAAATACATGTGAATATCACATCTTAATGGTCATAATTCCCAATTTAATAGCCATTACTCCAGCATATGCATTCACACTTAGCTTCATTTTGGTTTTAGTTTTATGTAGCCCAGGGTGGCCTCAAACATGCCGTGATCCTCCTGCCTCAGCCTCCTGAGTCCTGGGGTTACAGACATGTGTCAGGCTTCATTTTCATTTAAGAAGTATGTCTGAAGGCTAGAATGTGCACAGCATTATTATGAGTTCATTCTGATTTATAAATTGCCATTAAAACATTAAAACTTTAACTATTACTTTATACAAATGTCTAATGAGATATGTCATTACTTGTTTCAACATGTCTAATGCCAAGCTAAATTTGATAAATTACTTAAACATACAAGCAAATACTCACTTACCTGAGAAATATACATGGAAACATTCATGTATAGTAAAAGTAGAGAAGGATTATTTTATAATAACTGGAACCACAATATGAAATGAATCTTTATCATCAAATTAAGTAGTTAATCTGAGCACAGGTATAGGCAATAAATTAAAAATAATTCTTAGAGAATACAAAATATGAAGCAAGGATTTGAAGATGCAAAGCTATGCACTAGGCAGAAAAAGGAGGGAAAGAACAATGCTAATAAATGTAGAGTACTTTTTGGAGAGTACCGGGAATTGAACTCACATCCTTGTGCTTGCCAGCAGGCACTGTAGCACTGAGCTCTCTCCAGCCACTGCTAATAAATGTCTCATGTGCAAAGATATGATTTTAACACATGTAGTTCTAAATGAAGAAATAGGAAAATAGTAGAGAATCTTGTATTTCATGCTAAAGAGTAACTTTGTGATTTTTTTCACGTAATTTTTTCATAGGTAGTCTTAATGCTAGAAGTGGAGAGACAAGCTGGGAAAGCATTAAAGTGGTTTAGGGGTAGATGTCCTAACAAGGACTGGAGCACTGAAGATGAGAAGATGAGTTAACTGTAAAGACATTACAGGGGCTGGGGATGTAGCTCAGTGGCATAAGTGCCTGCCTGGCAAGTGCAAGGTTGTGAGTTCGATCCCCGGTACAGAAAAAAAAAAAAAAAAAAAAAAAAAAGACATTATAGTGCTAGAATGGACAAGAATGGGTCACCAATTAAAAGTAGGAGGAAAAGAAAGAGGGAATTTTAAAGAAGACTCCAGGTTACTGGATTGAGTCACTGAGAAAATGATGGTATTATTCAGAAGTGAGTTTATCTGTTTAATAAATGAATATTTATTGAGAAATTCTTATGTACCAGCCATATACTTGATGAAAACATAGTATTTTAGCATAAAAGCTCAGAATATAGGCTCTAGACTCAGCCCTGGATTTAAATCTATGATTTGCATATGACATTCAGCTTGTGCTTTTCTAAGTCTCATATTGCTAATCTGTGAATAGAGTGTGGCAATCATGAAGGTTCCTACTATAAAGAGTACAATTTGTGAACAGCCCCACTTTCAGAGCTGTCAAAATCTGCTTCAACTTTCCAGCTAAGGCCTTGCTTATACACCTCTGCAGGTTCCCTAGGCTGTGTTGCAGTAAGATCAGGATAGACATACAGATCAGTAAAATGGACTGAGAACCTCTAAAGAGGGCCCCGCAGGCTGGGGATTTAGCTCAGTAATAAAGTGCTTACCCAGCATGCACAAATCTCTGAATTTAATCCCCAGCTTTGGTGGGGAAAAAAGCCCTTACATTTATGGTGAGTTGATTTTTGACAAAGATACCAGGACAATTCAAATGGTACTAAGGTAACTGAATGACTATCTCTGTGTAAAAGAATGAAGGTAGACTTCCATCTCCAACCATACATAAAAATAAACTCAAAATGGATCATACAACTAAATACAATAACTAACACTATACAACCAGGCATATAATGTCATCTTGAATTAAGGGAAAGTTTCTTGGATGTGACACCAAAAACACTATTAACAAAATAATTGAATTTACCAAATTTTAAAACTTACATGTCAAAGGATACCATAAAAAAATGTGAAAAGATATTCCCCAGAATGGAAGAAAATATCCACAAATCCAGAATGCACAAAAAAACTCACAACTCAAAAATGATAAAAAGACAGCCTAATTCCAATATAAGCAAAAGACATAAGTAGACATTACTCAATGAAAGACATACAAATGGCCAAGAAGCACATGAAAAGATATTCAGCATTCATCATCAAGAAAATGGAAATCAGACCATACTCAGTAGTATAACTGCAATAGGAAAGGTAGTAATAAGTATTAGCAAAGATGTGAAGACAGTGGGCACTTCATACTTTGCTAATGGGAATATACTATAGTGTGATCACTTGGAAAATAACTAGGGATTTCCTCAAAAATGTTAAACTATAGTTACCATACAACCCAGCAGTTCTCCTCTTAGGTACATACTTCAGAGAAATAAAAATATATCTATATAAAAACTCATGTGAGTGTTCAGAAAACACTATTTACAATAGCCAAAAAATATGGGCAATATAAAAGCTCACTCATATATAGATGAATGAACAAATATATTATATACATATAGTGTATTACTTGGCAACTTCAAAAGTGAAGTATTAGTGGATACATCTTCAATAAATGGAAATCAGACCATACTCACTAGTATAACTATAACATGGATAAATCTTGAAAACATTATGCTAGTTGAACTAAACAAATCACAAAAGATCATGTAGTATATGATTTCACTTACATGACATTTTCAAAGTAAATCCACAGAGGCAAAAAAAAGAGAGCAGTGATTGAGAGACCAGAGGACAGGGCAATGAACAATAAATAGAATGTTGAAAATGTTCTAAAATAAGACTGTAGCGTGTGACTGGGGATTTCGCTCAGCAGCACAGCACCTGCCTGGCAAGTGCAAGACAAGTGCAAGGTTGTGAGTTTGGTTCCCGGTACCAGAAAAAAAATAAAATAAGACTGTAGTGTAAATTGCATAACTCTAGAAATATACTAAAATCAATTTAACTGTATACATTAAATAAGTAGATTGTACAGTATGTGAATGATATCTCAATAAAGCCTGTTTTATCATTGGCTAAAAAGAGTTTGTGACATAAATCATTCTGTATTTTATAATAAATGAGAAAAACAACTGGGCATGATGGTACATGCCTCTAATCCCAGCACTCAGGAGGATGAGGCAGGCAGATTGTTGAGAGTTCAAGACCGGCCTGGGCTGCAAAGTGAGCTCAAGACCAGCCTAAACTGCACTTCTTTTTGTCTCAAAAAGACAAAAAAAAATTAAATATTGTGTGTTCATTCCTGAGGATCCCATAACAAAGTATGAAAATCCAGGAGACTAAGTAACAGAAATGTGTTATCTCAATTTTGGAGGCTGGGTATTCAAAATCAATTTGTCATCAATACAGTTAATTCCTTCTGAGAGTCCAAAAGAATCTGTTCTATTCCTTTCTCCTACTAATCCGCAGCTTTCTGTAACTATATGGATATCTATTCTGATCTCTGCCTCCACTTTCCCATGGGATCCTCCCTCTTTGTGTTCGTATGACCATTTTGCCTCTTTTGATGGATCCCAGTCGTAACAGATTAAGGCCTATCTTAATGACCTCTTCTTAGTGTGATTATATTCATATTTCTAATTAATATTACATTCACAGAAGCTTAGGACTTCAACAAATATTTTTGGAGTTAGGCATAGGAGCTCATGCCTGTAATTCCAGCACTTGAGAGGCTGAGGCAGGATTTCTGGGGGTTTGAGGCCAGTTTGGGCTACAGAGTGAGTTCAAGATGAGCCTGAATTACAAACCAAGACTTTGTCTCAAAAAAAAAAAAAAGAGTTTTAGTCATAGCCTCCTTTGGAGAACACAATTCAATTCATAACAGACCATGAGTTATTTCAACTGACTCTTTTACATAGTCCTTTGTTTTGAATAGTTGTGTCAGAAACAAAGAAGGTAGTAAATAAATATTCATTGACTGATTGAGCTATTCAATCTATATATCTGTCTGCTCTAATTTGAAAGATCTTTAAAAAGTTAGTCTATAATCTCACTTGAATTCATGCCTTAATGTTCAATTAAAAGAGTAGTTCCTTCTAATCAAAGGATTTGCATTTACATCATTGGCCAAAATAACTGGCTGATGGATTGTTTGCTGAATTGATCCAATCAGTTATTTAAGTGGAACACTGTACACCACTCAACTCAGTCAAAATGATCTTGAAGTTGGCCCTGCTGACTCAGCCTTTTCTAAAGCAATTTAAGTTCCATTCCTCTTGCTTTGTCCTCCACAGAGGTGGAGAATATTCTCACAGTAGTCTTACGTTCTTCTAATATCCAGGCTAGACATCCCAAATTCTGTAATCTTCCATGAGAATCCATAGAGACTTTTTAAAACATTGACATACATAGAAATATGTTTAATTTTATTTAAAAGCAATTGAAATATTTATTTTTCATAGTCTTATGTATTTATGTCACTCTTTTTAAAACAAAAGTACACAAGATTTATAGCAGACTTTTTCAAATATCCAATGAATATTGAAGAGTTTTGTTATGGATCACTAGCATTTGCTACTTCTTAATCTCCCTTTCTCTCTCTCTCTCTCTTTCACACACACACACAAAATTTAATTTTTTCTGTGATTAAAAATCATGATCATCTTTTATGGTTAAAAAACACATCTCAGGACTACCAAAAGTAATAGATTTGGATTCAGACTTTTTTGTTTATTATTAAATAAATTCTTATATGTGACCTATCTTGAAATTTTCAAGGGTAATTAAATAAAAATACTTACTACTTCAGTTTAATCCTTTATTTAAAAAGGAAATTAATCTAATTCTTTTATTCATACATATTCACTAAATTATGTGGTAATAAAGAAAATTGTTTTGAGAACTATCATGGGTGACTCTACTACACCCTATTTCTACTACTCTGTTATTTTTCATGTCACCATTCTATTTCATTTTGAGTAGGTTAGATGTAAAATACATTTGCACAAAAGGCATAAGAATATGTTGTTTGCAAAGGACCATGTTTCTTACTATATGTAGAACTATAAAATGTTTTAGTGATTGTAGTTCGTTTATCAAACAAGAAAGGTAAATGGAACCCATCATTTTAAGAACTGTAAATTGATTTTTAGAGCATTCTACATATATAGGAAAATATCTAAATGTATTTCATGCTACCTCTGAGAATTTCATTTAATTTGGAGCAATTAACTATGAGAAAGAATCAATGTCTCACCAAACAAAGGGGGATATTTTCTTACACAAGATATAAAGAAAGGGTTTACAAGGTTTTTTTTTTTTTTTTGCTATCAGTCTTGGGAATTGTGAGCCATTCCCAGGGCTTGATGCCCTTTGACACTGTCTCTATTTCCTGGATTCTGCTCCCAGCATCTAGCTATACTGCGTTATCCTGTGTTTCTTAACTTAATTTTCTCCTATAGTAATAGGCCAGTTAGAGGTTGATTTCACCATTGCAACTAATTGTACTGAATACTTGGGCTATTTCCCTGTATTAAAAGCTGAGTGGGAAATCCAGAATATTATATTTTGTTATTTGTGAATTAATGTTCTCATGAAGTCCAATATGCAAAACACTATAGTCTACTAGGAAGTAGATTTAGTAGAAAGATTATATTTTTTCTCTGAATGTAAGCAGTACTTGATGTCCTATGTGTGATCATATTAGTAATGTCCACGTAACTTACTAAGTTCTTATAAGAGTAATAATAACAACCAACACTTGCAGAGCATTTAGTAAATTGCCTTTGTAGCAATGCAGATATGAATCACTAAGAGCTTTATATTGTCTACATTAGATACACCCATGACCCATCTCCTGAAATGAGAGCATTTTGAAGGCAGAGACCATGACCCACTCATCTCAATATGCTCAATGCCTAAAAAATGTCTTCCAAAAAGCAGAAACTCATTCAATACTTACTGTGGTTGCTTCCACTTCTGATTTTAATTGTGCATATCAGTGACAGAGTTGAAGGCCTCTGAGCCCTCTTTCTTCATACAGTCAATCACTAGTATGAATGTAAGCTTTTTCTTGCCCGTGGATATATTTACATACATTTTTTCAATATAGTATATCCTACCTATGACTGTAAATACTGTTTAAGAATATTGGCAAGTTCTACAACTGTATATAAATATTATCATATATAATGTCATAATATTTTTGTGCAACATTGCATTTTAAAAAAACCATGGTAGGATGCATTTAGTTTTTAATTAATTAATTTATCAGTTGCATAGCAACATCATGCAAACATCCCTAAATATTGAATGTGTATAAATCCTTTGATATATTTCTTCTCCTTTATTAGAATGATGTGTGTTACTCTTTTTCTCATAAAGAATTCCAGAGAAAATCCTAAATTCATTTTGTCAGATGTTAATATTGTTAAAATAACTTACTTTGGCTATTTTTAAATATTCTCATCCTTTTTTATTTCTCTATTTCTCTATTGACTTTTCTATTTGTTCTGATATATGTAACACATCTTTAATTCAATTTGATAGTAGAGTCTTTCCCATAGGAACATTTAATATGTTTACACTTACTGTTTGATACTGGTGGCCATGTGGCTATCTATTTTATTTTTAATTTTCCAGTTATCATTTGATGTTCACTTCTTTGTTTTCACTTTCTTCTTTTTCTGGATCAATACCATTTTTAATAGTGTTTTATTTTCTATATAAATTTGGAAGCCTTTGATTTCTCCTAATGATTATTTTAAATTTTTTTCATAAAAAACTTAATTTGAAACTTTCTTAGGTGAAAAGCCAAGCCATAACTGGCAGAAAAATATTTGTAAAAACATTTTCAATAAAGGACTTGTATCGCAAATATGCAAAGAACTCTCAAAGCTCAACAGTAAGAAAACAACCCAACTTTTAAAAAGAGTAAAAGATATGAAGGAATGTCTCACACACACAAAAAAAGAGATAGCGGTGGTAAGTAAGCACATGAAAATCTACTCAATACAATGTGGTATTAAGGAATTGCAAATTCAAACAACACTGTGAGAGAAGCTAAGATTGGAAAACAGATAATGCAAAATGGTAGAGAGGATGTGGAACAGTAAGACTTCTCATTCTCTGATTCTGGGAATAAAAAATGGGCACCCACTTTGGAAACAATTTCTTTCAAAGCTTACGGTACAGTGGTTGTGCTCTATGATAACTATCCAATTGAAGGGAAGATGTATGCCTGTGCAAAAACATGAGGATAAATATCTATATGAGTTTCATAATCACTAAATCCTGGAATAAATCAAGCTGTCCTTTAGTAAATGAATTGATAGCTAGGTGCAGTGGCACATGCCTATGATCTTAGCACTTGGGAGGCTAAAGCAAGAGAATCACAAGTTTGAGACCAGCCTGGGCCACATAGCAAGTAAAAGAATAAATGACTTGATAAAAAGTGGTGTATATATACAGTGTATATATACAGAATATATATTCAAAAAAGGAAATAAAACTTCAATAGTAGATATACATCATTAGTCATGTATATTTTTGTTTTTTTTTTAAATTTTTCTTATTTTAAAGAATAAAAGAAGGGTAACATAATAATGGGGGGGCTTACCAAATTACAGACAAAGTGGTAGGAAATTATCA
>NW_004955417.1:8790999-8792537 GCF_000276665.1 Chinchilla lanigera | reverse complement strand
GCCTAAGGGCCGGCACGCTACAGCTCTTGCCGCCGCATGGCTCCCCGTACACCGGAGGCCCTCCATCCAGGGGCCTATGAGGCAGGAAGCTAGCCAGCCAGAAGATGGGCACTCCCCACCTGTGGCTTTCCGTGTGCTGGGGGCCCTCCCTCCAGGGGCCTAGAAGGCAGGAAGCTAGCCAGCTGGAAGACCAGCGCTCCCCGCCCATGGCTCCCCATGCGCCGGAGGCCCTCCCTCCAGGGGCCTACGAGGCAGGGAGTGAGTCGCTGGTCAGAAGACTGGCACTCCCTGCCTGTGGCTCCCTGTGTGCCAGGTGCCCTCCCTCTGGGGGTCTACGAGGCAGGAAGCTAGCCAGCCAGAAGACCGGCCCTCCCTGCCTGTGGCTCCCTGTACACCAGAGATGTCATGAATTTTGAATTGTACAGTGTAGCTCATTTAGACTGTTTAGAGCTGGGGTAGGTATAGGGATGTGTGTGTATGGTACAGGGGATCAATCATAGGGCCTTACACCTTCTAGGCAAATGCTTTACCATTAAGCTATATCCCCAGTTTAAGTCTGTGCAATTAAAAAAAAAAAGTCTGTGCAGTTACGTATGTTATCTGCTCAATTATTCTGTTAAATATAAAACTGTACTAAAAATAGTTCATCAATTTAGTTACTGTTGAGGTCATTTGATCATTAATTGTAATATGTCAGCTAGGCTCAAGGAACAACCACCTAGAAAATTACAAAAGCTCTGAATGTGTCTCTGGATGACTGCTATGCAGGCCACAAACTGAAGAACAAGACCCACCCTGGATGTGGGTAGCACCAACCTATAGGCTTGTAGCCAGTGTAAAATAAAAAGGCAAGGTGGTGAATACCTGTAATCCTAGCACTCTGGAGGCTGAGGCAGGAGGACTGCTACAAGTCCAAGGCCATCCTGGGCTACATAGTGAGTTCAAGGCCAACCTGAACTACATGGTGAGACCCTGTGTCCAAAAAATAAAGAAAAAATGTCTTCCAGTTTCTTTTTTCTTCTTTACATGAGCTGCTATCTTGCCTTTGGACATTCATCTCCAGTCCCTTCAGGGTTTTAGCACTATCTCTTCAAACCTACAATGAAGACCTTACAGATTGCCCACTCAGCTTGCACAAGACTCCTTAGTGAGCTCCAGGCCTTTAACCTTCAACTGAACCTTCTGTCTCTCCAGCACCTCAACATCGATTTTGTATTTTTCTACTCCTTTCTCCACAGGTGGCCACTGTAACCAACCTAGTATATACTTTGTAGAACCATATATATCTTTTATATTAAATCTCTTCTGCTAGTGTGCCCTAAACCTACACACACGGTCTATTGCTGACAAAGGTACCAAGAGAATTCAATAGAGAAGATATTATTTTCAACAAATAGTATTAGAATATCTATATTCATAGAATGAACCCAAACCCTTACAATATAATAAAAATACTTAATTCTAAAGGACCACAGATCTAAATGTACAATGAAAACTATAAAATTTCTGGATGAAAACATAGAGAAAAAATTTTGTAA
>NW_004955417.1:8787985-8789709 GCF_000276665.1 Chinchilla lanigera | reverse complement strand
CAGTGAAACACAAGGTGTCAACACAAATAACATAAAAATACTATTTGCAGATATAATAGCAGAAAATTTCCCAGGCATGGAAAAAGAATTTGACATACAGGAAGTGAGGCATATAGAACTCCAATTAGCCACAACCAAAATAAATCTATACCTAGACATATAGTGGTCAAGATCCCAGAAATTCAAAAAAAGATCAGATTAAATGCTGTGAGAGAAAAGAAACAGATCACCTATAAAGGAAAGCCAATCAGAATAGTGGAAGATTTCTCAACACAAACCATCAAGTCAAGAAGACCTTGGATCAAGTATTGCAGATATTGAAAGAGAACAACTTCCATCTCAGATTGATGTACCCTGTAAAACGATCCCTCAAAATTAATGGAGAAATAAAATATTTCCACAATAAAGAACAACTGAAGAAATTAATGAGTGCCAAACCAATTCTACAAAGAGTACTAAAAGACATTCTAGAAAGGTATAAAAAAGACAACAACATCAGGAACAACAGAAAGAAACCACTGAGCAGAGCAAGCAATTAAACAGAGGGAAAAGGAGAAGCCTACAGCAGGAAAATAACATGACAAAGATAAGCCAATATATATCAGTTATAACTATCAATGTAAACAGTCTCAATTAACCAATCAAAAGAAGCACACTGGCAGAGTGGATCAAGAAACAAAATCCAACTATATGCTGTATACAAGAAACACATTTAACTCAAAAGGAAATTCATAAACTGAAAATTAAAGGATGGAAAACAATACTTCATATGACAAGAACCCAGAAAAAAGTGAGTGTAGCTATCCTTTTTGCAGACAACGTGAACTTCAAACCAAGAAAAATCAAAACAGATAAAGATCACTACATACTCGTGAGGGGAAAACTTCAAGAGCAAGAGATAACAATCATAAACATCTATGCACCAAATACAGGAGCAGCCAACTATACAAGACAAATTTTAGCAGACACTACAAATGAAATAATCAACACAATCATAACAGGGGACTTTAACTCCCCATTGCCATGAAGATAGATCACCTAGACCAAAATATAAGCAAGAACTAACAGAACTCCACCAAACTTCTGAACAAATAAACTTCTGGATTTAGTAGACCTTTTTATGGTGTGTTCTATCCAACAGCATCAGAATACCCATTCTGCTCAGCTGCTCATGGGACATTCTCTAAAATAGAGCGTATGCTAGCCATAGAAAGTGCTTAAGTAAATGCAGAGGAATTGAAATTATCCCATGTATGCTATTGGACCACAATGCAGTGAAACTGGAAATTAATAACAAAAGAAATCACAAAAACTCCATAAACACATGGAAATTAAATAACACCCTCCTGAACAACCAGTGGGTCACAGATGAAATCAAAGAAGAAATTAAACAGTATTTCCAATCAACCAAATTGTAGATACAACTTACAGGAACCTGTGGGGTGTAACGAAAGTAGTCCTCAGAGGGAAATTTATAGCAGTGAATTCCCACTTCAGGAAAATAGAATGAGCACAAATAAACAATCTTATGCTGCACCTCAAGCTTCTAGAAAAAGAAAAGAAAGTCAAACCCAAAGCCCAAAGAAGACATGAAATTATAAATCTCAGGGCAGAAATTAATGCAATGGAGACTAAAAAAGCAATACAAAAAATTAATGAATTGCAGAGTTAGTTCTTTGAACAAATAAATAAAATAGATAAACCCTTAGCCAACCTCATCAAAA
>NW_004955417.1:8721576-8779986 GCF_000276665.1 Chinchilla lanigera | reverse complement strand
CAGCTTTTAATATTCTGTTCTTGTGCTGAATTTCTTGAATCATAATTATTATGTGTCTTGTTGTAGTTTTATTTTCATCACAGCTGTTTGGAGTTCTATATGCTTCATTTATTTCTATGTCAATTTCCTTATCCATGCATGGGAATTTTCTGCATTTATTTCTGTGAAGTTTTGTTTTTGTTTTTGTTTTGTTTTGTTTTTTGTGCTTTTGGGTTTTTTTTTTGTTTTGTTTTTTTGTTTTTTTTTTTTTTGGCATTTGTGCTGTCTCCAGCTTTCTCACTGACCCCAATCAATCTTATGTTATTTTTCTCTGCTTCCTCTTGTAGCTGTTGTATTGTTTTCTCATAGTCTCTTGTTACTTTTTAAATATCTTTCTTTTCATGATCATTAGCTGCAGTTCTTCAAGATCAGATATTCTATCCTCTACTCCATTCAGTCTATTGCACATATTTTCAGTGGAAGTTTTAATCTCTTAGATTTCTGTTTGGATCTATTTCATGGATTCTATTTCTTTCCCATATTGAGCATTTTTGTTTCCATCATTTTTATAGCTCATCTATTATTTTATCTGTGTCTTCTCTAATATCTTTGATTTTAAGCATCATTACTTTTGTATTTGAGAGATTATTTTCTCTATAGCCTTTTCCACTTTTTTTTCACCTCTGTTGCTATCATTTCAGAAAGTACCAGTGTTTGATTTCCAATTTTGTCTATGTGAGTTCAATTCCTGGTATCCAAAACAATCCTTTTTATTTTATTTTGCTTTCTATGTTGATTGATTTCTTAATGTAGATAGGTTTATCACTAGTATTGAGGCTTCCCTAGGAGAAGTTTGTTCTTCAAACAGATATCTCTAGATGTAGGTGATTCTTTATTGCTATCCCAAGAACCTACCTTCCCAATTTGTAAAGAATGCAAATTTGACTATTTGACTCATCACCTAATATTTTGGTACTGGGTTGCGGTTATGATTATGATCCCATACAATCACAGAATTATCATACAGGGGGGAAAACTAATAACATGTATGATATCCTAGCTAAATTAGTACAGTTAATAATAACAATAATTTCAAGTATAGCTTAGCTACTGATAAACTATGTTAACCATCATCCAGCTACCTCTGACCACAGGAGCAAACTCTAATGTTATATAATGAAATCAAACATACGTCATGTACTTTTATGCAGTGATTTTACCTTAGTGGAATGACTTTACCCTTCAATAGGGTGGGGGTGAGTTAAGATGGGTAGGGGAAAGGACAAAGTGATGAATAAGGTTAAATATAGTAAAGTCAAGACTGGAGATCAAAGGATGATCATCTAAGTTTGGGGAAACTATAGGACACAGAGGGGAAGAATGAAATAGAATGCAAGCCGGGCAGGGTGGCATATGCCTGTAATCCCAGCACTCAGGAGGCTGAGGCAGGAGGATTGTTGTGAGTTCAAGGCCAAGCTGGGCTACAAAGTAAGCTCAAGGTCAGCTTGAACTGCATAGTGAGACTCTGTCTCAAAAAGAACAACAACAAAAAAAAAAGAAAAAGAAAAAGAAAAAAAGAAAGAAATAGAATGCAAAGGAGTAGTCAGACAGGGAAGAGACAATGCTTTCTCAGTTGAAAGTTTAAATTGAAGAAGAAAAAGAGAAAAAGCATCAAAAGAAGAAAATGGAAAAGAAAGGAAAGAAACCTAAACAGTGAAAAAAGGAAGAAAGAGAAGAACAAAAATAAGGAAAAGAAAGGAGAGCAGAGAAGGACAGGAGAGGAAAAAAAAAGAAAAAAGAATAATATCCAAAACAAAAATAACCACAAAATGAAAAAACAAAACAAGGTGACATCCAACTAGACAGGAAAGAGATAGCCAATCAGACAAACAATGGAAAATAAAAGTATTAAAATACCTCTGATATTTACTGCTCTGTGATAGCATCCATGTTGGATCCCCAAAATGTGCTATGTACACCAGCCAAGTTTGCCATGGGAATTGTCCTGGGTATGGAGCTGATCCTAGCATTACTTCCCTTTCTCTTTCTCTTTCTCTTTCTCTTTCTCTTTCTCTTTCTCTTTCTCTTTCTCTTTCTCTTTCTCTTTCTCTTTCGCTTTCGCTTTCTCTTTCTCTCTCTCTCTGTCTCTCTCTCTCTCTCTGTCTCTCTCTGTCTCTGTCTCCTCTCTTCTCTCCCCTCTCCCCTCTCCCCTCCCTTCTCTCCTCTCTCCTCATCTCAGGCAGTGAGCTTGGCTTTCCTGTACAACTTCCTGGAGAGCAATTTTTCTCCTGAACCTAAACTGCAGATCTACACCTCTGCCCACCATCAAGCATTTCTGTTGTATATCATTTTAGTTTTGTTTTAGTACGGCTATATCTTCGTTTCATTTTTGCTTTAAAAATGTACCTTACTAGAATATATGTGGAAGAGAAGAGAGTTTCAAAGTATACACTTACAAGACTATCTTGGATGAAGGGCAATAAATACTTGTTTTCAAATATTTATTGAATGAGTAAATAGGTTGCTTTTGAATTATCAGAGTCCCTCTGAGCCTTTGCTTGAGTTGTTCTCTCAAACTAGAACAAGCTGCCTGTTTCATCCTCCTCATTGTTCAAATATTACCTATCTTACAGAGACTTAATGAACGACAAGGTAGCCTACAGAAAATTATCTTCATTGATGCTCATTGCATTTATTATGATCTTCTTTTCTAGTATATTTCATGTTGTTGGCCTTGAACTTATTTTGTAGCAATTGTCTTTAGGTCTGCCATCATTACTAATTAGAAATCCCCAATTTATTGAGTCTGCATTCTTTGTAACTCATACTGCAAGCTGTACTTATATGTACTGAAATATTTATAAAACGAATTGCTATTAGCCACAGACCAAGAAAATATTGTATACTTTTTGTTGTTGTTGTTCTTTTGAGACAGGATCTCATTATTTAGTTCAGGTTGACATTGAACTTACTTTGTAGTTGAGGATGACCTCAAACTTGAAGTGATCCTCTTGCCTCAACTTCCAAGTGCTGGGATTACAGGCATGCACCACCATGTCCAGGCAGAGAATATACTCTTTAAATCACTAAATTTCTCTACTCTAAAATAGATTCTAAGATGTGAAAAGACTTAACATTAATCAAAGCAATGCTATCTCAATTTTATGCTATGTCAATATTATGGGAAAAGTTTCTGAATTAAATTCTACAATAACTTATATAACCTTTAAGATAATAAAAGTGGAGCTGGGCATGGTGACATGCCTGTAATTCCAACACTCAGTAGGCTGAGGCAGGATTGCTACAAATTTGAGGCCAGCCTGCACTACAAAATGAGTTCAAGGCCAGCCTGAACTACATAGTGAAACCTTGTGTCAAAAGACAAAAAAAAGAAGATAATAGAAGTGGGTGCTGGGCATGATGGCATCCCAGCACTTGGGAGGACTGCCATGAGTTCAAGGCCAGCCTGGAGTACATAGTGAAACCTTGTCTCAAAACCCAAAAAGAAAAAAATAGTAAGTAAAGGGTAAGTATGAAATTCAGTCTCTTATTCAAGTCTATCTATGACTGTTATTAGCTGTAGTTAGTTATGGACAACCATTTTGTTTTGATATGTATTTAAATTTTGTGCATTGAAAAAACTATTTTGTGTAACCTTAGTTACATTGGCCTAGACTACTGAAAGCCTATGACTTAAACATGTTTTTCTCTCTAATTCGTGGCATGGCAACTATCATAGTGTAAGTCAACGGATGAGCCTGAACTAAAGTGAAAGAGTTTTTCCTGCCCAGTATGAATAAATTGTCTCTTTATTATTTGAATAATATTTATAGAGCAATATCATAACAAGTACAATTAATGGACATATTTACTGTGTATCAAGCACTATATTGACTATTTAAAGGCAGTATCATGATTTTAAATTTTCTTTTTAAAATGGCATTTAATAATGAAAAATATTGAATAATCACATTGTACAAATTAAAAACTTTTGTTCTGGGAAGCTGTTAGGGTTTGCGCCTGGTTGTCTCCCCAAAGCCTCATGCTGTCATGGGGCAGGCTTCCAGAGTTTGTGATTGAATCATGGTGCAATGCTGGGATTATGAGTGTGAGTGCTACACCTGCCCTGGGGCGGGTAGATTGCATATGTAAGGGAGAGAAAGAGGCTGCTTGCTGCTGGTCTTCCCTTTTGCTCTGGCTGCTTTTGCTGTTTTCTGCTGCCATGAACAGTTGCCCTCTGCCATGTCCCACTCTGCCTTGGAGCCAGCCGAGTATGGACTGAAACCTCCACAAACTGTAAGCTGAATGAACCTTTCCTTCCTTCATTTTGGGCATTGGGTATTTTGCCTCAGCAATGAGAGAAAGTTAAGACAGAAGCTAAGTAACTTGCCTGAAGTTTCCTGAAGAGCTTCTCGAGGCTTAAAATCTGAATGTGGGGGGATATAACTTACCACCTCTAGTGTCTCCACCTTAAATCTCTACTCTATGTATATCTCTAAATTTTATTCAATTGCCCATTTTGCCCTCATTTCCTCTCAGTAACTTCATAGCCTTCAATGTTAACTATTTGGGCATAAAACTTAATTATAAAAGTGGATGAGGACAGAATGGAGTACTACTCTGCCATAAAGATAAATTTGAGTCATTTGGAAGAAAATGGATTCATCTTGAAGCCATGATATTAAGTGACTATATCAGACACACAAGCTTAAATATTGGATGGTTTCTCTTACATGAGAAACCCAAAGTATAAATGAAGAGCAAAATCAAAGACAATACAAAGATGGGAAGTAGATCTTTCTCAAATGGGAAGGAGATCAAAAGACGGAGGGAGGTGGGAGAGAGGGGAGGGGAAGGGGATGAAGAAGAAATTAAGATGTGTCATGCACAGGTACCAACTCCACACAAGAATATAAATGTGTACTATTAAAAAAATAGTTGAAGAAAGAGAGGAAGACCAAGCCACTTATCTACATAGGTGGCTGGAAATTTTGTTCTCTTTTTGATTTTCATGTATAGCTTCATAATCATTTAAAGTTTCCATCTAAGAAGGAGCAGACAGATATTACTGTATGTGTCCCCAGGAGATGGACAGAAAAGCCCAAACGGAGACTGCAAGGGGAAGAACATGGACACTAGATGTGGAATCTAGACCAGGCACAATGCCGCTCTCGCACAGCCAGAGTCATATCCATAGGGAGATTTCCTGGAGACCCACATCACTTGGAGTGGAGACACCAGATCGCTCACCTGAGACAGTGAATGAGAAAGAAAAAGACCTTGTTTAAGATTAGAAAAGACTGGCAAATACAGTAGACTAGACCTTCACTGGAAGTTATGACAATAAGGGTGTTATATGCTAAGCAGAATAAACTTCTTTATATTATTCCACTAAGGACATAAGAGGATTAAGTTTTTACTAGTTAACTTGTTATCTCAGTTATGGACTCTCACTTGAGGGATTTTAATTTTGATGAATAAAGGGTTGGTTTCGCACAACGGACCACATGGGTAAGAAATGAAGCCACACTTCAGCACGGCTCATTTTCCTGCTACTGTGGAATTCAGCAAAAGCCTTGTTCTGCCGTGAAAGGTTAGTCGTTATTCCAATAAGCTCTAGACTGTCTGAGCAGTGAACATTTTAAATCAGCATAATTATATTTCACATGGCAATAAACACTTTCAGTGTAAGTGCGCATAATTTGTCTCTTTGTCTGATTCTCTTTGTTGCATTAGTTTTTCTCCGTGGTGAGCATAAAATAACAGGATTTGTGATGATTCCTGGGAGATTACTTTTCCTCCCCTCCCTCTTATAAAAATACTCAAGATGCTTTGCTTATTTCTTAAAAAGAAAGAAAAAAGAAATTTGGGATTTAGAGAAACATCACATTTCCAGAGCTTTGGTACCAGAAAAAAATGTAGGTCGGTTATGCACGTGAAAAGTTGTTCTCAGTGCAGGAAACTGAGTTTCCCAGCTTTTTCTGCATTTCTTCTAATTCTCTGTTCCTTGGCCAGGCCTCAAGTTGGTCTGACTTCAGGTCAGTTGCCTGGCTTGGATTGGTATTCAAGTGGAGTGGTGAGTGTGTAAGGCTCTAATCCCTGCAACACATGGTAATTTTTTCATTCGCTCTCAGCCTCCACCTGTTCCATGGTCCAGTGGAGGACTGCAAATCCTATCAGGGGAGGGCAGCCTGGCGAAGCCTGCCTCCCTGGCTTGAGTCCATCGCATGTGCACTCGGGCTGCAGAGCGCCCGGCCAGCTGCAGCCCAACGATCATGTTATCAGATGACGGATGGCTTCATATCAGGTGTTTAAACTGACGAGCTGCCCCATCTGGTCAATGATTCGGGAAGTCTGGCCTTGCTTGATGAATGGGGAAAGTGACAATGCCAATCAGAGTGACCCCTGCAGCCTCCCTGCTGCTGCTCCAGCAGCCACTGTCTCGTCTATCCCACCGGTTTACTTTTTCAATTCTATTGTCACTCGGCTGAGGTTAGACCTACTGTCACTAAATTGTCACTAAATTATATCATTAATCCAAATATTTTCCTTGCAGGAGCCTTCATAAAAGGAATGCCAGCCCTCTGATAGACTCCCGGTCAGAATGAGAGGCCAGCACACAAGATTTGGTCCAATAATTTGAGAGATGGTTTCACATCAGTTTTCACATCCCATTTTGAAGGAAATTTGATTTTGAGGGAAACTGCATATTTTACCTGGTAAACAAAACAAGATCCTCTATCCTAAGAAATGCAAAACAGCTGCATATATGGTGATGTGCATGAATTTGAAGAATATAAATCCTTCTACGACGTATGTTGCAAGTAACAATTGGTGTCCCTCTGTGAATATGTGAAGAGCATTCTCAGAATACCTTTCCGGTCTTTGTTAGACGGTTTGTGATTTGATAATTGGTTTTGAAGAATGAAAGTTACTGAGAACCCGCAATGTGTTAACCGCTGCCTACTTTTACTCTGTGTCATGATGCCTGCAGGGAATATGTATGCTTAAGGCTAGATTTACAGAGCTCAAGACAAAATGGAAATTTCAATCAACGGAATCGATGTTCCATCTCTCCTTTGATGTTGTATTGTGAAGACACAATCTATTTATAGATAGTATATCGTATCAATTACACATCATAGCAACTATCAAATAATGGAGATTGTGCACAATGCACAAACACTTCAAGAACAATTTTCTATGCACTATTTATTTTCATCAGCAATTTCCAATGACTGTGAAAGACTCATGAGCCAAGCAACAATTGTTTTATTTTTAATATAAAGATATATTGTCATCTAGGTTTCAATGAAAATGCTGCTTGGTCCACCCTGTTATAAAGCACATCATTTTTTGCAACCGTGAACAGTGAATAAACAAAACAAAGAGGGAGTTTAATGGGAATGACAGCACAGCAGGTACATTTATGATTTAGTATCATTTCAGTTTTCATGCGGGAAAATTGTCAACCATTCCAGGAATAAAAAATAAAATGCTATGTACTGTATAGTATAACCTCTTTAAATTGGCAATTTGTAGCTGTTTGATAATTCATTCTTAAGCAAACCTCAACTTGCTGTATTGCTACCTGCTGTATTCATTAGCCTGTCCATCTTCCTATTCCCTGTAGAGCATGTGGAACTATGATTGCTAGAAAAATGTTGTACTGCTCTGTATATTTGCTACTTAATACATGTATATATGTTTGCTACATGTTTTTCTGCAATTGTTTTAGAAAGATGAGCAAACTCTCTCTCTTTAGGGCAGGAGTCTAGGAGATAGCTATTAATGTCTTCTGGATGTTTTGCAGCAAATTCATTTTAGATAAATAATGCATCACATACTGTGTCATATGTAGTAGAATTTTTTTTTATCCAGCTATTGAGCATAACATGCAAATCTCAATATAGAAACTACCAAATTTTAGGAGCAACAGCTCTCTGTATGTGGCACATTTGCAAATATGGGTATTCCAGGGTGCAAATTAAAATAGTTTGATGCACCATATCACACTTTCTCAATGAAAGGGAAACTTTCCTTGTGCTTACTATAAACACTTCATTTACACGTTTATTTGAGACTTTGTTAAATTAGATTATGTAAACACAGGCTGGATAGCAAGTCAGATTTAATACACACGAGTTTTAAAACTGACTTGCGTGCTGAACATAAAAGTATAAAGGACTTTACCAAGATTTATTGATTCATGTCAAGGCATCATTACTTTTCAAAGTGTGAAAAATGATCATATATTTATGACCTGCCGACTGAAGCTGTTTTGTGAATTAGCAAAAGCTCTGGAGAGGAGCAGCCTAATTGCATTATCATAGAATCAGAGATGGTTGTCAATTTCCCCCACTTAGCTTTTCTCCTTTAGTTTGTTAAAATGAAGGTGCCATACGTTGGTTGAATTCACTAATACCCTGATGAATGAGGTATTTTCCCAGTAGGCTGGCTACCAGGATAAACAGTGAATTAGGAATGATAGACCATCAATCATATCTCCTTCAAACAGATCTCTGCCCTGAGATTATTCATTATATATTAGGGCCACTTAAAAAAGTTTTCACACAGGATTCACTGATGAAAACACTTAGATTGTCCATAACCCTCGATGTCCCCTGTGGAAGTAACAGTGTGAAAGTAGGTCACTTTCTTCATTAGTATAATTCTCAGTAATTGTTTCTTCGACTTTCATTACATTATTTCTTTTTTAAAAAATCAATGATACTGTTCCCCCCACAAGCATCAATGCTCTTCAACAATATCTGAACCACAAGACTGGGTCCCACTGCTTAGTACTTGTTTCTGCTTCCTGGGAACCTTAAATTAAAGGTAGGCATAACTGTGAAACCCACATTATCTGAACACAGGCTGAGATAAATGCTCACTCCCTCTTATATTCTCGGCATCTACAAGTTCTAAAGTGATCTGGTGATTTGTGCATGTTTTTGATGCAGAGGGTCAGATTTTGCCCTCAGGCACCCATGTATGGCTCCCCTGGGCTTTTGTCCCTTTAATGGAAATTACGAGTATGCATTCAAGGGCAAGATTCTTCCCAGAGAGATTTATCCTGCCTCAATGTGCAAACATAATTCTCATTAAAATTAATAGGAACCGTACACATGCATCTAGGGAAGAAATAGACTCTTAGGCTCAGATCACCTCATTCTGTTTCACGGAAAAAATGTCAGGGTCTGCCCTGGAGGTGGGCGTGCAGCCAAAGGTTTGAGAGTTCAGATAAGCAATCAGAACTTTTAGCACTCACCTACCCCATGTGTGAGGCACTACAAATTCTTTTTTTCTCCCTTTCCTTGCAAGAAACTGTATCAGGGAAGCTACCTAGACTCTTATTTGCTAAGCTTTTCCCTGGCATTGTAATTATTTCCATAATTTCTTCTCCAGGGATTTCAGGGGAAACTGGGCCTTGCTTAGATTTGATTCCTGGGTAGAAGGTTTGGATCATTTGTATTTATCAGAATCACTGGACCATAATATTTGTCTATTCTTTTCCTTTGTACTGCTTCAAAAATACCTCTTATTTGACTGGATAAGCGGTGTTTAACTCCTGGTGTGTTTTAGGGTCTGAGAAATCAGCTCTTTATTCTGGGGAAATGCAGCTTTAATGCACACATTGCTAAACTTATGTAAATTCAACCAATGTTTTTAGACCAAGTGAATCTATGCAGCATGAATTAATTTGATCATTTCTGTTGTTGAAGCCATATAAATCAGCCATAAAAAGCATTATGTAAACCCTTTTTTAAAAAGGTCTTACATTAAAAACTGAATAATTCAGAAAACACATTAGTATAACTACTCTGAAGCATGTCTAAAAATGGATTTCTAAATCTTTTAATTTATAAAAGCCAGTATAGTATAGATGAAATATTAATGCTTTTGTTGACTTAGTTCCATGAATGTAAACATATTTAAAAATAAAAATATTTTTTCATCTCTTCAAAAAGTAGATATTCAAATCAATTTTCAAATCAACCCAGTAAATGCAAAATCTTTATCAATAAAAGATAGGTGTATACAATAAATAGACTTGGATGGGAAATATAATAAGTACAAGTGGTCACATTTCCTTGAAAGAAAAAAATTGCAGGAAAATGGGGTATTCAATTGACAGACAAGTCAAACCTCTCAACTCTTTAGTCACCATGGCACTGACCACGTAGGTAGTTCCTGAGCGATGCAATATTTCCAAGCAAAACCAATGAACCTTGTCTGGAGACTCAGTTTCTGAAGTATTTATTTTGCATTTGGAGCTCACATATATCTGAGGAATAACTCGAAGGCTGAGAAAAGAGTTTTGAAGCTGAATACAATGGAGATGATGTTAATTATTTCACAGATCCATTTCTTACTCCAGTGGAGGTATTAAGTCACCACTTTAAATGCTCTTTGCTGTTGCCAGGGACATCTCTACTTCCAGACCCATTGCTTTCACTGGATGGCCTTCCTCATTGCGTGCTGTAATCTTTGTTGTCTCCGAAGGTTCCGTCATCAACTCTTCTGTCCTCTACCGCCTCCCTTCCTTGACTGCATTGCAGTCATGTCCGCCTACAGCCGCCATTTTTGTGCTGGAGATTCCTAAATAGCATTGTCACATCCTGGTTACTATTCTGGATTCTAAATCCTACTATATTCATCCGCTTTATGATTTACTGATTGATTATACTGAGGGTGGACCCCAGGCATTCACACTGAGTTACATCTCTAGCCCCTTCAAGACAAAATTTTTTTTTAAGTTTTGAGAGTTTCTCATTAAGTTGCCAAGGTTGGGCTTGAATTTGCAATCTTCCTGCCTCAGTCTCCCAGAATGCTGGGATCACAGGTAATCCTGCCAAGTGCAGCCTAAATCTTACTGCAGATTGGCTCCTCCATATTTCTATTTGGAATCAACCAAGTAAACCCAAAATCTGTACCAAAACAAAGTATATACAATTTGTGTACCTCAAATTCAATATGTATAAAAAGAGCTATGCTTTTCCTTGATAGTTATTCACACTTAAACAGCTCCTATTAATAACGAGTACAACAGAAACTGAAAATCATGAGAATTTCTCTTATTTTCTCTAGTGCCATGTTCTGCAGAATATAGGCTATGAAACTAACTATATACTGTAATAGAGCACATCACTCTGAAAACTAGATAAATTATAAATGTTGTATAAACATGAGTATAATTACTTATTTTGAATGAATATGCATCTGCTTAAAATGATTTATTTCAAATTACTTGTCTGAGCTCTGTCTCCCTCAAATTAAACTATCACCCATTGCCTGCCATTTATGCCCCAGCTAAGGAAACAGAAAAATTCTTTGAAAATTACTAATATCCATATGGCCTTTCATACAGTGATTTCTGGATGTGCCTGAAATCACTTCTTTAATGGAATGTATGAAAGCAAGCTGCATTTTAATCCCACATATATTTCAGTGTGTATAAACACTCTTTTAGTCCCTTGCTGGTAAATAAGTCAGCAAACCTAATTTATTTATATATTTATGTATCTGAATATATAAATATCAGGTTAGTTAAATTAAATTTCATGCTACTAGAATCCAACATTTCAAATAGACAAGAATTATATATTGATTTAGTTTTCCTCTTCTTTTTAGCCTTTATTTTAAATGTATAAAAGTGATTTTAAGCCTGGTGTGGTGGCGCATGCCTATAATCTCAGCCCTCGGGAGGCATCACCCCAACCCAGCATCATAGAGGTGAGTAAAATTAACAGTATTTGTCTGTCTGTTTTTTCACAGCCATAAACTCAGCACCCAGAGCAATCAGTGGCACACGCAGATGTTTACAAATGTTCATCAAATTTATTAATTCCCGTTCTTCCAGTTATTTTCTGTATATTTGCATATATACTCAACATTTATGTGATCATGACATACCTACTATTCTATGACTTTTATTGTTATAAAAATTCCATAGTTTATGAGCTTTTTTTTTAGTTTTTGAGACAGGGTATTGCTATGTAGTCTAGCTGATCTTGAACTCACAGAGATCCTCCTAACTCAGCCTCCCAAGAGCTGGGATTACATGCAGTAACCACCACACCTAGTCTCACTATTTTTAATGATTGTATTGTTTTCCATAGATAGACAAATCATAGCTTATATATTCTTCATTTTATGCCAGCTTTTCACTACTGTAACCAGTGCTGCAATGATTTTCTTTCAAATTTTAGGTTTATGTACACATGGAATTTTGTGGGGATGAAGGCCTGAGGACCTAATTCAGAGATTCCCGCACACTAGACAAGGGATCTACTCCTGAGCTACACCCCAAACACTTAGTAGAGATAATAATGTGCTATATATTTCAAAAAGCTAAAAGAAAGGATTTTGAATGATTTTACCATAAAAGTGTTTTATTTTAGGGTTTTTTGTTTGTTTTGCGCTCATGAGGATTAAACCATGGCCTTTGCGCTGTGCTATATCCCCAGCTCTTTTATAAAAACTTTTTTATTTTGAGACAGAGTCTCACTAAATTGATAAATTGCCCATGCTAAGATAGAACTCACAATCTCAGCCTCCAGAGAGCTGGGATTACAGGTATATCCCACCATACAAGGCTAAGAACTTTGAAGTGTTAGAGTTGATACATTTTCCTGATTTAGACAATAGATAATGTATATTTGTCATTAAAGCATTACATGGTACTCTATAAATAGGCATGATTTTTATATTTTCACTCATCAGTTTAAAAAACAAGTTTAAATATAAAAAATATTAATGTAAACTATCTCTAAATGTAAAAATGGGATTGGGGGTATAGCTCAGTGAAAAGGTCCTGTACAAAAACAAGTATTAATGTAAAAATATATGTAATATACTATCACCTAGTTTTAGAATTGTAAAACTTACAAAAAATTGTAAACTATCTGTAGTTTAATCTTAGCGTTTATGTGATTTCCCTTGCATGTTCTCAGCATATTATAAGAGTTTTATAAAAAGTTTCTTTTTCCCTTTTTTTTTTTTTTTTTTTTTTTTTGAGATAGGGTCTTGCTATGCAGTTCAGGCTGGCCTCGAGCTCACCTTGTAGCCCACGCTGGCCTCGACTTCACAACAATCCTCCTGCCTCAGCCTCCCAAGTGCTGATGATATAGGGGAAAAAACTCCCAAACTGAATGATATCTGGGACAAATTCGTGTTCTCTAAATTCAAAGGATGAATTTTAGGAACAATGGAGGTTAAGAGCAGAATATATTTATTGAGGGAAAGAAAGGTTCTGTCCAAGAGAGATACAGAAGCGGGGCCGAGTGGGTTGCCCAAAAGTTTCTTTATGATATTGTATCCTTTAAAAAATGGTTGAGGAAAAGAAAAAAAAAAAAATGGTTGAGGATTTACTAATAAAATCTCAGCTGGGTGTGATGGCGCACGCCTGTAATCCCAGCACTCGGGAGGCTGAGGCAGAAGGATCATTGTGAGTTCGAGACCAGCCTGGGCTACAAAGTGAGCTTAAGGCCAGCCTGAACTGCATAGCAAGACCCTGTCTCAAAAAAAGACAAAAAAAAAAAAGAAAAGAATTCTTTTCTTTTCATTAATATGTAGTTGTATCATTCATTCATTTTTGCTTTTTACTTACATGATTCTTTTGGACTTTACATAATTTCTTGAGTGACGTGCTTAACTCACATATTTTTAACCTCTGTTATTTTTAAAAATAAATTAAGTGAAAGCATTTTCATGAGTAACACATTGTATAATGTGTAGTCTTTGATTTATCATTCATTTTTCAAATGTCTAAATCTTCAACTTTGTTTTTCTCTTTAACTCAAAAGTCAAAACGGCACCAAAAATCAGGGGAAAATAGAAAATTGGAGGAAGAAGCAGAGACGTGTTCCAGAACATTCCTAGGGAGATGTTAGTACTTCTGCTAACCTCTTTGGCCTAGTTCAGTACTGCTTTAGTTGAAAGCTCCGTATAAATTTTGGCTTAGTTTCAAAAAGAACTTTGTAAAATTTAGAGTCGTCCCCAAAATGGAAAGAACTGTCTATTAAATGAGTCCCCATTACCAAGGTGTTCAAGTATAAGAACCAGTGTTTACATGACAAAGGTATTGCAAAAGAGATTCAAACACAGGGTGCACAAATTACTTTTAAGATCTTTCTCACTGTTTGCACCCCATCATATAATTTAGTCTATTATGAAGTGCGACAAATGGTGCCACAAAACTATTTTTAATTCAAGTCAACCCCCTACGGTAATGAGCTCCATAGGAAAGCAAGAGTGCCTTATTGAAATATAATTGTGTTAAAATTAATAGTTTGCTTAAAACCACATTCCTAATCTGCAGGAGTTGTAGGATAAACAGAGATGAGACCAATTTCCTCTATAGTTTATTAATAAGTCAAAAGAAATAAGAAGGAAGGCAAAGCATCCCAAGCATTTTCCTTCTGGTTCATGGGTCTCTATCAGCTCTTCTCCTCATCAGATAGTTTTGGCTCTGGGGTTAATGGCGGGGATACTTGAGGTGCTCATGAAATCTGAAGCATAGGTTTGGGTTTTTTTTATCAAGTGAGACAGGGTCTTGCTATGTAGCCCAGGCCAGCCTCCAACTCATGCACCTCCTGCCTCAGCCTCCTCAGTGCTGGGATTACAGGTGTGTGCCACCGAATTCAGCTGAATGCCGAGGTTGCTTGATAGCACAATCCAGAAATGACACCATACTCAGCTCTAGATCGGGTTGCTTCCCAATTTTTTCCATTACTTTTGTTTCTAGATCCTCACTCAGAACAGGGTCCCACATGTGACTCACCAGCTTCTACTCTCAGGAACTGAGTTGGCCACTGAGAGGACTGGCGCTTTTACATTGTAGTAAGATGCAGTTAAAAGATTTGCAGTACTAACACTTTCTTGCATATGCGCTCGTATATTTTCTTTGTCTGAATTTTGTTTGCTCTGACTTCCAACGACTTCCTGTGTCAGACTACTGCCAGAATACTTACCCAGGGCTCTGAACCCAGGAAGCCTGGACAGATTCCAGCCACCACTCCATCCTTCCTCTCTCTTTTTTGGCTCCCCAGTTCCTGTCTTCCGGCCCTTTCCTGATAAACTCGCACACCTCTAATCCCTCCTTCGTACAATCGAAGGTGTGCCAAATATTGTATAGAAAGCTTCCTTGCATCGATGGTAGGGTAAAGCCTTTTCTTTGGCCACTGTTTTAACTAATGAAAATTTAACTCTATTTTAGATAAAGATCCTGATATCTACTAATTTTGCAAAAGCAAAATGAATTGATTAGTCAATGACACGGATGAGTGTTTTTCTAAAGAAAATTACTGAGCCAGGTGTAGTGGCACACATCTGTAATCCCAGCACTCTGGGGGCTGGGATGGGTGATTATGAGTTCAAGCCAATTTGCTCTACATTGAATTCAAGGCCAGCCTAATCCACACAGGCAGTTAAGGCCAGCCTGACCTGTATCTCAACACCTGTCTCAAACAACAACCAAGGAGGAGGCAAGAGGAGGAGAAGGAAGAGCAGGAAACAGAAAAGGAGGAAAAGTCACTATGAATAAATCATTTTAAACATTGTTTCAACTATTAACCCAGATAATCATCCAACTGCCTCATCTATTGAAATTCTACCTCTACTCCAACCACAGTCATGGAATTTATAGTCCCAAGTCCACTGCTCTAATTTGGGGATAAAATAAGGTGCCTGTTTTTATCCAGGTTGACCGTGGATTGATTCAACTATGATAAAGATACATGATTCCATATGAATAAAAGAATAAAACTGAAAGGCCAGTGTAAGAAATCTCAATGGACTACCAAGTGTGGTGATGCATGCCCATCACCCCCAACACTGGGGAGGCTGAGGCAGGAGGATCACTATAAATTCAAGGCCAGCCTGGACTACATAATCAGACCCTATATGAAAGAAAAAAGGAAAAAGAAAAGAAAAGAAAAGGAGCACGCAAGCAGTCCCAGGGAAAGTATTGTGTTCCAGTTCTTAGGTGACTGATATACACATTTTCATATATAGCAGTCTGGAATCCATGAGAACTTTAAAGATAGGAATTGTTTTTTACACAGCTTTATATTCCAAGCGCTCAGCACAATGTCAGACACATTATAGACACTCAAAATAGATTTGTGGAATGAAGGCACTTATGTTTTCCTTGGTACTTTGAATATAATTATATTTCTCTGCCACCATGTCTAGCATTCTGTAAATTTCTTCATCTATTCATTCAATAAAAACTTGCTTAGCACCTACTCTGGTGCCAGACCCTGTTCTATACACTGGAACTCAGGAAAGGAAATGACAAAATTCTTGCTATCATACAGTTCATATTTAATGGGAGAAACAATCATCAAATAAACATATTAGAAAGTATAATACAATGTGAAACATTAATAAGTACTGTGCAGATGAAGCTTCTAAGGGGACGGAGGATGGCAAGTGGATGCTGTTTTGGAGAGGAAATTGATGTTTGAGCAGGGATCTATGTGATGTGAGAAAGTGGCCTTGCAGATACTTGAATAGAGCGCATTCCAGCAGAAAGCATGTCAAATGCAAAAGCTTTGAGACATGAGTGAGTGGTGTGTTTGAGAGCAACAGCTGAAATAAAATGAGCTAAAAGCCTTGTTGTGTGTGGGTCCACAGACCCATAATCCCTGCATTCGGGAGGCTGAGGCAGCAGGATTGTCATGAGTTCGAGGCCAGGCTGAAATGCATAGCAAGACCCTGTCTCAAGAAAGACAAAAAGAAGTCACAGAAATTAGGTCAGAAGAGAAGATAGATACCTGACCACATCGACCATTCTAGGGCATTGTTAGAACTTCGATTTTTTTCCAAAGAGAGCCACAGGAAGATTTTTGAGTCAGAGCATGAACTGTGCTTACACTTGACCTGCTCTTCTGGTTGCTACTGGGATTTCCCAGGCAAAGGACGTGGGAAGTGGGCGAGGAGAGGGCGAGGGAGAGGACTCAATGTGGTGAGGAAGCTCCTGCAGCCGCCCAGATGCAGCTTTGGAGTTGGCTAGGACTGAGGAGTCAGAGGGGCTGCTGACACAAGATTATATTCTAAAACATTTTACAGCTGGGCACAGAGTATTTTCTAGGTAGGGGTATGTGAACGTGGGACGAGCAAAGAGTGAATCCAAGGTTGGTGACAGAAGCAGCAGAAAAACTGGGGCCACAGCCTGCAGGGGATCAGGACAGAGGGACAAGCTAGAGCAGAGTCGCTCCAGCTGCCTGCGTGAGAACATCAGGGAGGCATCTGGGCAGCGGTCCAACATAAAAGAGTGGACTTTTTAAAAGCCACCAGTTTATGACGTTTTAGTGTGGCCTTGCACCCAGGTTTCGGAAGTGTTTCAGGGTTTATTTGTGTCAGAAGCCAAGAAGGGAAGGGGAGTGCTGACAATTGCCCGCTGGGTTTGGTTATCTGAGCTGTCGTTTGTGACCCTGGCAAGAGCTCTCTAACTGCAGTGACACAGACAAAAGCCTGATCAACACAAGCTTGAGGGAGGAAAGAGAAAGTGGACAGGACAAGCACAGACAATCCTTTTATTTCTTTCTTGCTAAGTAGGAAGCGAAGAAATGTAGCCTTGTTTTGTCAATTTTCATAATTATTATTATTTCCTTTTTTTCTGTATGACTTTGCAAAAAGCCTGAATCTTTTTTTTTTTTCAGTACTGGGAATTGAACCCAGGGCCTTGATACTGAGCAATATCTCAACCCTTTTTTATATATTTTATTTTGAGACAGGTCTTACCAAATCAGTATGTATCCCAGGCTGCTAGAACTTGTGATCCTCTCGCCTCAGCCTCCCAGAGTGCTGGGATTACAGGTGTGTGCCACCACGCCTGGCTGAATTCTGTCTTTATTTAGCTCTGTCTGAACAGATTATAACACTAATAGATATCCAATGAACCAGTACCCAAGGCACGTGGGCCACTGAGTGGCAATGCATTTTATTTGTATCGAAAATACTAAGGAACAAAGTGCCAGACTTAGGAAATGAAACATCAACTGCTGACAGCAACGGTACAGTTCTCTGCCAGCGCTGATGCCTTAGTAAATTCGATGGAAGCAAATGGCTTGAAGGTGGCATGGTTTGAAGGATCTCGGGGTGTCACCAGGACAAGCAGCGTTCAGACATGAAAGCTCTTCATGATTTATGTTCTGTCTTCTGCTTATTTGAAGGCTAGGAAGAGCACTGCACAAGATAGCATAGAGATTAGAGGGAAGCAGAGAATGAGAGAAGAAAAAAGTATACATCAGATTGGGAAAACGTCTCAAGTGCCTGAAGTTACAGAGCATTGCGAAGCCAGGCACAGGGCAGAGCCTAACCCAGGCGGCGTGGGCCGGGTCATAAGGAGCAAGTCTGCTGCCACAGGACGAATCTTCCGTGACCAAATGGATGTCAGTTTGTGTTCCATGAAACAGGAAGAATGGAGTGTTCCCAGAGCAGATTCTTAAAAGATTGCTAGAAACCCGGGAAGTTGGATGATGCATGGGGAGGACATGGCGTTTAAACTGAAGCTGGGAGGATGAGCAGGGGTGAGGAGGGTACTGACTATGCTTGTCACAGGATCCAGCAGCCATCGCCTGTGTCACCTTCCAGCCCCTGCATTCTTTTCTCTAGTGAAGGTTGCTGCTAGAGAGAAAACACACCTGGATTGCCCTGTTTTAATTTCACTATCCAAACAGGAACCAAGGCCAGCAGCCATGGAAGTACAAAACTGTTATGCCAGCAGTCTGGAAGGCTGAGGCAGGAAGGTTTCAAATTTGAGCCCAACCTGGGCAATTTAAGCACTTGGCAAGACTCTATCTCAAAATGTTAAAAATAAATAAATAAACAAAAAGTAAAAAGGACTTGGGGTATAGCTCAGTGAAAAGACCCTAGGCTTGATTCCCACTACCACAAAAAAAAAGAAAGAAAGAAAAAAAAAAAACCAAAAGAGCCTAATTTTACCCAGGGTTAACCTTGGTTCTTTGAGTTTACAACATTGGTGCTTTTTGTCCTCATTAAATACTGTTTTATTTAATCCCAGCATTCCAGAGACTGAGGCAAGAGGATTGCTGTGAGTTTGAAGCCAGCCTAGGCTACATGAGTGGGTTCAAGGCCAGCCAGCACTACATAGTGTGGCCCTGCCTAAAAAAACTGTTTTCTTTGTCACCCAGGTAATGTAATCACTCATTTTGTGTGATAATTATATGTAATTAATTTTGTAATTGTCTTGTCCTGTTAGACTGTGCATTAGATGTCCTCAAAAAAATATATGAATATATGCAAGTTGTAAAGAACTTGGTTTTCTGATTTTTATGAGTACTTTAAAATACTAATGCTTAAATAGAAGTCAATTAGCTGTGTTCTGGTGAGATGAATTTCAGAGTCATAATGAAAAATATGCTATCATGTATCCCCACGGTGTATTCTGGGTACAAAAGCGTTTTATTTATTTGCAAGTCTTTAGAATGAGGTGATGTCAGTTGAAGGCAGCTTGACAAAGTTAGTAAGAAGCATAGCTCAGGCTGCAACCCAAGTCTAAATCTGAATCTCAATCAATTTATCCCAGTACTATAAATATTGATCCTGGTATGGCCTGGGCCTCCTAGCAGTTAGGAATCCAGTTTGGAGAGTCAGAGAGCGGGGCATGGTGATGCACGCCTGTAATCCCAGCATTCTGGAGGTTGAAGCAGGAGCATCGCCATGGGTTCAAGGCCAGCCTGGACTCCGTATGAGTTCAAGGCCCACCAAAACTACATAGCAAGAACCTGTCTCAAAATTTAAAAAAAATATTTAAAAAAAGAGAGAGTGTGTCAGACTGCCTTTACTTGCTTCCTGGATAGATCACTAAATAATATGCAACTTTTTCCTCTTGACTTACTTTATATATATCTGAGGGAAGTGGTGATATTTAATTAATTATTTCATGAAACTTAAACAAAAAATTAATATATATAGCCAAGTGTATTGGTGCATGCCTGTAATCCTACCACTCCGATAGCTGAGGCAGGAGGATCACTGTGAGTTCAAAGCCAGCCTGAACTACAAATCGAGACCCTGTTTTGAAAAGCAAATGAACAAGCCAGGCGCAGTGGCACATGGCTGTAATCCCAGTACCTGGGAGATTGAAGCAGGAGGATCAGCGTGAGTTCAAGCCTGGGCTACCAAGTGAGCTCAAAGCCATCCTGAATTGCATAGTGAGACTTTGTCTCAAAAGGACAAAAAGAAAAAAAGAAAAACAAATAAACAAAACGTTAATATAGAATAGTGCCAGCAGATACCAGTAGCCCAATAACTTTTATTATTATAATTAGTGCATATAATATATACATAAAGTATATATGCTGTACTTAATTGATTTATTGCTTATCTAATAGTAACTCAAGTTAGCTATCTGCAATCATTTTCAAACAACACACATTTGTATTGACTTTATATTAAAATAACTACCTGTTATTTTAAGAGCGAAGAAAAGCTTTATTTTTTCCTGTGCTGGAGATGGAACCCAGAGACTATGCCCTGAGATACAACTCCAGTCCTTTTCCTTATTCTTTATTTGGAGACATAACAAGTCCCCAACTTACAAATGATTTCTTTTTCTGGAAAATGTTCGTAAGTCGGATTTGTCCATAAGTCCAGAAAGTAGGGGCTGGGGATTTAGCTCAGCGGCAAAGCGCCTTCCTGGCAAGCGCAAGGTCGTGAGTTTGGTTCCCGGTACCGGAGAAAAACCATAAGTCCAGAAAGTGAGTCTTATACAACTTTGAAAAAAATATACAATGTAAAGCACAAAAAAAACCAAACACAAAAATACTGTAAGGAAACTTTTTATTTTCATAGTTATATTAAAGTGGTGGTACAGTACAATTGTAATAAACTATTTTTACCCCAAAAATGGGCAGGTAGACACGTGACCTACTTCTTCGATTTGTTCACATCTAGGAGTGATCGTACTGCGAGGTCCGTTCGTAACTGTGAAAGTGCACACCTCGAATGTTCGTAAATCAGGGACTTAATGTACAGTCTCTCTGAGTGGTTGTGTTGCCCAGGCTGGGCTCAAACTGGAATCCTCCAGCTTCAGCCTCTCAGAGTGCTGGGATTCCAGACATGTGCTACAACGCCTAGCTCTTTTTCATTTTTTGCCCTGTGAATCTTTTTTTTTTTTTTGTAACAGATTTATAAGATGAATTGTGATATTTGCAGTACATAATAATCAGATTCATTGTGGGAAACTGGTGTCTTGTGAATTTTATTCTTAATTTCTGTATCAGTCCAATCAGACATTGATGGAAACAGAGTCATACATTTCCAAGGACAAATCTTTAAAATCTTACTGTATGTAAATTTGGTTATATATATACAAAACAATGTACAGTTTTAAAAAATTTAGAAAAAATGGCATAGACTCACATTTATGCACCTAAGTGGGAATTATCAAACTTTAAATAAAATTTGACAACATGTCTAGCTGTCTATATAGCATAAACACTTACAGGAATGCCTAAAATCCCAGTCAAATATACAGACCGGTCCAGACCTGGTCCTGGGCACCACGGGTTCATGAAGGTATTTGGAAATGTCTCTGTGATAATTTTGTTCATGACTTTTATCCAGGGTACTGACAGGTGAAAAGTATACTTTATATATTTTACCTATTTGTTCTTATTTTTAGTTGTTTAACTTTCTGCCCTGCAGAACCAAAAGGATGATTAAGGGAGTCTCTGCTCTCAAAGAGCTTCCAGTGCAACAGAAAAGCAAAAAGGTACACAAGTAGCTGGGTCCAGTTTATAGCTAGAATGAAGCATATGAGGTATCTCCTATGCATTTTCCCACAGTGCAACTGAGTCGTAGCATCACTTAAATGAAGAAGTAATAAAAAGGAAGAGGACGTGAGGTAGAAGAAGAAGCAGGTGTACAACAGGAGCAGAGAAATGAAGGCAGATGAAAAGTGTAACAGTGATCAGGGTCCCAGGATGTCAGTTCTACACTGGGTACAGACTGTCAGCTAGGAGTGAGGCAGTCAAGTCTCCAAAGTGACTCCCGTAGAGACAACAGACAGAACTCCTAACTGCCTGAACCCCGAGATTAAACAGCTAAGTTGGTGGCAGATTACTGATAAATACCCACACAAAAACAAAAGGCAATTATTAATTCCAGGACAAGCAAGAAGTCAAAAGGCAGGAAAAAATAAATATGATGTACCCAGTAGTCTATTATAAATAGCATTTCACCATCAATAGAATCAGTAAATACAAATTTTTGTTTGGGAATGGGAAAGATGCCATGTTTGGCAAGGATGAGGAGAGAAAACATAATATTTTCAGTTTCCACAGCAGGAAGTCAATAGAGAGCAGACTAAAGATCAAGTAGCAATTTTTTATTAGTATATATTTACAGTACATAATGTTTACATTGATATTGGGAGGTTGGAACATCTATATAACATGTCTTAATTCTTTTTTCCTCCCCTTCCCTTCCTTCCATCTATTGATCTGCTTACCATGTGAGAAAGATCTATCTCCCTATTCCAAATTTAAATCAAAAATAAAAATAAAGGCTGGGCATGGTGGCACACACCTGTGATCACAGCACTCAGGAGGCTGAGGTAGGAGAATTGCCATGAGTTCAAGGTCAACCTGAGCCACATAGTGAGACCCTGGCTGAAAAAAATATAGGAATAAATAAATAAAAATTACAAATAATATTCTGGATAATACATATAGGATGATCGCTATGTAAATTTTCAAAAGATACAATAAACAAAAACACTCTATCATTCTATAAATAGACATGATTATGTGAGTATATGTAAGGTCATACAAAGTCAAATGAAAGAAAAAGAGTCAAATTAACAGGAGAGGCTTCTTCTGCTGAGGGCAAAGAGGCAGGATAGTGTGCAAGTGGTTAAAGATATTTAGATCTGATTAATACATATTAATCCTAGATAGTGAGCATAGGAATATCTTATTGTTTATTATCTTTTTTCCCAAGTAAACAATATCATTTTTAGATGAAAAATCTCTATGACAAGAACTCATAACTAGAATCTGCTAAGTGAGAAACAAAAGTATTTTGGTACAGGTAGACTTGGCAGAACTTATATGTCAATATTAGAAAAGCTGGCCATTATGGTGTACACATGTAATCAATAGCTACTAAGGAGGCTGAACCAGGAGGACCCTAAATTCAAGCCCAGCCTGGGCAAACCAGTGAGACCCTGTCTCAAATTTTAAAAAGTAAAAAAGGGTGATAGAGCAGCCCTAGGTTCAATTCCCAGTTTAAAAAAAAAAAAGTACAGGAGAGAGACATAAACAAGGTAAACTGGATTCTTCTGTTGAGACCACTCCATAGTCAGATGACTGTAGTTCACTTTCCTGCATAGGATCTTTGCAAATGTAAAAAATTCATATCCCCTTCCACCCCAGCCGCTCTCACCCCTGAAGACTCACACACTTGCCCAGCCATCTCTCGGGCATTGTTCAGATTCCAGCTTGAATATCACTTCTTGAGCAAGCATTCCTGACTCCCAGTCTCGTTAAATCAGGAGCTACAGTTCATTTCGGATTATATTTGTCTTGCCCTTTCTCTGGCTGGCGCTTACATCCCACGAGAACATTTTTCCCATTTCTCAAAGCAACAGCCTTGAAGTCACACTTGCCTGAGCTGCACACTTGCCATGTGCAACTGTCAGCAAGTCCCGCTGGTGCCACCTTGAACGTGTGTCCAGAACCTGCCCATTTTCACCGTCACCAGCCGTGACTCCTGGTAACTACTCCCCACCCTGCTTCCTCCTACAGATCTTTCTCCGTGGACAGATCCTTTGGAAAATGAAGTCAGAAACACTATCTCAGCACTCCGGAGACTGAGGCAGAGGATCGTTGTGAGTTCGAGGCCAGCGTGGACTACAAAGTGAGTTCAAGGCCAGCCTGAACTCCATAGTGAGACCCTGTCTTAGAAAGACACAATAATAACAATAATAATAATAATAATAATAATAATAAACCCAATAGGAGAAAAATGTATTTTGGTTGACAGTGACTTTTAGTTTTTATTCTTTCAAAATCAAAATATACCTGGTAAAAAATAAGAAAATGGTATTTGGAAAAGATTAATTGAGGATGTGGTCTAATCATCTTCCAGAACATTAAGCCAATCTAAACAGAAAGGTATTTTCAGCTTTAAAGAGTTGTTCTTGCGCATGCAGAATTATAAATGGCCTAATTTTCCCTATATCTCCATAATTAACAGAATAATTATTGATCAGCACAAAGCACACAGTCTCTGGAGACATGATTTGTGTGAGTGCTTAGCTTTTTGAAAGCTTAAATCACTGAAGTCAGTATTAAAAAATGAATTGATAGTAAATGTGTATAATTAATCCACCTATTCTATTTGCACACAAGCATCTTTTCATGCTAAATATCTCATTCATTTAGAGAGAATACAAATTTATTACAATGACAGAATAAAAAATAAAGTAGAACTTTATTTTCCCTGCAATACTCCTTGTTTTCAATTTACCCAGACTTCTTTGTTACTTTTTTCTTTTCTTTTTTTTTTTTTTGTTTTGAAACAGGGTCTCACTATGTAACACAGGCTGGCCTTGAACTCATGGCAATCCTCCTGCCTCAGCTCCCCAAGTGCTGGGATTACAACCTGTACCACCACGCCAGACTTCCAGATTTCTTACAGAGAGTGCAAGTTTAAAATATTCCTCAGCTTTTGTCTGCAAATGACAAGGCAAAGAACACACGGCAGGGAGAATTTGAGTGCTGCTTTGATTCCCTAAGATAAGCAGGTGCCATTGCTGGATGGTGCACCCTGTGGGTTCTTCACCCTGTGTCAGAGTAGACCTTCACCCCCAGGCTGCATGCTCGGGCCTCACAGTAGCATTTCCAGGTGGCCTCAAGATGTCCAAAGCACTTGCCATTCCTTTGTACCTCCAGCTACCTACAGGCAGTCTTACCTGAGCATGGGGATTCACACCTGTAATGCCAGCATTAGGGAAGCAGAGTCAGGTGGATAACTGTGAGCTCGAGGTCAGTCTGCACCACACAATGAGTTCAAGGCCAGTTTGAACTCTGTAGTTTCAAAGCAAACAAACACACAAAAAATACTGGCCGTCTTGTCAGGTGACTTTGGTACCTGCATGGTGATAACGCCATTGCCCTTTGCCCCTCAACCTAACAATGACAGTGACGTTTTGTTATTGCTAATCTGGAACTGGTCTTTCTTTTTTTTTTTTTTTTTTCTGGTTTTTCTCCGGTACCGGGAACCGAACTCACAACCTTGCGCTTGCCAGGCAGGCGCTTTTGCCGCTGAGCTAAATCCCCAGCCCTGTTATTGCTAATCTGAGAACTCCTTTTGCCTTGATCTTTCTATGTTGTGGGTAATCAATTTCTAGGGCCAAGGATGTAGCTCAGCAGCACACGTGCCTGCCTGGTAAGCACAAGGTCCTGAGTGAAATTCCCGGTACCAAAAAAAAAGTTCATGTATGTAATCAATTCCTGTATTAATTTCATTTGTTACAAATTTTTTTTAAACTGGGGGTTGAACCCAGAGCCTTCATACTGAGCTACATCCCCAACCCTTTTTTCATTTTTTATTTTGAGACAGAGTCTCATTCAGTCACTAAATTTCCCAGGCTGAGATCCAGTCTCAGGTTCTCCTGCCTCTCTCAGCCTCTCGAAGGGCTGGATTAGGGGCATGCACCACCTCACCCAGCCTATTCTGGATATTTAAATCAGTTTGTGTTTAACTGTGTTGGTTTGGGGGATATTTTGCAAGGAGAACAATATATAATAGAGGACACATATTTTCTAAGATTATTTATAATAGTCACCCAAAGAATCATATACAAGAGAGTGCAGGAAATCTGTCCACACACTGTAGACCAGGAATCCAGCTGAGGGCCTGGATCCCGCAATAATGTCCTCCATGAGTCCAGTTGAAGACACAGAGCTCATAACAATGCCTCCCACAAATCCAACTGGAGGCCCAGAGCCCATAACAAAATCTCATGCAGGCCTGTTTCACAGATCTGCTCTGTGAAGACCCAAAGGTCAGTAGTGGAATCTAGGAAGTCTGTTCCAGCGGGATGAAGGATCTGTGCTAGCAGGCTGAGGGGTCTACACTGGAGCCAGGAAGCGATGCTCAAGGTAAGAACCAGAGCTGCCGCAGAAGGTACCACAGCCATCCTCAGCAACAGTGAGGGCCCGAGCTCCTCCAGTGGTGAAGACAGCTGAGTTCCCATCAGGAAAGCCAATGCAGCAAGCTTCTTCAGGAGACTGAGCTGTGCACCTTCTTCCCCTCTGGAGCCAGGAAGCGATGCTCAGAGTGAGGACCAGAGCTCCCCCAAAGGGAACCGAAGCTATTCTCAGTGCCAACAAAGCCATGAGCTCCTTGGTGGATGAAAACAGCTAAGTTTATCCGGAAAGCCAGCATGATGAGCTCCTCCAAAACAACCAACTGCTTCTACCAGCTCCCAACAGCCTCTCAGCTCCCAACAGCCTCACTTCTTCTTTTCCAGTTCTGCCTCATGCTGCTGGCAACAATCCTTAGGTGGGTCTCCCACACCCAGCACCACACCTACTCAGTTCAGCTGGGGGCTGTAAGTTGACCACCAGTTGTCAATCTACTACACCAACTGATATTATACACTTGCTCCTAGCTTGCCTTGCTAGGAAGAGAGGAACCTAGCTCATACTGCTATATCCTTGTACTTAAAGAATGCCAGGTATATATTAAGTAATCAATGAAAATATGCTGTATGGGTGGTGGAATATGTATCCTTCAGTCCAGTGGCTCTCAAACTTCACCAAGCATCGGGATAACCCCAGACTTAGAATGTCACAGGTAAGACACTGGTTCTTGCTACTCCTTTTCATCTCCCTTGCCCAAGTTTCTACTTAGTAAATCTGAGCTAAAGCTCCCAATTTTGCATTTCTAACAGGTTGCCAGACAATATCAGTGTGGCTAGTATAGCAAACACACTGCCTAGGCCACTCGCGGGCCTGCATATAATCCAATCCAGGTGTGCATACAGGGGTAAACATCTGCATCATCGAGCTCTCACATTTGTATTCTAAATATGTAAAGCGACCTGGCATCCATCTTCAGTTATAGTAACCGCACTAAATGTTTCCCATGGAAGCAGTGTTATCGCGGTTTTCTGTGCTGGAGTCTTCTTCTCTTTCAGGGGGTTTCTAGGTTCTTTCTGTCCTGAACAAAGAACTGGTTAAGACAAGCACAAATGGCAGCAAAGTTTTATTAATGGTAGGAAAAGAAACAGGGTCTGCAGAGTTTGGGTCAACAAAAATGAAAGTAAGTACGATATACAGGAGAGAGCAGGCTGCCATGAGAGAAGACAGCAGCGGAGATCTCAGTGTGGGCCATCCTTCCTGAATCACTCACCCCACCGGCTGACATCAGGGCCGGGCCATCCTGTCCAAATCCTGCTTGAGTTCTCACTAAAAGTCCACCTGCAACTGATCTGCACGTGCATCCTGGGATTTGGTAATTAACAGGTCACATCAACTGACCCAGCCAGTCCTCACATACCCTAATCTCCTGTCTCAGCAGGGTTAATTCTAATGTCTTTTTTTTTTTTTTTTTTTTTTTTTGGTACTGGGAATTGAACTCAGGACCTTGCGATTGCCAGGCATGCACTTATGCTATTGAGCTATATCCCCAGGCCTCTAATGTCTTTCTAAAAGTTTATCAGGAATGATTATAACTAATCAACAATATCATTTAAAAATATATATTATTTTAGACCTTTTTTAGCCAAATTTTAAAGAAGGGGGCCAGGGATATAGCTCAGCGGCATAAGCGCCTGCCTGGCAAGCGCAACGTCCTGAGTTCGATTCCCAGTGCCAAAAAAAAAAAAACAGAAGGAATGAAAATGAAACATAGTATTCAGTAAAGGACTTGTATTCTTTTATTCTCTATAAGGACACCCAAAAAAAGGGAAGTTATACAAAATAGTTCATACTTGGAAATTCATCAGTTCTCATTTAAAGCAAATATCATCAACAAAGAAAAGATTGTCCCTCACATATTAGTATAAAGTAATTTGATGACCCGATTTTTTGCCATGAGAAGAATAATTGCAAACTATTAAAGATGGCACGTGGTGTACGTCTACTCTTGGGCGTAAACTGCATGGGGATGGTGTGGTTTGGTGAACACTGGTCTTCACACTGGACTGTGAACTCACATCGGTGTTCTCCAGCAGGTCCCCCTAACGCACACACAGAGCCTGATAGATATAAAGGTGCACACCATACTCACTGGCTGAATGGATGAAAGGGTGAGTTCATTAGTTACTGAGTTATTATGAGCGGGTTTGGTTTTCATCATAGCCCATTTTCAAAAAAATTTTGTTCTCATCAATTTCTCTTATTTCACATGTTTCTCTCTACCCACAATGCTCCCACTTGTTTTCATGAAAATCTTTATATCTAGCAAGGATAAAGTAATTTGGCAGGGCTCTAATTAACAAGGATTGTCATGACATAAAGCTATTAAACTGGGCTATATCTCTGAGGACTTGTAAAAGAGCACAATCGTATCATTCCCCAGACTAAATTAAGATACAATCTAGGAATTATCTTTGATTTCTCTTCACTACCCTCCATTAGCAAGTCCTATGAACTCTTTCTTTTACAAATGTGTCTTAAATTAGCTTCACCCGCTCCCTCCCAGGCCTGAGCCACTCTCTTCTCCGACCTAAACATCAGCCTACGATCCCTGTTTCCATTACTGCCACCTTGAAAGGGTTTTTCCCCACGTGATAGCCAAGATGATCTCTCTTTTTTTTTTTTTGGTTTTTCTCCGGTACCAGGAATCAAACTCACAACCTTGCTCTTGCCAGGCCGGTGCTGTGCTGCTGAGCTAAATCCCCAGCCCCTCAAGATGATCTTTCTTAAAAAGAAAGAAATTAATGAACTTTATTCTTGACAGAGGAAATTCTTTGAGAATTTTACTTCTAGACAGTTTTTGACATTTGGAATTAGCCCAGGCTGGCCTTGAACTCATGGGGATCCTCCTGCCTCAGCCTCCAGAGTGCAGGGATTACAGGCATGTGCCACCATGCCCAGCTAACTCCTCATTTTAAAAGTAAAAGAAACTTCAAACAAAATTTGAATGCTACATAGAAGGTTTGGTTTTATTGACAAGAGTAACCATCATAGTCAAGCGTGGCAGTGCATACTGTATTCCCAGGGAGGCTAAGGCAGGAGAATTGTTGTAAGTTTGAGGCCAGCCTGGGCTACATAGTGACTTCAGGCCATCTTGAACTGCATAGCAAGACCCTGTCTCAAAAAACAAAAAACAAAACAATTAAACTTCATAGAAGCCATGGGCAGAGTTTTATCAGGAAACTGACATAATCTTGAGTTTTACTTTGATAAGATTCCTGGGCTGCTGTCTTGGAAACCCACCATAGGCCAGAAGAAGTGGAAACCAGGACCAAAAGAATGCTTCACCAAGCTGGGCATGGTGGCGCACGCCTGTAATCCCAGCACTTGGGAGGCTGAGACAGGATGATTGTTGCAAGTCCCAGGTCAGCCTGGGCTACAAAGTGAGCTCAAGCCCAACCTGAACTGCAGAGTGAGTCCTTGTCTCAAAAAGACCAAAAAAAAAAAAAAAAAAAAAAAAGAGAGAGAGAGAGAGAATGCCTCACTGACAGAGGAGGAAGATGATTGCACCTAGGACTACTGTCCTAGCAGTACAGGTAGCACGGAGCCAGGTAAAGGAGAGTGGACTTTGGTGCTCACAGGATCTTCTGGAGGATGGAGTAGGAGTCAGGGGAAAAAAGGGAAGTTGAAGGTGACAGCAGAGTCTTTGCGATTTACCGAAAGGATGGAGTGGGAGTAAGCATTAATAGAGAAAAGGAGGATTATGGGAGAGAGGAGGCTGAGGGAGTCTGATTTTACACACAGTGAGTTGGACGAGTGACAGAGAGGTCAGTGGGCAGCATGAGAGTGGACAGAGGTGCAGTGGGCGCAGGGGAGTGGGCCCAGAGTCGAGGCCACTCTCCCCAGGGTGCCCCCAGGGTGCCCCCAGGGCGCAGGCCTGTCCTCTACCCCTTTCCTCTTGATCTCACGTGCTTCTCCAAATTTCAGTACAGAGCATTTAAAAATAGAAATGAATGCAACGTGTTCTGAGCACATACAAAAATGGAAAGTTTAAAATGGATGTTCTCCTTGCACAATCTAATTTTCTGGGGAAATCAGAGAGAAAATACTTGAGCTATTTACCTTTTCTGCTATCTAAAATTGAGTATAAATGCCAAATAGAAATCAACCGCCACAACAAAACAATTACTTTCCTTGCAGTAATAGTACTCTAAACATTGAGAAATTTTTGTTTTAAACAGCGCTGTATTTTCTCTCTCTCTCTCTTTCTCTGTAGATCTTGTGCACATACAGGTGGCAAAATATTTGCATATTGGGGTCAAGTGCACAGGCACTTTGTAAGGAAATTGATAAGTACATGTTTTAAAGCAGAATATGTTCTCTTTTCACTGTGCGAATTTTTTTTCTAACGAGGCTCCTGACTTCCCAGCTAGACGGCTCGAGAGATGATCAGCTGTGACTAGGGAGGAAAGAATGCCAAGTTTCCAGTGTGCGCATGTACATTTCTTTTGCTCATAATTAATAGCCCCCGTGCTTGCGAAGGTTTTGGAAAGCAGCTAGAAGCCTACCCAGGTAATGCCTTCTGACAACGTTTTAAAGATCAGTTATGTCATATGGCTGCCTTTTAGAAAAAAAAAAGTCATAATGCATAGCTGTGCCATATGGCACCTCTGAAGAATGTGCCGGATTGGACAGACATTCGTTGGATAAGGTCCCACAGCACTTGGAAAAGAATGTAGTCCTGTTGCCAAAATGTGGCCTTTGTTAATCTCCTAACTATTATTGTGCAGAAACCAATTCATCTGTATTAATTATAAACAAATTTTAATTACTTCAGTAAAAGCCCATTATACTGATATCTGATGCCAAACAAGCTGTATTAACTCTTTGCAAGTCTCCAAAGCAAACACGAGGTGTTGGAACGTAGGTGTTTTATACAAGGCAGGAATTTCCCTGGCAGAGTGTAAAAATGCAATTCTGACATTTCGTTTTCCAGTTCTTTTAAGAGATCCCGTGATGCTTTTGCTTTTTGCAGATGATCTCAAAAGGCAGCTGATGCATGTAAGTTGTTAAAGACAAATTATTCCTAATGTCTGAGAGTGTTTAACCGCACTTTGTATTATTTTGCTTAGATTTCAAAGTTTTTTTTTATGAAAAGCATCTGAATGGTAAAGTCATGGTTTTCAGTAACACAAAACAACTTGACAAAACGTGACCTGATTTTGCTAAAACATGGATGAACCAGTCATTTCTGAGAGTGCTCTGGACCGTATGGGACCAAACTATCCTGCGCATCAAAGGAGAATATCCTTAAAAAACATGAAAATCCAAATCATTTGTGCGTTTTATGGCAGCAGCTTGGCCAAGAAGCTGGCTGGTCTTTCCTGCACAGAAACTATCTGGTTTGCAGATGGCACATGGTGACTACAGTGTGCGCAGCCGCGGGGGTTGGACGGGGTCCAGCGCGAGGGCTCATCTGTGAGCAGCCGCGCCGGAATCATCTTTGAGTTCGGCTTCGCTAATGTGTCGTTTTATTTTATTAGGCCAACCATCAAAAGTTTCTGTTCCTCCTGGAAATCATTCCTTTTGGTATTCATATCGCTCCCTGGACCTAGAAAGTTAAACAATTTTAAACAAATAGAACCACATCCTGCCTTCTCCTTCCATTAGACTTTGAAGTTTTTTCTGTAAACTTCACATTTTTTTTCTTGTTTTATGCAACAAAATAATTTATTTTTAGGTTCATAATGGGTGAATTCTAGAAAGCACTGTTCTCTGTGCATTTTCACTGATGGACACGTAGGAAATAGCTTTAAACTGAGTCATGGACATAATATGTGCTCAGAGCTGGCTGAGGGTGTGGAAATGGATGAGCATTTAAGTGAAACCGATTATCCCAAAGTTTGGGTACTTTCTGTGTACCAATTAAATGCATTATGTAATTGAGGGTTTGTTCATTTCTCTCCTGCCCAAAGCCATTATTATAAATATCAGTCATATCTCTATGAAGTTTGTCCTTCAAGTACAGAGTGATAGTATTTTTAGTAGGGTGTAGTGCTGAATGCCTCTAATCCCAGAACTCAGGAGGCTGAGGCAGGAGGACCATGGCTTCAAGGCCATCCTGGCTACGTGGTGAAACCCTGTCTTCAAGCGAACAAAGTCACAACATTCTTAACTTTGGGTCTGAAAATCTCTGTGGAAATTTTTTAGGATATCTCCCTCAACACTCACTTTATAGATGATAAAATTAAGGTACAAAGCAAAATGGTTTGTCCACAGACATAGAGCTGGGTGATGGAATCACAGGAGCATATTTCTAAACTCCACATCGGATGTTATTCCTGTTATAGTCCACTGTCTCAATTTAGTTATTATTTATCAGCAGGGAACAGATTTATCTTGAGTACTAAAATGTGAAATAATGACTATAATGATTGCAGTGCTTCTGTACATGTAAATTAATTTCATGTTTTGTCTAGGTACCATAGAGACTTACTTCATTCATTTGGTACGTGTTAAGCATTAACACGCCAGGTACATGGGTTGGAGAGGATGTTATGGATGGGATGAATGGAATTTGGGGTGGACCGAGGGCAAGAGGCTGTGAGTCCTAGGACACTACACCCTACCAAAAATACACAGGACAACTTATCATTCAGTGGAGCTACTTGGCTTCTCCTCAAATTAGAGTTAAAAAGGACAATTTCAATAGAAATTCACACCTGTAAGTTACCGCTCCCATATCATCATTATCATAAGTATTAACATAGGAAATCCTTGGACACAAATGAATAAATAAAGGGAAACTAAGTTCCAGAGAGCACATGAGATCTTGTCCCATGTCACAGGGTCAACTGAGTCCTGGCTGAAGGAGAACCTGCGGCATGATGCTTCAGTCAGTCATCCATCATTCACTGGGTACCTAATAGGTAGATCTTCATGGACTCAAGGCAAATCTCCTACCCCCTAACTTCTTCGGTGATACCATAAAAAATTAAGCCTATTTGTAGAAATGATTAAAAAACATTGTAAAGAAGCTTATTTCCCAAATTGCACCTTTTTATTTGTCCCAATGGGATTTATAAACACCATTCCTCCTAATCTTTTGCATTTTTGTTTAATTAAGAACTAGAGATGACAACAGGAAAATACTATGGTATTCTAAACGCCAAGGCAGTGAAATCACAGTAATACTCAGCAATGACCTTTCCGTAGTTGAGATGGTGGCGGATTTACTCACAATAACATGAGCTGTCTCCTTGAAAGGACGGCTTTCTCTTCTCCACCTTTGGAGGAGTTCTACCCACTTTGCAGGACACAGGATTGAGGAGCAGTGGGCAGAGGTGAGGCGTGAGGGCCGCCGGATGGAGACAGGATGGGAAGTGGGAGCGCAGCATGGGGCACCAAGGGGATTACCAAATTAGGAACTACATATACATTTCTCCTTTCCTTTTTTTCACTTTCTGTCTTGGTATGTTTTGTGTTGCAATAACAAAATATCTGAGCCTTGGGGGCTGGGGATTTAGCTCAGTGGCACCGCACCTGCCTGGCAAGTGCAAGGTGGTGAGTTCGATTCCCGTACCAGAAAACAACCAACAACAACAACAACAAAAAAGTATTCATGTTTATAGCAAAATATCTGAGGCAGGACATTTTTCAAAGTAAGTAGATAGCCAGGTGTGGTGGCACACACCTGCAATTGCAGCACTCTGGGAGGCTGAGACAGGAGGATCCCAAATTTGAAAATAGCCTAGAAAGTTTAGGGAATGGGTAAGAACTGGTCTCAAAATAAAAATAAAAAAGGGCTGGGGATGTAGGTCCGTGTGAGGCTGTTGGCCCAATCGACAGTACACATGCACACACACGCACACAGGTTTAGTGGTGCATGACTCTAGTGGCTGTAAAATCTCAACATCATAGAGCCAGCACTTAGCAAGACCCTCACTCCCATCCTGCTACATCACCACATGGTAGAGAAACGTAAAAGAATGGTCCTGAGAGAACTATATGAATGCTTTTCCAGGCTTGTGAGCCCATGATGATACCACTTCCCCATAGGCCGGGGTTAGTCGCTTCTGCCCCTGTAACAAACACCTGAGTTCATCATCTCATAAACACCAACACTTTGTCTTGGCTCTCAGTGGTAGATGGTTCAGTCCACGGTTGCTGGCCCCATCGTTTCACACCTGTAGAGGAAGATGAGGCAGGAGCACACCATGGGGCAAAGCTCTCACCTTGTGGTCCAGCACAAACATGAACAGACAGGGGTCCCGCAGTCCCTTTGAGGGCCCGTGCCCTGTGCCCAAAGACCCCCACCTCAAAAAGGCCCAGCCCCCTCCCAGCAGCACTGCCTGGGAGACTCTCACCCCTCAGACCTTTGGGGGACTGAAGATCCAAACTACAGCACGGCTCTGAGAGATCTGCCACTCCCGATCTCACTGCACCGGGACCAGGTTCCAGAACACGAGCTGCTGGAGGACAAACTCCAAACACGTCCAGACCTCAGCACTTTCCAGTTCAGATCTGAGCTAGAATGCAATGTAGGAGGTGCCTTAGGCTCTGGGGGAGTCACTGCAGGCTTCAGGAAGTGTTAGAAAAGAAAGTCAGGAACGTACAATAACACTGAGGAGATACAGGACTCAGGGCTTCCCTTATAGAACTGATTTGGGTTTGACAGTCACAGGATGAATGATATGTGATTTAACTCATAGATAATATGCAGTAAGTCTTCCAACGAATTGGCAGGACTGTCTCCCGGTCAAAATCTCTCAAGACTGGGGCCAGGGATGTAGCTCAGCAGCATAAGCGCTTGCCTGGCAAGCCTGAGGTCATGAGTTCGATTCCTGGTACCAAAAAAAAAAAAAAATCTCTCAAGACCTAGCCATGTCTATAAACAACTGCAGGTACAGAGGATGCCAACATTGCTGTTGATCACACTTGAGTTTGGATAATTCTGTGTGTTTTTAGTTCTGTTTTGTTTTGACTTGGTCAGTCCTTATTTGCAGTACATAATCGTTATGTTAATCATGGGAAGCTGGTACGCCTTGACAGATAATTCTTTATGGAGGTCTGTCCTACGTCCTGTAGGGTGCTGGCTGCATTACTGGCCTCTATGCAGTAACGTACCCCTTCCTCGTTCTGGCAAATGGAAGTGTCTCCAGACACCACCGAATGACTGCTGAGGGGCAAAATTGTCTCCACTCACAAATCAGCGGTATAGACGTGTGGCCCAGAAAAGCGGCCTATCGACCGGCATGAAGTGTCTTTGTCTTGCCTGTCCCTGTGGCCATCCATGATGTCCCCCTGTGCTCTCACTCACTTTGCTGCCCATAAAGAGTCAGTGGTGGGCTCCATCATTCCTCAGAGTTCCCATGGGCCAGGGCTGTGCACTTTTTACAAACTGCAGACCTGCCTACTGGGCACTGCCTTTCATGGAAGAGACAATTGCCTGCCTGGATAAGGTATAGAGGACAGGACACAGAACAGAGCTTATTCAAAGATGTTACAGCTATGGTAAGAGTAAAATGGTCCCTCTTCTAAATCTGAGCATTGTAGCTCACACCTGTAATCCTAGCACTCGGGAGGCTGAGACAGGAGGATGCTTGCAAGTTGGAGGCCAGCCTGGGCTACAAAGTGAGCTCAAGGCCAGCCTGAACTGCACAGCGAGACCTTGTCTCAAAAAGACAAAAAAGTTTTTAAAAGAGTAAAATGGTCCCTCTTCTAAGTAGAAATTCAGCGCACGGTATGGGCACTGCTGGGAACACCTGGAGGTGAAGTGCAGGGAGATGGCAGATTGCCCCCAACTGGAAGGTAAGCAGAGCACACGCAGGAGCAGAGATGAAAGGCAGAACTCTGGCCAGGAGCAAGCCCCTCACATTTCAGCCCTCACAAGGTCAGGCTCCGCCGACCATCCCCCTTCCCATGCCCCCCACCCCCCGGCAGGGATGTGTTCCCTGTCACCCACTGACACCGAAGTATGTGAAAACCAAGCTGATTGAAAACCCTTGCTTAGGCCTTTACAATAAATCCAACATCACTTTGCATCCTCTACGCAACTTCCCCTTCCCTCCCCGCTGCACCCTCCCCTCGGAGCTGTCCCACATGGTGTCTTACAGTCGGCCCGGAAAGTGGAGAGTTACAGCCAAAAGCAGCAAGAAAATGCCACAAAACTGGCAGCGTTCGCTGTGGAAGGAGCCAGGGCATCTGCTTTGGAGCAGGACTATGAAGTAGAGCCATGGGGGAAAGAAAGGCTATTAGGCCACCAGCAGCCAGGAGGGGAAGCCGCTGGGAGCCAGATTAAAAGTCTGAGAAGACTTGGAACTTGGAGTGACGGAGCAGTGGAGAGAAGCGGGAAAGCCAGGGCTGGCATACGGTGCCACTGAGGGGTGCTGGTCATCAGCTCAGTAAAACCCTCCACAGAGCCTGGGGTAAGGACGGCTGCAAATGGGTGACACAGGGGTCCTAACGCACGAGCCCAAGAACCACAGTGAGAACCCGCAGAGCGGTCACAGGCAGCAGAGCAGGCAGCACAGACTGCCCTGGGTGTCAGTGTGTGAAGCTTGCACGGTGCCAAGCCATGTCCTAAAATAACCTGTGGATCACTCAGTAGGTCCTTCTCAGAGGTGTGCTCTGCCTCCAGTTCTGCTGGATTACCCGAGGACCAAACCCAAGGGGTGCTCTGTCACTGAGCTACACTCTTAGCCCTTTTCATAATTTTTTTATTTTGAAAGAGACTCTTGTCAAGTTGCCTTAGCAGCACTCCAGCTTACAGTCCTCCTGCCTCAGCCTCCCAGAGTGCTAGAATTAGGGGCACGTGCCACGCACCCAGCTTCTGTATTATTTATATTTCTGTCCTCTTACACACACCGAATGGAGAATTTCTCAGACGCAGTAAATGCTAACGAAACCAAGTGGTTATTGGTCCACTTGCCTTCTTGAGCGTGTTGGTCAGGTCACCTTTATTGATCTGTAGTTGGAGTACGGACTGGTTATTGCTCTCTAAGTCCTGGATTTTGGTGTCTCCACTTTTCTTCTGCCCCACAGGTGGATTCTCTGGTGCTGTAAACTGGTGAACTGAAAGAAAATCAGTTATTTCAATGTGTAGGGCTTCAAGTATTTTTTCTGAGCTCCCCCTCCACCTTAAAGTGCCCCATTTATGCAGCAAACAATGTAACAAAATGTAGCGAACTGGCCCAAAGTTGTTTTGGAGGATGGAGGGGGTGACATTGTTAGTCCGGAAGGGAGGCAGGGGTCCTGCCTTCTACTAGTGTGGATCTTTGGGCATGGGGCAAGCACTGGGTGTGATAAATCCTGGTTATTTAGCTCCACTGCAGTAGTTCCTGACTCAGGCAACAAATTTTAGCTATGCTTTGGATCCAAACAAAATGAAATCTCCACCCCGCCCTGCCACCCCCATTTGGTAGTGTATTTTTATTTATTTCTACAAGTTACAAGAGAGCTGACTGAGGCTTCTATCTGCCACTATTTTAAACTGAACATCTTTGTAATTTATGTCTTATTTTATTATTTACGTATTTTTTGTTTTACTTTTGGTTTTTTTGAGACAGGGTCTCACTGTATAGTTCAGGCTGATCTTGAGCTTGCTGTGAAGCCCAGGCTAGTGTCAAACCCAAAGCAATCCTCCTGTCTCAGCCTCCTGAGTGCTGAGATTACAGGAGTGTTTGTGCCACCACACTCAACTCACATAAAATATACTTTAGACATGCTGTTTCCTTTATCCTGAACAATCTGAGGAGGCGATGAGGGTTATCTTTGTAAATGCCTGGGGCCTTCCAGGGTTCCTATCTTCTTCTTTTGTCAACAGAATCATGATTTCCTTTGGCTGTAGCCTCAGAGGTTGGTGTATGCCCTAATCAAAGTTCTGTGCCTGGAGATATACAGGCAACTCATGCCAGACCTGCTCATTGCGTCTCTGGATGCCTAGGAGAAGGATAGGAAAATCTTGGAGTTAGTTCCTTGCTGGTACCTAACCCTTTGCTTTATAATGTACTATATTGATACTCTTACTCTAGTAAAGTAGAAATTGGTGACCAAAATTGTTTAGTAGATTTTCAGGTAGTAGGGATCCTCTCGCCTCGGCACCCCCATTGAGCAGGTTTAGGAATAACTTCGGGAAGCAGGATGAAGATGGGACCCTCGTGCAGTGAAATGTCTCGCTGGGTTTTCTGGAGAACGGCCCTTGTCCCCGGGCTGGAAGGAAAGCACTTGGCTTAAACCAGGGGTTTGTAAACTTTTCTGGGTTATAGACTCCTATGAGAATCTAATGACAGTCATAACCACTCTCCCAAGACACATTTGCTGAAACTTACATGCCCTCTCTGCTGCACACAAATTCCAGAATTCAGGACCTGCAGTATATTTAAACATAAACTAAAGTCAGAAACCCATAGCATAAGAGCTTAGAGTTAAACAAGGAAGTGTTTACTGTTGTTTTACACTGTTACGTTTAAGCTGTGCTCACACCAGTAACTAGTTCTCATGACAAAATTCAGTATGAGTCTATTTGAATCAGCTATTCTCAAGATACAAGGTAGGAGAGGTAGACTGATTAATTTCTGGGTTAAAAATGTGCAGGCTAGACAGGAGCAGTAGCACATACCTGTGATCCCAGTGCTCAGGAGGCTGAGACAGGAGGAATGCCAAGAGTTAGAGAGAAGCCTAGGCTATGTGAGTTCAAGGCAAACCTAAACTACATAGCAAAACCCAGTCTCAAAAAGAAAAAAAAAATTTTAAAAAAGCAAAATAGGTACAAGCTATAGATCTTGATAACTTTTTATCTAAAGTTACTCATACTAATAGTGATTTTTTTCCCTGTTTTTTTTTATGGTGACTAAAAATAATTCTGCTTTGTGGCCCTATCCACACTTCCCACGGTCTCTGCCTGCTGAGGATTTCCTTTGGCTTGTTGCTGAGCCCACTGATTATAATAACAAGAGTAACAGCGATGAAAAAACAGTGCAGTTGTTAACTACAAGGACCCTACGTCATGCTAAGCTCCATTTACAGCGTGAGTGAAAGTGAGCAAGTCAGGGAAATCCTTTGCACTCCAGCTTGTTCCTCTAGGTGAGGATGAGAGTTGTTGTGTTTATTGCTGGTACCATGTACTGCATTCTGCACCAGGCACTTTTTATTTCTCTGCTGTAATCATCATGATCTAGCCCTACAGCTATCCTAACTGTAAGGCAGGAAAACTAAGGCAAAGTTATGGTCACATAACTACCAGTTGGCCAAGTCAGCCTTGGGATCCAGTGGCCTAGAATACAGTCGCTGCCTTTAACCACTGTGTTTCAGTAACTTTCAAAGTATGTTTTGTTGTAAAGACCACTTAGCTAATCCACGTAAAGGTGCATCTTTCCTATTGGATGCTACCGACCTCTGCTGCTGCGGTACATATATTTCCACGACATGTAACTAGTCTACGTGATCTGAAGACTGAAATAACGATGGCAGTTTTAGCATAAAAGCACAATTTCAAAGGATACAAAGTAACAACAGCAGGAAGCATACAGGCCAACTGCAGGAGCGTCCAAGGGCGAGTCCCAGGTGTGCTCAGCTATGCTCAGGGGAGTGGTGACCTTATGGGCCAGAAGAGTGGACTCTCCAAAGTGTGCTCACGTCCAAGGAGCAGTGCGTCCTGCCATGAGAAGAGGGCAGAAGGGCACTGTAACCGTCCCAGGTTAACTGGGAAGCCCATTCATCACCCACCCGGCCAGTAATTCTGCTCCAGTCTTCAAGCAGTCAGAAAACACCTGGGTGTGGGGATGCATATTTGTGATCCCAGCACTCAGGAGGCTGAGGCAAGAGGATCACCATGAGTTTGAGGCCAAGCTGTGCTACATAGTAAGTTTAAATTGAGCCTGGACTACATAGCAACACTCTATCTGAGGAAAAAAAATAAATGAAGGAGAAGGAATTCCATAGAATAACACTGACACTATCGTAACTGAGATAAATGAACATATGTCCCACTGATTATTGCCAATTGTATTGCCTTGGTCCATCTTACCACTATGATTCATAGCTCCATCTCTCTCAAAAGCCTCATGCTCTCATAAGCAGGGCTTTGGGAAAGTCATTGGATCATGGGCTCAGGATGGTGCACGGACAGAGGTGCGGTCTGGGTGAAAGAGGTGGGTCACTGGAAAGGTTAATCTCCTTCTACATCTCCTTCCTTGATCTCTCTTTCTTTGCTTCCTGCCTGCCCTGCCATGGACTGTTTCTCTTCTGCCAGGCCCCTCGGCCATGGAGCCGACTCTGGACCAAAAACTCTACAAACTGTGAGCCAAAAAACCTCTCCTTCTTTAAGTTATGTGTGTTAGGTCTTGTGTCTCCACAATAGAAAGAGACTAAGACACAATCAATCTCTCTCTTTCTCTCTGTTTATTTTATTTATTTATTTTTTTGTCTTTTTGAGACAGGGTCTTGCTTTGCAGTTCAAGATGGACTTGAACTCACTTTGTAGCCCAGGCTGGCCTCAAACTGGCAATGATCCTCCTGCCTCAGCCTCCCAAGTGCTGAGATTGTAAGCATGCGCCACCATGCCCTGCAACACAATCATTCTCCATTCCAAATATTAGCTTTTGTTCATAACTAGAACGTGACCCACACACACACAACAAAGGGACTGTGGGCTGTTGTAACACATGCCTTTAACCTCAGAAAGAGCTCCAGGATGCTGAAGCAGGAGAACTGCAAATTCAAACCCAGCCTGGGCAATTTAGCAACATAGCAAGACCCCCATCTCAAACTAAAAAAATTAAAAATAAAAAAGGGCTGGGGATGTAGCTTAGTGTGAAGGCTCTGGGTTTAATCCCCAGGACTGAACCAAAAAAAAAAGTGGGGGGAGCTTTAAGGAGCCGGGGATATAGCTCAGCAGCACAAGTGCCTGCCTGCCAAGAGCAAGGTCCTGAGTTCGATCCCCAGTACCAAAAATGAATAAAAAAATATATAAAGTAATAAAGTCAACAAAGCAAGGCTGGTGCTGCAAATGTAGGGGAAATGATCAGATTGAATGAAAACAACATAAGGAAAGAGTCCAGTTCTGTGAAGCACAGACAAAGGCCCAGAGTTACAGTGGACTGCAGCAGAGCAGAAAAACAGAACCCAAACCAGTTGATTGCCAAGGAGTTTATTTGAAAGTACTTCCAAGGCACCGAGAGCTGGAAAAATGACATAATTTCCATTAGTCCTTCAGGTCTCAGCCTAGATTCCAGTTTATCACCTCTCTTTCCCAACCTAGATGGGACCCTGGATACACCAGGACTTCACCACCCTCTACTTGTCCGTTACTGTATGCGTTGGAATGATTCTCTGTTGGTGTCTGTCTTTCCTTTTAGACCAGGAGCTGGTAAGATATGGAGCATGGGTAAAACCAGGCCCTACACTTGTTTTTGTGTGGTTCCAAAATTAAGAATGTCTTTACACAGAGAAATGGTAAGAATTAGATGTGGTAGCCCAGCACTGTAATCCCACCACTCTGGGAAGCTGAGGCAGGAGAATCGCAAGTTTGAGCCCACTCTGGTCAACTTGGTGACTTAGTAAGATCCTGTCTTAAAAAAGAAAAAGAAAAAATAGTTCAGTGTGACAGCCTTGGGTTCAAGGCCCTACACACCTCCCCCATCAAAAAAAAAAGTCAGAGAGAGTGATAAGCGATGATAAAAATCCTATCTTCTTCGGCCCCCTGAAGTCAGAGGTAGTCACGAAGTAAACACAGGCATCAAAGCAAAGATACCCCAGGTAAAAATAACATTTTTTGTCGAGTGACCTAGAAGGCTATTTTCCTTCATTGGAGCTGTTCAGCTGGGAACAGTGCTCCTGAGGATTTCTGCAGCTCTTCTCTTGTGCAGAGATTGTGCCTCAAGAAGACAAAGTAGGAACTGATTCTTTCTCCTGAAGAATCCAGAAAATTCCCTCCTGAAAATGACCTCCTCCCTCTCATTCTCTGCAGGAATAAGCGCTTTACCTCTCTGCTTCAGAAAGAAACTGTTGTTCCTCTACTTCTTTTAACATGAAAACTGTTTTATTATAGAAATCAGCTTCTGTTACTTTTAATCAATTTAAAGTGACTGTCAAACTCACCAAAAGATGTGTAAATCAGAGATTTATTTTTAAATAAATATACACACGGTGTTTTAAAGGGACTTAATCTGATTTTACTGAAGAAGCACTTGTAGAGTGCATATCTTTACCTTGCTCACCTTGCAAAGGACTACGTGCTGGTCCATGGCAACCTGAATGTGGGATATTTCAGAGTGATCAAAGCAATAGGGGATTTTGCGGTTTAGCAAGACTCTGGGTTGGGGGGTGTTGGAGCTGGGTGTAGTGGCACAAGCCTATAATCCCAGCATACAGTTGACTGAGGCAGGAGGATTGTGCAACTCTGAGGACAGGGTGGGCAATGAGCTCAAGGTCAGCCTAACTATACAGCGAGACCCTGTCTCAAAAAAAAAGGAAGTGGGAGCAGCTGGGAAAGAGCTCAGTCAGTGCAAAGGTCCTGGGCTCAATGCCCAGTACTGGGGGAAAGACTATAAAATGAATACATAAATTAGCAGCAATGAAAGGGAAAATTAGAAACACAATGAACATATTTTTGTTACTTTAATGTATTTTTATTAGTACATATTTGTCATACTTAATGATCACATACATTATGTATGGATGTGGGTGACTTGTACATATATGTCCTAATTCTTTTTTTTCCCCATTTCCCCCCCTTTAAATTGTTTTGTTTTGTTTTGTTTTGAAACAGAGTCTCACCATGTAGTCCAGGCTGGTCTTGAATTCAGAGCGATCCTCCTGCCTCAGCCTCCAAATTCTGGGATTATGGGTGTGTGCCCCCACACCTGGCCTTGTCATTGGTCTTTATAGATTACTTAGCTTTTACATTTTGCACTATATAAAATTGTTGCTTGATAGATTTTTCTATAATAATATGTATTAATCTTTTTTCTTGAGCTCACTTAGTAGCCCAGGCTGTCCTCAAACTCATAGCAATCCTCCTGCCTCAGCTTCCTGAGTGCTGATATTATAGTTGTGTGTCGCCATGCCCAGCGATCTTTTTTTCTTATGCCTTTGGATTTTGAGTCTGAGTGCAGAAGAAATCACTTTTTCTTTTAGTATGTGTATGAGTGAGCTGTTTACATTTGTATCTCTTAACACGTGGAATTTAATCAAAGCAGTTTAACCACCTCCGAATCCTGGTAGTTTTATCACCACAGGAGTTCACTAGTCAGGATGATGTAGTCCAAGCCCTGAGAGGTGGGAGCACAGCTCTCGGTTGCTGTTCCTTACATTGTGGAAGGAGGCAATGAGTTTCCCTATAATAAGTAGTGTTATCTGCAACTTGTGGCCTCCAAAGTCACTACAGAAGCAGGAAAAAGAATGGATAATAGAGCCAGGTGTGGTGTGCACATCCATGATTCTCAGATTCTGGGAGGCTGAGGCAAGAGGGTCACTGCTCAATCCCCGCCCGGGCAATTTAGTGACTTAATGAGACTCTTTCTCAAAGTTAAAAATAAAAAAAAAGAATGGAAGGTGGGACATGAGTGATTCAAAGATCAGCTCAAGGGTGGGACATGTCTCACGTACATTTCATTGGCTGGAAGCTAAATCCCAGAGGCCCATCTATAGGGAAGGCGGGAAGGCAGGAAATGTCTTAGTTGTGTGCTCAGCAAGATTGTACAACTATTCTGGTTGTGTGTGCTATTGTCTCTGTGCTGAAAAAACAAGTGATTGGAGGATGGTAGTGAAGAAAATCTCATAATTTGAATTTAAATTCCTTTTCTGCTATGTTTTGTTTTGCTTTTGAGACAGACTCTCTAGATGTAGCCCAGGTAAGCCTCAAATCTGTGGTAAACTTTCTGCCCCAGCTTCCGAGTGCTGGGATTAGAGGCTGGTGTGTCCAGCCATGTGCTTTTGAATTGTCCCATACAGGCTACTGTAGGGCAAAGATCTAGGAACGATATTAGAGCAACTGTATCACATCACAGATCCCAAAGTAGCATCTAGAGAGGTAAAAGTGCCTGTTAACCAATGACAGCCAACTTTTTTTCCAGTACTGGAAATGAGCCCAGGACCTTTGCACTGGCTACATCTCCACTCCATTTTTATTTTTTATTTTGAGATGGGAGTCTCTCTGTGTTGCTAAATTCCACATGCTAAGCTGGAACTTGGGATCTGCTTGCTTTAGTCTCCCACAGTGCTGGGGTCATAGGCATGCACCAGCACTCCTGGCTACAGACAAATCTAGAAGAGCACTGTTGAAATTTCAATGGTTCCCAGCAAAGTGCTATGCTGGAGCATGAAATGTCCCCTGTCCTGATTTTACCCTTCTTACTTGATTTAGCTGAGTTTCTACCCCGCCCAAATCTTAGTTATCTTTGAGGATACAATATCTTAGACCAGAGGCACCTCCTCCAGTGGGCTAGCAAAACCGATGTGATCTTTTTTTTTTTTTTGGTTTTTCTCCGGTACCGGGAACCGAACTCACGACCTTGCACTTGCCAGGCAGGCGCTTTGCCGCTGAGCTAAATCCCCAGCCCCTTTCTTTTTTTTTTCTTTTGGCCGATGTGATCTAACACAGCTGCAGTGTGACCAGCAGACAGCCAGGAGTCACTGCATTATACCCTGTTTATTTTGAGACAAGGTCTCACTAAGTCACTAAATTGCCCAGGCTAGGTTCTCCTCCCTCAGCCTCCCAGCATGGTGGGTTACAGGTATGTACCACCATACCTCTTTGAAATGTATATTTTTAAGGAAATCAATTGTCCACAAAGTTTACTTTAGTGTCTCAAAAAGAAGCTGAGTTGTGGGTCATTGTGGCGGCCCTGAGCAGATGAACATGAATTTTACTCTGAAGCTGCTTTCCTTCTGCGGACAGCTCCTCGTCCTCCTGAGGGAAGCAGCGGGCCAAGCCTCTCCCCATCTCTCACTGAGCAGCTGAATGACAGTCAGCACATATTTAGCCAATTGACAGACTATGTGTGAAATCCGTAATTAGGCAGTTCATCTTTTTAAAAAAATACGTTATATTTCTAAGTACTAATATGTACATTTTCAAGACACTAAATGCTAGGTAACACCTCTGAACATGTATTTTTTTTTTTGTCTTTTTGAGATAGGATCTCACTATGCAATTCAGGCTGGCCTTGAGCTCACTTTGTAGCCCAGGCTGGTCTCAAATTCACAATAATCCTCCTGCCTCAGCCTCCCTGAGTGCTGGGATAATAGGCATGCACCACCACCTCTGGCTGAACATATTTTTGTCTCTTATCTTTTTTCCTAGAAAGAGTCCTTTAGCTCCAATAGTATTATAGAAGAAAATGAAAATATTTGTTACTTTTTTTTTTTTTGAGACGGAATCTTAATATGTAGTTCAGGCCAGCCTTATACTCACTATGTATCCCAGGTTGGCCTCAAATTCTTGGTGATCCTCCTGCCTCAGCCTACCAAGTGCTAATATGTGTTCCTTTTGGGAAAATAAATAACATTATAGGGATGGAGAAAGATAAAAATACAAACAGAAAATTGCATTACAAATATATGTATAGCTGGACATGGTGGCACACACCTGCAATCCCAGCACTTGGGACCCTGAAGCAGGAGAATCCCCAAAAGTTCGAGGCCAGCATGGGCCACATATGAGTTCAAGGGCAGTCTGAACTACATACCGAGATCCTGTCTCAAAAAACAAAACAGAAATAATAACTAACTAAATAAATTATATGCTGATAGCCTGGTGTGGGGGAACATGCTTGTGATCATAGCACTCCTAGAGGAGTGCAAGCCCAACCTGGGCAATACAGCAAGACCTGGTCTCAAAATAAAAAAGGCTGGAGCATAGCTCAGTGCAAAGGCCCTGGGTTCAATCCCCACTCCTGCTAATACTAACGGTAATGATAAATATATAAATAAAATAAAATACATGTAAATGTGTGTATACAACCCCATGCTTCCTGCTGTTGCCTAAGGCACCCCCCAGATGGGTCCTTTCCAAGACCTTAACCCTGACCTGTCCCCAAGCTTGTGTGTGGGTGAGGCTGCCCTAGGGGAAGATCCATGGGCTGCTTGAGGCTATCTGGAACACAAGGAGGTAGAAGTCCGGCAGACTATCTGTGGGGAAGGGCGGGGCACCTTCTCTGGAGAAGACTGCGGCTGGAACATCTTCCCCTTGGGTGAAGTGAGACTTGGTCACCTTGGGCGGGGCGTTGACCTGGTTGATAAAGTACATTTATTTGCATTACACGGGGCCTGTTTGTTTTTTAAGCCTCAGTAGAGATAATTGCCTTTGTTTTTGAGAGAGAGAGAGAGAGAGAGAGAGAGAGAGAGAGAGAAACTTTTTCTTTCTTACTGGATTGTTTTTGCTTTGTTTTTTTTGTTTGTTTTTTTGAGATAGGGTTTCACTATGCAGTTCATGGTGGCCTTGAACTCACTCTGTAGCGCAGGCTGCCTCAAACTCACAGCTGCTTCAGCCTCCTGAGTGCTGGGATTACAGGTGTGCGCCACCACGCCTGGCCTGGATTTTTGAGACAGGGTCTCGCTATGTAGTTGAGGTTGGTCTTGAACTCATTATGGAGCCTAGGCTGGACTCAAACTCGTGGTTTGCTGCTGCTTCAGCTTCCTGAGTGCTGGGATTATGGACGTGTCCTACCACGCCTGGTAGAAGTAACTTTTTAAAATTCCTAATTCAAAGATCCTTTTCCTTAAAAGTCTCTGAGAAAGGGAAAACACTGCTTCCATTATTGGAGGACCCCTAAGTGTTTCTCTTTGCTGGTTAGCACTGACAGTTGTTTTCCAGGCATTCTGCCAACCCCCCTTTAAAAAACTGAGTCAGTTTCCAGCTGGGCATGGTGGCACATTTCTATAAACCCAGGACTATGGGAAGCTGAGGCAGGAAGATCATAGGTTCAAGCCCATCTTGGGCAATTTAGAGTTAGCAAGACCCTGTCTTAAAATGAAATATAAACTGGGTGTGGTGGCGTATGCCTGTAATCCCAGCACTCAGGGGGCTGAGGCAGGAGGATTGTTGTGAGTTCGAGACCAGCCTGTGCTACAAAGTGAGCTCAAGGCAGCCTGAAGTGCATAGTAAGACTCTGTCTCAAAAAGACAAAAAAATTTTTAAAATAGATAAAATATAAAAAATACTGGGGACTTAGTTCAGTTTAAATTTCTTGGGTTCAGTCCCCAGTATCAAAAGGAAAAGAAGAAGAAGGAGAAGAGAGGAAGGAGGGAGGAGGAAGAAGAGGAGGAAGGGGGAGAGGAGAAGGAGAGAGAAGAGGGTAGGGATTGAGAACATTTCTTTGAGAGTGTAGGTGTTACATTTCTTTGTTTATTTGTTTGGAGTTTCTTTGTGAGACAGGGTCTCAATAGGTAGTCCAGGCTGGCCTTGAACTCCCTGGCAATCCTCCTGCCTCAGCCTCCTGAGTGCTGGAATCACAGGTATGTGCCACCACACCTGGCAAATTTTGACCTCACAGAAAGAACTCCCACTTCTGCAGACTGCCCCAGCCCTTCACAGTTCCATTCCTGAAGGGTTTGCTCTAGGAATTAGATCTTAGTGGAACTGAGCTTGGAGACCCTCTTTAAATCTTTCTGCTTTTGCACTTGTCCTGGGAAGTTTAGGGAGAAGCAAGACCTCCAGTGGCATTTACAGCTCCAGTCCCAGAGACTTGAGCTCTACTAGGTAGAGGGGTGAGGCTGGCCCGACTCGCCCTAACCCAGACCTGGGGCCAGCACACCTGCTCTTGGCATTTATAAGCTGTAGCCTCAGGCAAGGTACTCCAGCCCTGGGCTCCATATCCTGGGCTCACAACAGCACCCTCTCTCCACTGGGCTTGTAGGAAGAGAGGAGATGACCTTTGGAAAGCGTTGCTTAGACAGAGTCCAGCACCGGAAGGAACGCTGGTGAGAGGTGCATTCACCACCTTGGCAGGGAAGAGGATGGGATAGGTTGTGGGTTTTAAGAGGCCAGAGAGATGCAGGTAAGAGGCCTTCCGTGTGAATGAAAGCATGAACTGCCCTGTTCAGCCTGTTTTCAGTGAGACTCACAAACGTTGTCTGCAGAATCCATACTCTGTCCTCTCAAACAGGATCTTGACTCAATGGGTTTCTGGACAACCCGATGGGATAGAGACTAGGGATCAGACACAGTGTTCTCCAGTACTGTGGATTTAACCCAGAGCCCTTGCACTGAGCTACATGCACAGCCTTTTTATGGTTTTTTGCCCATTTGTTTATTTTTTTTATTTATCTTGCTATGTAGTTCAGGCTAGTCTTTAACTATGTAGCCCAGGCTGGCCTCAAACTTGTGGCCATCCTTCTGCCTCAGCCCCCCATGTGTAGGGATTATGGGCATACACCATCATGCGAGGCCCATTTAAATTTTTATTTTGAGCCAGGTGTAGTGGTGCACGCCTGTAATCCTAGCACTTAGAAGGCTGAGGCAGGAGCATTGTCATGAGTTCCAGGCCATCCTGGGCAACATAATGAATTGAAGGCCAGTCTGAACTAGACAGTGACACCATCTCAACAAACAAAAAAAAAACAACAACCAAAAAAATCTTTTTTTAATTTTGAGACAGGATCTTGCTCAGTCACTCAGTTGTCCAGGCTGGGCTTTTTTTTTTTTTTTTGTGGTGGTACACAGGAATTGAACTCAGGGTCTTGCACTTGCCAGGCAGGCACTTATACCACTAAGCTATATCCCCAGCCTCGGACTGGGTTTAAACTTGTGATCCTTTTGCCTCTGCCTTTCAGAGTCCTGAGATGATACACACGTGTCATGCGGCCCAGTTCAAATATACTTTTATTTAAAGACTAAGAACACATGAAAGAAAATTCATACTCACATACATACAAATATAAGCACGTATTAGGTGAACTACGTGAAATCACCCGAGTGTATTTCTGCTCTCTGCACCTTGAACAAGCTTAATATGTTAGCTTACAATTTTGTACAAAATGCTTAAATGATACAATCAACAATTTGCTGTCACTCATGGGGTCCATCTAAAGACGCTGTTCAAGCTGCTGCTATCTTCAAATAATTCTCTGACAAAACTGGGTTTCAGAAAACTAAAAATATAAAACTACATTAACATAGACAAAAAGGGCTTTAATTGGGTAACTATCAGATTCCACTATCTAAATGAATTTTCCACTCTATTAAAATAACAATGATTTAAACTTCAAAGTAAACTCTGTCTGGCTGTTTACTCTGACACTCTAAGTATGTCTGTAAGATATCTAGATCTTTTGTCAGACATATGTTCCTGGGCTCAATTTGCCTTTGTTCCTTTTAAAAGTCTTGATTCACCAGAAGAACAGGATCACTTTGAATCTGTTCTCTGATACGATCTTATTTTACACCTGTATTCAGAAATGTCTAATTCTAATGGAGCTCACAGTGAATGTGAAGATGTTAAGAAGAGGTTGGAGGAAATTGCAATGCCAAAAAGCTCTAAGGGAATTACGGAATATTTATGAAAATATGCGGCACATTTTGAAATGCAGATGTCTCTGGAACTGGAAATGTAATCATAGGAACGAAAACTGTCTTTAATAAATCTTCTTAATTAAAATCTATTGTTCAGAAAAAAAATATAAATCCTCCCCCAGTATTAGAGACAGTAGCAAGAGGTATGAAAAGTGTGGATTCAATGTGATTGCAGAGCAAAGAATTATTATTAATATGAAGGTTTCTGGCTATGGAACTGTTTTTGTTTTAAGCTAAAGAAGCGGCATTTCGGTAGACCGAATGTGAATTGCTTGCCAGTATGGTACTCCATGAGGTGAAAGCAATGGTAAATTGTAATACCAAAATAGATCCAGTTATTGGTGGAGCATGTTAGAATCACTGTCAAATCATAGGAGCTTTTTCTTTTCCAGTCACAAGTGCTTTAAATAGATGTTCTGTTTATTTATTTATTTATTTATTTATTTATTTGTTGTCTTTTTGAGACAGGGTCTTGCTGTGCAGTTCAGGCTGGACTTGAGCTCACTTTGTAGCCCAGGCTGGCCTCGAACTCAAAACAATCCTCCTGCCTCAGCCTCCCGAGTGCTGGGATTACAGGTGTGCGCCACTTCGCTTGGCTGCATTCCTTCTGTTTAAAAGACTAAAAACCAATCACAAGAAGTAAACCTGGTCAGCCCTTCCTCCCAATATTCAAATATCGTCTATGAGATTCAAACATACTGCTTAAACGTGATTTTTTTTTTTTTTTGAGACAGGGTTTCACCGTATAGCCCAGGTTGGCTTTGAACTCACTATGTAGGCCAGGCTGGCCTTAAACTCACAGTGATCCTCCTGCCTCAGCCTTCTGAGTGGTTAGATCACAGGCTTGTGACACCATGCCTTGCAAAAATAATTTTTTGTTTTTTGAGACAGGGTCTTGCTATGTAGTTCAGGCTAGGCTTGAACTCACTGTGTAGCCCTGGCTTTGTACTTGTGGTGATCTTCCTGCCTCAGCCTCCCACATTACAGGTGATTACAGGGGAGCATCTCCACGCTGGGCTTAAAAATGAAAATGTTTACAAATTTCTCTGTTGTTTTTCATCTTCAACTATTATTAAACTTTTAAGTCCCTGCGTGTTTCAGTTAGTCACTAGGTTGAAATAATCTAATTTCATAAGTAGGTGAGCTGAGGCAACTGGAGGCTGAGCTCTGTCTTGCATAAGAGATGGGGCATAGTCAGTTGCTAATTGAAGCCCCTCTGCTCAGCATTTGACTGCGTACTGGAGCATGGGGCGGCCCTTGCTCCCGTACAAGGAGGTTGTAATACATAGCGCACCTTGAAATCATTAGTATTCCAGGCTTTTTCCCAGTTACTCAATACAGATGACAGATGTTCCTAAACACTAGGCAAAGATAGGCTCAGGCTAAGGACAGCGGCCAATGACCCTTGGGGAAAAGTCACAAGCATTCTGCAGTAATCACCCACCCAAGGCTGGGCTTTTGAGGAGCTTTCAGTCTTGTTTAGATAAAGGGCTCTGTGGGTGTTTATTTATGTCTGGCAGGTAATGGGCCTCCTTTGCTGATTGCAGGTGCCTGGACAGCAGGTGGGGACCTTAGCGACCTTATGTGTGTATGAGCAGGTTTTCCTCCTGTCCTGGGTACAGGGTCTTGTGTGGCGCTCTGTGCATTTGGGGAACAGAACAGCGCAGGGCTCTCTATGCCAATAGTGGACATGGAGCTCGCATACTGAAGGAGGCCGGGAAAGTAGGATGTTCTCAGTTCCTCCGGCCATCTCTGCAGCCTCACTCCCCGCATGAGGACCAGCCACACTAGCATTCTCTGGATGCTTGTCAGAAATGTAGAATCTCAGCCCCAGCCCAAACCTGGACCCAAGTTTTGCACTTTATTTATTCATTGTTTTTGGACACAAGGTCCTGCTATGTAGTTCAGACCGGCCTTGAACTCATTATGTAGGTTAGGCTGGCCTCAAACTTGTGGCGATCCTCCTATCTCAGCTTCCCAAGTGCTGGGATTATGGGCGTGCGCCACCATGCCTGGCTGGTTTTGCATTTTAACACAACCCCCGGGTATAGTAGCTTTGTTAAAGTTTGAGATGCACGGTTCTTAGGTTATATATTTGTTCTCTATTGAAAAGAAGAGGGCCAGGGATATAGCTCAGTGGCATAAGTGCCTGCCTGGCAAGCATAAGGTCCAGAGTTCAATTCCTGGGTACAAAAAAAAAAAAAAAACCAACTTTAAAAAGTTTTAAAATAAAGAAAAGAAAAATATCTAGTTTCTTTGAGATGGAGTCAGAGTACAGACAATCCGATGCCATATATTGTATATCTTGTGAAAATGTTATATAGGGAACATGTTCATCAAAAACAAAAGAAATTTGAAGATAAGAGAAACATTTTAGTCTATAACTGACTTTTGCCCAGAAAACATGAACAACTGAACTTTACTGTCTTGTAAAAATTGTGGAAAATTTCTTCTCTTCAAGGAAATTGGGCCAAATTGTAAGGTATGCAGAGTACATCGGGAAGTTGACATCATCCATCTTGTGGTTTTACAGGTGCTTACCCTAAAGGGCACGCTGAAGAGAAGATCCCCTCAAAGGCCCAGCTGGAGTCTGGGGAGATGCTGAGGAGGGAGGATTGGGTTGTGCCTGGCTGGTGGACATATCTTTCTTTCTGTGTTGCTGTCCAGAAGGACAGTCAGATCACGCAACTGGCAGTGAACCTACTGAGGAAAACTACATAAGAAAGAGAGAACGTTTCAAAACAACTTCAGAGTAAACATGGTGAACAGTGGTCTATATTTGCTACAGATTTGTTGGCCAAAAATTTCTTCTGTTCTTACTGCTGGGTTGTGAGCCAGTTGGCTGCTGTCTTCCTCCCCAGAAGCGGGTGTGCTACAGGGACGGGGTGATCCCCCATTAACATGCTCTCAAGAGATGATGTGGGATTCCACAGACTGGATTGCTCTTTGGAGGACACTGACATTTGTAAGGAATTAGGACAAATGAGATGATTAAAATACTGTAGCATATGCATCTTTTAAAGAGTAGATTTAATGTGGCCACAGATCCTGCATAGTAACTAAGGCATACATTTACAAATAAAAATGACTCCTAGCCAGGTGTGGTGTTGCACTCCTGTAATCCCAGCACTCGGGAGGCTGAGGCATGAGGATCGTTGTGAGTTTGAGGCCAGCCTGGGCTACAAAGTGAGCTCAAGGACAGCCTGAACTGCATAGCGAGACCCTGTTTAAAAAAAATAAATGGAACAATGACAGCATGCTCCAAATTAAGCAGCTTGTGAATTTTTCCCGTATATGGGTGTGTGTCCTGAAGAATACACTTTGCCATTACTACACTAAAGAGCAGAAGGAAGGAATTATCTCTGAGAGTTCCCTGGATTGAAGTTCCTTTCCACAGTATTTTAAAAAATTTCTACCTTACTGTAGAAAGTAAACTAAAATTTCAGGTAAAAATGTGGCTCATTGTACAATCTAAATGAATGTTATACACACTTAAAACAATCAGAATTTTTTTCACATCAAATTCATCAAATCAGAAAATATAAACACATACAAGCAACATAGAAAACTCTTTTCTCCACATTTATTGTTTAAAATGTTGCGGGGCTGGGGATTTAGCTCAGCAACACAGCACCTGCCTGGCAAGCACAAGGTTGTGAGTTCAATTTCAGGTACCAGAAAAAAACCAAAAACAAAAAAAACAAAAAAAATGAAATAAAAATAAAATGTTGGCAATGTCAGCAGGACATGGTAGCACACACCTGTAATCCAAGCACTCGGGAGGCTGAGGCAGGAGGGTCGATGCAAGTTCGAGACCAGCCTGGGCTATAAAGTGAGCTCAAGGCCAGCCTGAACTGCACAGCAAGATCCTGTCTCAAAAAAAAAAAAAAAAAAAAAAAAAAAATCTTGGTAATGTCAAAATCTTAGGTTTCTTAACGCTTCAGTCAAAAAGAAATGAGGTGGGTGGTATTTTACTCATGTAGACAATGCACCTAAGTGAAAACATTTTAACCTTCATTCATCATTCAACAAATATTTATTGAGCACATAATACACGCCCAACACTGCATGGTGAACACCACCACAACGCTTATCTTTTCATAGTCATAACACAGTAACATGCACCTGAAAATTGCATAGACAGAGTAACTCCCAACTGAAAAAATTAGCAAAAGATAAATAGCTTCTTCACTGGGCACAGTCAATCAAAAAAGGTGGAATATGGAACTGCAGTGTGCAATGTTACATAATTTTATTCCTTTTTTTACATTAAAATTCAATTTACCAAAATGGGGTGAGAAACACTTGATTTAAATGAGATGTATACGGTTCCCAGTACCAGAGAAAAACCAAAAAATAAAAATAAAAATAAAAAAATAAAATAAATGAGAAGTATGAATAAGATATTATATTTGGAATCATTATTTTTCATGAATTAATTATAAAAGGTCAAATGAGACAGTGACTATATTTTATATATATGTGCACTTATACATATTTGGCAAATATGCAAGTGTTTTATTTTGCATAATAAATGCATTTTTTTTTTTTTGTCTTTTTTGAGATAGGGTCTCACCATGCAGTTTAGGCTCATCTTGAACTCACTTTGTAGCCCAAGCTGGCCTCGAACTCCCAATGATCCTCCTGCCTCAGCCTCCTGAGTGCTAGGATTACAGGTATGCGCCACCACACCTGGCAATAAATGCACTGTTGCAGAGTTTAATGTGTTCAATTCTGACAAATATAAATATTTAAATGTTTAAAGAGTAACCCACATTTTTAAAAGAAATTTCAATATGAATTATTTTTTAAAAACTTTCCAGAATTCTTTTTCTTTTCATAAAGTAAAGAAGTAATTGAAATTTTGCAACTATGCCTTTTTCGATGCGAACTGATTTTGAAGTAGTACAGAAAAACACATACGGCTGTGTGAACACGCGGGGTCATACATACAAAACACTGTCTGCAGACTTGCAGCTAAAACAAGATACACTGATCATTTTATTCGAGGGGATGATGAGAGACATTTTTAGTTTAACTTATACATGTTTTATTCAAGAGTTGTTTAGGGTAAAAGTCTCCAAACAGTACACACTGAATGTGTACTAGGAATATGTGGCTCAACTGTTATAGAACAAAAGATCTCTTAAAGTTATTCTCTTCTTCTTGGTTCACATTCTTTGTTAATATGAAACATTAAACAAGTCAAATAAACAAAATTGGAAAGATTTGGAATAAAAATGTGAACATGCAAAGTTCAAAAAAATTACATAAAATTACAGTAACAAGGAGAGAGACTGCAAAAAATGGGTAAGTCTAAATTTATGAAAACTTAATTATAGCTTGCCATTCTTTATGTTTATCATATTCTATTTTTCTCGAATACAATAATAATTTTCGTTAGAAGTAAGTAATGTGGTAATTAAGGATTTTCCTCAACCTAGGCAAACAAGAGGACTTTTTCAAGGGATAGAAAATCACAGCTTGGAAGTCATTTAAACTTTTAGATCTATAAGAAGGAATTTTAAATGTGCCAATTAAGTACTTGTTAACATTTTGTGGAGGAATTCCTTTTGTGAGAGGTGAATCACATATCTAAAAAAGGTAATAAGCCCTTATCTGAAATTTGTATTGAAAGCTTTGCTCTTTTTTTTTCTTTAAGAGTTGGTTTAAGGGAAAACAAAAATCATCCTTGGGCAGCATTACTGAAAAATTAAACCTGTAAATTGAAAGAACTCAGTCCCTTACAATAATGAAAATTTAATGATGTGAGGAAACAGCCGAAAGTGTGAGAAGAAAATTGCCAGTAAAGAGTTTATACGGTTTAACACCTTATTGTGTATATATTGTTTTTAATTTAATAGTTTCCTTAGAGTGACGAAGTGCCTACATTTCTAAGCATTCTTTTTTAAGTTCTTTTTTTCTCCCCTTATACTTAGCAAACTAGTCTTGAAGGTACAAAATCCTGATCTCTCCTGTGAGTGTGCAGACAGGAAGCTTATTCATCCCTATCTCAGATTGCCTAAAAAGAACGTAACAATTAATAGCGTACTGTGTTTTGACTATTATGTCCTATGCGTGCCTCATACCAATACTAAGGTAACCAAATAGCTCACGGGCTTGTAAGGTTTTCAGGTAACTCACACTCTTTCACCACACAGCATCAATGAACTTCTCTCTGTTCATTTACTGTGTTTTATTTTCTTAGAGTTTTCAATTCAAGAATCAGCTCATGCTTGAGTTGACCCGTATAGTTACTATTTTCTCCAAATAAAGGAGTTAGGAGATCATATAAGGATAAAGCCTATCAAAACTACGTTCTACATTTTGTAGAATACAGGCCTTTCAAAGGAGTGGCAAGTGGGATTTAGGAATACACCGAGTCACTCTCTCTACATAAACTCGAAGGTGTATGCTCTTCACTTGCTATTATTACAAATTTTTAAAAATTTCTTTGACTGAATGACATATTCTGATAGAAAACCAAATAAAAAACTTTCTAAACAAGTGTATAAGTGAACAATAACCTATCATTTTTCCAGAAGTATGATTGGCAAAGGGAAGACCTCAGAAAATTTGTAGAATTTTGTAAAAAATGCCTCAGTGTGAGTATAGGCTGAATGTGTAAAACTCCATTTTGATTTCCTGCAATTTACTTTCCACTGGTTTAGAAGTTTAAAATTTCCATTATAATTTCACACTTACTTTGGCACAATTTCCAGGAAGAAGAAAAATATGGCATAATGTGTATGTTTTATCTTCCCCCACTTATTACATAATACATCCTATTTTTGATTAACTTTAATTCTAAATTTTAAAATGTGATTTCAGAATTAATACTATTTCACAGGGATCACTCCTAAGCACATGCAATTTTATTAAGTTTCCAATAAGGATGACTATATAATTCCACACTCCAAATTATTTATTTTCAATTTGGGGCACAGAAGAGACAACACAGGTAATCGAACAATATAATATCAACATATTTTTGATTCTTTTAAGAACTGTGCTTTGACACAATTTCCTACACAATTGAGTTATAGCAGTAGAGTTTACATAAAAGTTTATATTTTAAGACTATTTTAAGGGCTATTTGGCTTTGCCAAAAAAAAAGCTAATGTAGAAATTACTATAGAATGAACAACACCTTGACAAAACTGAAGACTTAGATTAAGAGTATAGTAATGTCAGATACCAAGACTTAACATTACAGCTCATTAATCCATTATAATTCATTAGACAAATGTCCCAAGGAGAGGGTAGAGTGTACAATGAGTGTTTTTCTGGAAATGAATTCCAAAAAATTAGTAGAGTCTGAAAAGACTTGAGAATTGGAAGCTCCAGCTGGATTTAAAAGGATGGAGGAAGGGATTTTACTCACTGTTAAATATTTGAAACACCACTTCAAAAAATAAAGCGACGAATGTCTCATCAGTTCTCAGTGCATCGGGCGGACTCGACTCTCCCTGCCGTATTTTTTTTCCTTCCTAAAGATGTGCTTTAAAAACACGCACACAGGACATTTTACACTGACTTAGGTAGGTTGTAGAAAACATGGTTCAGAGCAGGATTTCAAATTGTTCCACCAAATACAATAACATTTGCAGCCATGGCACCGGTCCATAATAATTTAAAAAGATTACATTTTACTTATCATTGCAAGCCATTATCTGATCATATTTGACCTACATATTAATATTTTCATTACCATTCAAGCCCCCCTGCCCCCCTTTTATGCTCTGTACCAACTGCCAGCCCTCTTCGCTGAGATATTATTTATTTATTCTGGAAATATCTGGAATTCTTTCACCCTATCTTTTCCTCCTGGGACTCCCTCCCTTGCTCCAAAGTATTGATATTAATGTCAGGGGGAGAGGGGCACATCCAAGGAAACCCGAAAGACACGAAAAGAGGTCCCTGTTAATGGCATACTATGGGAGAAATAGAAAAACAAAGGGGAAAAAGAGAAAATGATAATTGTTTTCTCTAAGGCTATTACCTAATGCGAAAGCAAATAGTCAGTCTGGAAATCAGCTAACAGAAGGGGATTAGAGGAGAGATCTGAGAGTGGCTTGATTCCTAGCAGAGCTGTCTCCCCAGCCAGTGATGAGACACAGGCAGGGCAGCTCGGAGCGCTCCAGATGGCCGGGGAAAGTGGTCGTCTTGGGTTACTGCAGGGCACTGGGCCGCGGGAGCGCAGGCGGCCCGGGAAGGCATCGTCAGGGAGCCAGCCCCGGGTCCAGTCTGCGGGGAGAGGGCGAGGCCGGGGGGAGGCCGCCCGCCCGAGCGCCCCGGCGAGCCGGGCCTGCCTATTGTTAACATATACTTGACCTCCGTGACCCCCGCACCACACAGATGTCTCCCACCTCCGCCGCCCCCCGCCCCGCCGCGCGCCCTCCCCCTGCACCTGGTAGCGGGCGCGCGCGGAGCCAGCCTGGCGCGGGCGCTCTCTGCGCACAGCGCGCGGCGCTCCTGCTCCCCGGCGGACGCCCGGCCGCCCTGCAGATAAATGCGTCGCCTTCCTCGAGAGTGAGCGAGGGCGGGCGAGGCAGACGCAGACGCCGCCTGTGACAGTGGCAATTCCCTGCGCCCCACATCACATTTGTCTGCTACCGCAGCAACAACAGAAAAGCGGAGGGCGGGAGGGAAGGAGGGAGCACAGGAGGCGGGAGGAGGGGAGCGCGGCTCCGCCGGGCTCGGGCTCTGCGCGCAGGCTGCGTGCGGCTGGCGTCCCCGACCCCGGGCTTTTTGCACCGCGGCTCGCAGTGCGCAGCGCCCGGACAGCCGCAG
>NW_004955417.1:8705676-8721476 GCF_000276665.1 Chinchilla lanigera | reverse complement strand
TCGCCCCCTGGCCGGCACCGGCGGCGGGAAGTTTTACTTGCGGCCCGGAGCCCGTGGCGGATGGTGGGACTCTCCGACCCTGTGCAGTGTAAGTGCCGCGGACGGGCCGGGCCGGCGGGCGGCGGGGCGGGCGGGGCCGCTGCTGTTAACCACGGTGCCGACGACCGCGGTCTGCGCGTGGATCCCTCGCCCGAGAGGCTCCGGGCTGTGCTTGTCGCCCGACTAGAGCCGCCGTCGCGCCGGGCAGAGGAGCAGCGCGGGTGCCTCCGTTCTGCGGCGACCCTGAACTTGGCGGGGCGCCCACGGATGCAGTTTCTACTGTCACACTCCCCGCATTGCCTTTTGAAATATTTTTTCTTTCCTCTCCATGATCGCCTCATGGGAGCAGGAAGAGACGTGTGTCGCCCCCCACCCCGACAGAACAACTGGTCAGGGTGCCCACGGGGCGTTTGGCAGGTGGCCCTCGCCCCGCACCGTGGTGCTTTTTACCTGCAGGCGAAAGGCTGCTGTGATGGTGGAAACTTAGCCCTAGGAGGAGAGGAGGCATCTGAACTTGGCCACGGGCCTGCGGCCACTCGGGTGGGAGTCCCCTCGGCGGCACCCAGCTGCCGGCGAACTTTTTCATGACTCCTGGGCACTTGGGGTGCTCGAGCGCGAAGCCTGTGGGCGCACGGGGCCAGCTGCTCTCAGAGCGCCGGCCGGCGGCCCCCGCTGGGACAACTCGCGGGCTTGGCTCCGGGGCACCGGGCAGCGCCGCCTCCGCCCGACCCCCGCGCGCCCGGGCTCCGTCGCCTGGCCCCCTTGGGTGTCCGTCTCTCCCGAGCGGAGAGCAGAAGCCCAGACGGAAGCCGCGCCCGAGAACTCCTTTCGTTTTCGAGAAATCCCTCCGGTGGAGCCCCAGGGATCGTGGGGACCGGCCCGCACCCGGCCGCTCGCTGTTCCCGGCGCATCCAGACCCCCTCGGGGCGGGCGTGCGCCGGCCGGGGCGAACGGTTAGGTTAAGCCCGTACGGTTGTGTCAACAGAAGGCGTTTCAATCCTTTTTTTTTTTTTTTTTTTTCTTTTTGTAAACTTTTTGTTTTGTTTTTTTGCTAAGAGCGGTCCACCCTTGGAAAAGTTTGAGTATTATGATTCCGGGAAGTAGGATGTGAACCGGGACCGTTACTAAAAATAGTCGTTTTCTCTCCTCTTCCTCCAAAGGCCTTTCAGTTTGGAGGATTTGGCTGAAATCTCCTGCAGCCTGGGTCTCTCTCAGTCCTTGCACAGCATAGTGGAGAAATCTTTTTCGAGTTTAGCTTTCCTTCAGGATTGAACACCACAAATCCTACCGTGTCCGAGCCTGGTGCTGTTTCCTGGGGAAATCTGCAGCAGGTCGCTTTAAAGAGTAGCTAGTATTTTCTGGGAGGAGACCCTGCAGCACACGCAGGGAGGCCAGGGCCCAGGGAGTGAAGACCAGCAGAGCTGGAGAGGCCACTCTAGACCAACTTCATGTGCTTAATGTAACTCTGAGCCCTCTTGAATTTTTAACTTCGCTTCCCTTAATTAATCTGCCCAGGGCTTGTATATAAATGGCTGTCTACAGCTGCTGCAAATTGATTTATCTCCTGATAAAGGTCGGGTTGCTGACCAAAGCATTCTTTCTACCTTCTGTGTGAACTGAAATGTGTTTTACAGGGTTTCCCCCCCTGCTAGTCTCCTTTTAAACATCTGGACCATTTTTAAGTGCACTCAGTGGCTTTTATTATCATTCCCCTCGTTTGCATAGAACAGGAGTGGAACTGGGTCTGTGCCCAGTGAGTCCACACTCCCTAGAATACAAATTGACCAGCTTCTCGGTGATAAACGGTTTGTTAGTGCTGGGGGCCTCCTTTGAGCTTATTGCAGCGGTTTGCCTTCACCATGTGAGTATTCTGTTGTGTCCAGTTTCTGCCACAGGATGCCTTAGAAAAAGATCAACAAATACCATTGTTTCTTAAAACAGCATGGCCCCAATTTAGGTGTTTATGTCAGCTGTGATATGTACAAACAGAAGCACATTCATATTCTGTGCATTTCCTCCTTGTTTATGCTTATAGTTTAGTTTTAACATTATGATGGCTGTCAGATAAGAGAGATAAGGTGGTAAGATTTAATTTTCCTTTTATTATTCTGCAGAGCAGTCTAACCCTGTCACCCAATATTAGTCAGGGAACCTTAGTTTGAGCCAGGCTTTTTTTTTTTTTTTTTTTTCTCCCAGCAAGGATGGATGTTGAAGAAGTTGAAATCTATCCTTTCTTGTGTTAGATTTAGCATTTGATATTCATTTAGTTTACTTTTTTCAAAAGACAAAATTCCAACAAAATGATCACAGAATCAAGCTTGCACACCAAATGGACTGAGATTATGCTGAGAGAATAACTTTATATTAAATATCTTTGTTTGAACATTCATAATTTAATTACAGACCATTTAGGCTGCAGTCACTTTATTTGAAAAGCTAAATATTGTGTGGGAGAATCCCAGAATGTAGCATCTCCAGTATCCAGTTCATACCTAGTAAAAGCAATAGAGAAAACTGTTTTTTTCTCCAATGCTTGGACAACTCAGAGCAGACCAGAAGTGTTTGAAATGATATTTTTTCTTTGTAGACTAAGTGTCTTTGACTCGCTGATACCTGCTAATAATTTGCTTTTAAAATGATCTTTTAAAGGACATTCTTAATAAGTCCTATACCTGTAGAACAATGCAAACTGCACTATTGCAAGTTGCTGGAAAGAGCAGGACAGAATTGTTTTAGCTACAGGGCTGCAGTTTTTTTGTTGTTGTTTTAACACTTTCACAATTTTGCTTTTCTGAGAGAAATAAAATATTGCTCTTGGTGTTAGTATTTGATATAATGAGCTCTCCCACTGAAATGTTAGTCTAAGTATTTTCAGATGAAAGAATACTCCATCAATTGCAAAGAAATACACAAATATAAGGTGCTATTGTAATTTATTTTATTGTAAAATTGAAGCTTAACTAATCTTCTCTCCCCTCTATTTTTTAAACATTGAAAAGGGATCACCAGAAAGAAATGCTTCCAATAGGAGTGCTGGCCAGTGGTTGTCAGTTTAGGACATTCTTCACTGTCAAATCCTGTTTCTCACTTCTTTGATATGAACATCAGCTGACAGGCACTGAATGCAAAGCCTGCTTCATTGAGGTTTTATGCGGGCAACATAGCCCTTCATAGCAAAGCAGTCTGAAGAATTGGCACCTGCAGGATTTGCATGTGAAAAAAACCCAAGTCAGTTGCATTTTGCTGGAGTCTATTACTGTAAGTTATGTAAGTTCAGTGAGAAAGGCTATGTATTTGTTGCTGTTTGGGCATTTAAAGATTCCTTATTTTATGGTCACCTTATTCATCATATAGTGATGCACAGACTTTATTGATAGCAGAGGCAGTGAGCAGTGACCTCTGGCTTTATAGAAGTTATTTATGATGGAATGGAGTTGTTTTTAACCATGTGCTTGCAGAATGCACTTAGAGTCATAGTTAATTTTGAAAATGTGACTGAAAGGATAAATTCATTGAACTTTGAGAATAATCAGAAGTTAAATACATAAAGTTAGTTTAAGACAAATATCCCTTGAAAACAATCTGGGATTTTAAGACTTCTATATTTCTATAACAAGTCAATGTATAAGAAAAAAATTTAAACCTCTCGTACTTATAAACTTGAGGAAAATGGGAGGTTTTCCCCGGTTTTACTCGTTAAATTATGTTTGTCACTGAATGCCCTTTGAAAAATTATAGTTGACCCTATTTATGCAACCTAACCAACAAATGTTAAATCAACTAAAAACCTTTGTGACCTGTCAGTGGGGACATTTATCCAGAGTCAGCTACTTCTTATAATCTAACAAGACACCTTCCAACTTCACTCTTTTACAGCCATTAATATAAGAGTTCCTAAATAATGTTTAAAGAACAGTGAACATTTTATTAAAGCAAACATTAGTTCAGTTTAATGGAGGTAATTGTAAATGATAAGACAGAGCAGGTTATCTCCGTGTTGTTTAAACAGAAGGAGCTACTTTGCACCATTTCCAGTAGCCATCTGTAGAAGAGAAGGGTTTGCACCTGTCTGTCCACACTAATTATAGATTAGGGCCAAAGAAATGAAACTCGAGGAGGTTTGCAGCTAATGAAATCCATACTGATTTTATTGTAAATGTGTTTTATGTAAAGAGGACGATGGTTGAGTTATGAGTGAATAAATCACTATGTAGCTGCTAGGTTCTCGGTTTGGGAGCACAATTCTGCTGCATTAACCTTTGATATTAAAAAAAAATAACTTAGATATGGATGCTAGCCTTTGTTTAGCATCCATAGCTACAATTTATTGAGCAGCAGTGAGGTTCGGTATGCAATTTAGAAGAGCAGCTTGAACAGTAAGACTATTTTGATATTCTCAGATTCAGATGAAGTAGAAGGTAGGCTCTGTTTTAACTTGTGCATACAAAACATCAGAAAATTAGAGAGCATTTTTCTTTTTTCTTACACTTAAGCTTCATATACATGAGAAATTAAAGCAAAATGAGTGAGGAATGCATTCTGCAATAAAAGGTCACATGAATGTCTACCACATCTGTTTATAGTAATTATGAACATAATTAACATAAGAATTACAAATGAAATAATGACAAGCTGAGCAATGAGATATTATGCCATAATGGTCATATGTTGGAATTCTCACATTATAGCACACTAGAATTCACATACTCAAAGAAAGAAAGAAAATGCTAGATTTTTATCTGAATTAATGCTTCGAAACTTATCTGTGTAGGGCAGATGGACTTCTTGCTTTCATAGGAAGGTAACCTATTATTAAGAAAAGAAATAGTTCAAATTAAGATTTCTAGTCTCTAGCCTGGACTTTGAGACAGCTGTGATTATAGACACCAGTTTCTATTATACACTTATTCTGTGATTGTACTTCTTGATTATTGTCTTGCTTTTTTTGTTTTTAATTGAAAGCTTTGAAGCAGAGTGTTTGCTTTGGAAGGGTGTCATGGATTTGTCCCATTTGAGAATTGGTTGATCTTTTCTATAACTGTGAGCCAAAAGTCAATGAACAAACAAGGTATTAGAAATACTATACGTCTACACAGTAAGCACCTTGGCAGATTAGCTGTTGCTCTTTTCTTTATGCTTGTTCTGGGTTTGAAAGCAGTACAGAACTGTGGATTTTTTTTAACTTAAAATTTCTTAAAAGAGCATGTAATGGAAAAATCAGTGGGCATTTGTGAGTTGCAGTTTTTCCTCCTCCAGTTTCATTGGAGTTTTGGGTGTTCCTATGTAGTCTGTGCCCAAACTGATCTAACTACAGTGTAATAAGGAGGGGTGGTAGCCGTGGTCGCTTCTGGTTACTGAGTGCAGCTTTCTGTAACAGCTAGAGAAAAGGTGAAAGGGGACCTTTTATAAGAGCTGAAATGATACTCTAGAAATCTGTTATTAAATTTAAAACATGTAGGAATGACAGATTTTCATCCATTTAGAGCTCACTTGATTTGGTAATGCAGCGTGTCAAGTGGTTTGCTTCCTACACTTGCACCCTTCTCTAACCATTGAACCTGGTCCCTTCTTGAAGATTTATGGAGAAATATTACCTTGTTCTCGACTCAGTGATACCATGAGGTTTTCCACATTATTGGATTACTGGAGGATTGTAGCAGACCCCTTTTTATCTGACATTCATTGCATGACAAGATTTTCACACGTGCCCTTCCCCCACCGTGCCCAGCTTTCTGCACTTCGTGTAACCTATCAAATTTCCCTTCTTTTCTTAGGGTGGAAGCCTGAGGGATGGGGCAGGGGGCTGCACTGCACAGAAAGCTGATTTTTGGCGAAGTGATGGAGGAGGAATGTTTGATTAAACAATGCCCCTCCTTATTTTCTAAAGGGCCTCTTAAACGTGTCTCCCTTAAAAGGCGCTGCTGGTTCCCTTGCACGGCTATGGACTCATTAGCCCTATTCCCCTCTCCCCCTATTTTTTCCCTTTCTACTGAGATCCCGTATTTTATGACCCCAAGTTTCACAGTAGCCGGGGCGCCAGTGTGCGCCATGAAAAATTAGGTCGTTTATTGGCTCCTGCACTCTGAACTCACTTTCTCCTCCTGCACTCAGGGCTCCTTAACCAAGCTGCAGCGCCTTGAAACACAGCACGCGCAGATACTGCCCCTCCCCCATTAAAAAAAACCTTCTTTGCTGCATTATCTGCACTCCATTAAGGATCTGATCAGATGTTCAGATTGTCTGATGGGTGCATTTAAAAGTGAAAAGGGGCTCCCGTGGGACTACTCAGGTGTATCTCCCTTCTGACCCGACGGGGAGGAGGCTGAACTCTGGTCTGACGGTGGAGCATTACCCTGCTTGTTCTCTGATTGATTCCCGGGCTCTGGGTGGGTGAAGAGCTGGGAGGCAGCCCCAGCCGAGATTGATTGCCTCAATTTCAGATTCCCACCTTCAAAATAGACTCTCAGACGTGCACACAAGGAGCCCCCTCCCCCATCACAATTTCTGGAGGTGGAGCAGGTGTCTCAGAGTCACCTGTAGCTACCAATCACAAGTGGTCCTCCTTATCTCACTGATGCGGGTTTCCCGAGTCTTCAGCTGGGACACATCAAAGCCCACGGAGAGGTGCGAATCTCAGATGCGCCTCTGCCCGTGTCCATACGTGTGGGTCGTGTGTGTGGGAGGGCTGGATTCTCCGGTGGGCAGAGATAAGGGCAGGGACTCCCACTGCAGCTTGGTCTAGAAGGCTGCAGGGAGCTGTGTGCGCCCACTAGGTTTGTTTTGCAAATTGTGGCTCTCCGGGTGGAGGTGAGACGGTAAAGGTCTCCTGGTCACCTTCCGCCCGCAGACAGCTCTCTGTCTCTCGCTGACCTTGACAGAACCTCTAAAATGATCCCGCAGTCTGGCCCTGGAGCGGGGAGCTGCAGTGTGCTGGCGCGGTGGCCCTCCTGGGCCTGCAGGAGGGACAGGTTAGGGCCCGCAGGCGCCCCCAGCCAGCCTTAGGGTGCCCGGTCGCGGGGCCTGCGCCCCCACCCCGCCATCGCTTTTGCTTCCTTCCCTCCCGCCTGCATCTCGTCCCGCTCCCCCTCTCCCACTCTTCCTCCCTCTCCCGCTCCGTCTCACACGCACCCTCTGTTTATTTTCCTGCCTCCATCTGCGCCCTGCTGATATTGTAATCACCCTGGTGCACGTTGGCTTCCCTCCTCTCCCTCCTGCGCTCACACACTCACTCACACACAATGTGCCATCCTGACAAGCCTTTTACTTCTGATAAGCTCCGATGTGTGTTTAATGAATACAAAGCCGCGGTCTGGGTGCCGCCTCGGCCGCGGCCGCCTGCGCTGCGCTCCTTTGCCAGAAGGTAATCTCCGCTCGCGGGGGAGGGCGCGGGGGAGGGGAGAAGGAAGGGAGGGGGAGGGGAGGGGAAGGGAGCGGAGGGGAGGGGGCGCGGGGTGGGGGGCGGCTCCGCGCGCTCCCGCGCTCCCTCTCCCAGCGATTCAGAAGTCGATAAGACCCGGAGAAGTGAAGATGTAACATGTTATCTGTCGCTCCTCTTAGCTGGCGGAGAGAATTTACATTTAAAGATTAGCGGAGGGAGAAAGAGAAATCTGCCTTTGTTGTGCGGGGGTGAGGAGGAGGCATCAGCCCTGGCCTTGACGCTATCTCCCATCACCTCTGCTATCCAGACAGGACTCACCGAGGTGAGATTACCCGAGGGCCTTATCTTTAATTGGGTTTAGTTTTGCCAGTCTGAATAGGTTTAAAGAGTCTCGATAAAGGGGGAACAATAGATTATTTATTGACTGGACGCAGACGCCTTTAGATGAAGAAGAGAGAAAGAGCTGCTTAACAACTTGATTAGTTCTTTTTTTTTTTTTTTTTTTTTTAATTATTTTAAGGCGAGTGTCCCTCCAGATGGAGGAAGGAAGGTAGGCAATCTGAATGACTTAAAGGGGCTTATTTGGGCTTCATTCCCACCCATGTCTTCCTGGGAGCCAGGCACCTGTGTTATTTTAAAGGAGTTTCCTTGACTCTCCCTGTTCAGGATTGTCAAACTGAGGGTAGAGGGTAGAGGCACGGGGGACTGGTCATTAACGTTTGGTTTTGTGGACTTGTTTTGGGGCTGATGTCGTGATGCTGTTGGCAGTCCTTGAAGGAGATAAGGAAATGAAACCTACTTTTAGTATGGAATTAGCTGATATATAGTGTGGTTCAGCTTCAGAGAGAGAGAGAGAGAAAGAAACACTCAAACTCTCTTAGGCAGGTTTGTATTTAGGATTTGCACCATTATTTTGTTTGTTTTGTTTTTGCCTTGGAGTCAGTTTAAGGGGAAAATAAAGCCGTGTTCTTGACTCGTGAGTGTATTTCAAAAAAATTCTAATATCAACTTTAGAATGTTCTTAAAATGAATAAAAGCAGGATGATCAGTTTTGCTTCCTACACATTGTCAAGAAAGGTGTTCTCATAGGTGGACAGAGACGATCCAGTAACTAAAAGCCTAATTAAAATTTGCTCAAAGCCAGAGCGGCATGTTTCCTTGTTGACAGCAGCAGATCGATTGGATAAGACAATAGAGTCCCATTATTTTACTCCCATTGACTGAGCATATTGACATTTCACGTTTGCCTTTGCCTCGGTGAGCATGATGAAACATTGAAATTCACAGCCCAACTGGTCAGAGTGGCACATATATTACTGTATGTCATCTCTGCCTTCAGGTTACCTTATCACCCAGGCAGAATGGGTAAGGACAGCCTGGAAGCCTTTAGAAGGGGGGGGGTAGCAATTTCCTGGGTAAGAATCTGACAAACAGCATATCTTAAGAGTATCATTAATTTTACCCAGAATTGGATGTTACATAGAAATATGAAGCATGCTTTGCACTACTTTTATTTAAAAATCTGAGAAGTGACCTAGCGAACAGGTTTGGCAGTCTTGTTTTCTGTAAGAGAATACCCATTTTCAAGATTTACTCTTCCCTGGAGGTATGACAGTGAGTCATCATCGTCATGGATCACTTCATTTAGTTGACCAACTGGTGCTTGGGTGATAATCATTCTTTCCCGGTTTGGGATATTCAAAAAGATAAGCACCTGTTAAATCTACATCTGCTAGAGGAATATATAGGGTCTCTTAAAAAATAGGACCCAAGTCTGATTTCTTGTTTCCAGTTTTCTTTGGTAGGTGGACTCCACAATGGATAGGATGTGTATATTTTATACTCATGTGCAAGCATAGACAGTGATACATATAAATAATATGTGTTTTGCAAACAGAAATAGGGAAAAAGACTAAGTATTCATTATCTTCTAATTGCACTCTATGTCTTACACATTTTGCATAGTCTTTACATAATAAAATTAAGGATTAGGCAGATATGGAATCAGATATGAACCATATAATAGTAAATATGGAAAAATACCAGAAAGGACCGAACATATATTTTTAAAGTTTAGTGAAAATACAGAATTATTATGGATATGACTTGTACACACTTTGTTGCCATCAAGCAGGCAACTGATGCCCTTTACAGTGTTTAAAACAAAACTAGCCCTTTATACCATTTTCATGAAAATGTTAGGTTTCTATTTGATCAGCAGGTGCTGTTGAGATGAAAGCCATGTGTAAATTTTCAGAAGGCCAAAAGTGTCAATTCAGAAAAGGAAAGTGATAAGAGAAAATGCAATCAGTTTTCCTGTTTTCAATTTGTGCAGGATTTGAAGGGCTGTTTTGTTAAACTGCTACATCTGCTCCAATATGAATATTGAACTACTTCCACTAAAAATAACAACCTATAATTTGGAAGCTACTGCAGTCTTTTGTTAATGTGAGTGGGTTATTTAAAAACAAAAAAAAAAACAACAAAAAATATATAAAAAAAACCAGTTTTCTATTCTGACAATCTCTTGCCTAATGTGCATTTTCATTTGTTGGCACTTTTATCCTCGGCAGATAAATGGTATTATGCAATTAGGACCTCATCTTGTTTCACTATAAAAGAGGTTTCCATAGGTGAAAATCCTGGTAATATAAAAAGGGTTTGCACAAAACAAAATTTATTTTAAAATAACCTTTTAAAATACATTTATTTAAAATGAGATAGTTATTCCTTACATTCTCTAATACTACAGTTTTTAACATACTGCGGACTATTGTAACAAAGTTAACACTATTCCATTGCATACTGAGCATTCTTTGATTTATTTCACCTTTAATATACCTGTAAATGTAAGTTTAAACTAATCAGGGATATTTTACCTAACAGGGCTTTCAGAATAATTTTTTTCATGCTTAAATAAAATGATTAAATTATGCCTGAGTGCCTGCATACAAAAGCTTTAGCTTCTATAGTACTGCTAATCAAATAAGTTTTATGGACAGGGAAAGCACCACATTAGAGAAAAATTGGATGCATTTTTCCAGTGACATTTCTAGGAAAGACATGTTCTTTAAAATCACCTTGTGTTGAAAAGAAAACGCTAACATGTCTTAAATAATCATAAAATAATACTCTGTCCCTCTAATAAAGAGACTAGCAATGCTATCCACATGAAGCATGGGCGTAGGGAATTAAGTAGAAGGGAGACTGATGAAATCTGGGTAATGTTCAATATTGATTCAATCCTTGATTGCACTTGGGTTGACTTGTGGCTAAAGTAATTTGTCCAGGGTGAGACCTGATCACTGCTTAGGATCAATTAGCTATGTATCTTGTGGCTTCACACTTGAATTGCTAGACACACTCTTCACAGATAAACCTAGAATATTCCAGGAATGGGGAAAGGGGAAGACAGACATAGTGACACATTAACATTTGATATTAACAAATGCAACATTTCTTCTGAAACACTGACTCAGAAATAAGAGGGAGCTTAAAGAATGGTATTAAATGTACTTCTTATATGTAGCCAGCAAAAGAATAATGCTCTTAAGGAATGAAATTTCCAGTTTGAAGCCAAACAGCATTCGGATGTGACAAGTGCTGGCGTAGCCTAAAGACAGATGGGTGTTACGCAGGTGTATTCCTTGGTAGAGGACCATGTACTCTGCCACTCCCAGGAAAGGAGGCTGAATCACATATCACTGTTAGAAAGTTTATGCACAGACATCATCCCATTGCTTGGGATGTTTTGTTCTGAAGCCACAGTACCTTACATGGCTCCAATAAAGGAGGGCCTCCTGAGACTTTTCAAAATGCTTGTACTTTACGAGGTGACGTCTGGGTTCTTAACATGAGAACCTCTGATAAAGTAGTGGAGCATGCATGGTTGGTGTTTGACACATGGGACCCTCTTGTTTGAAAAAGTTGAACACCATTCGTGCTACTTATAGCCACAGCATTTTTGGAGACCAGGAGAGGCGAGCATGTGAAATGCCTAGCGTTGGTAATTCCCATTGTGATTTGTTACAGAGTGGAACTTCTGAGGGCATGAAGCTGTTATTTGTGTTTGTAGGTTTTTGTATTGATCAAGGTCTCTAAGACAAGTCAGTATTTGAGTAAATACAGCCTTTAGAATATAGAGCTTGTGGAAGAGGAATGCAACAGGCACAAACGTAAAGCTTTCTTTTTTTCATTGGGTCTCCAACAGTGTAAGCACCTCTAAGTGCCTTGGGGAATGTGACTGACTGGCTCCCTTAATCTTTTTAACACCTGGGGCACAGAGCACGTCTAAGTGTGTTGTGGCTTTCCTGAGCTGCCGTAGCTGTTTGGTCTTGGGAACAGGAGAGGACTTGAGAAATAGTAGAGACCTATTATGAGTCTGACTTTTGGCTTAACCATACATTTTTATCACAGATTTTAAGTAAGAGAACTATAGTGTATAGCTCTAAGACTGGCATTGTTGCTTTTCTGGCTCAAGCAATGTAGAACATTGAGATTTGTATCCTCAGTATGGCCTACTTTGTGCCTGAGTTCTAAGAGTTAGGACCTTATTCTCTCATCTTCTGGCGTGATAGTTTCTTTGGCATCCATGAGCTATGTGTCCACTGTTTTCTGTTGCTTAGCCCCTCTTTTCCACCCACTGAGGAATCAGAGTTGAAGATTTAGCTGATATATTCTTGGACGCTCCCAAGTATGAGTCAGTCTGTATTCCTTGGTGTCTCCTAACCCCGGTGTCTCTTTTCCTTGTCAGAAACCCTCCATCCTACTACGCTGAGTGCATGAGGATCCACCTCTTCCCTGTGTTGAACCCACCCAGCACTTGGGAGCAGCGTTAGATCCAGTGTCTCTATGCTTGTCCCCCCTCAGCTGTTTACTGTGTATCTTGATCTCAGATCTCTCAGTTTGCCAGACCCAACTGCCTGGAAGCCTCTTAAGAGGAGAGGGATTCAGTCAGACCATCATTTACTCTACAAAGAAAGGATTTGCATGGGGGGGCATGTGATGTGAGGTCCTCTCTGTATGATGAAGTAAGGACCTCATGTGGGTGTGAAGTCCGTTGGTAGGCAAAGGAGTGTTCCTCCTTCAGTTCAGTCACTGACTTCCTGGGTGGCTTGAGGTACATCCAGCTCTCAGACAAATTCGTCAGGAGTAGATGAAGAGGCTGTCATATAGAAGAGTCTACATATAATACCGGGAATAGGCTTTGGGGCATTTCTCAGGGTTAAGAGAGTGAAAATGCGTTACATTTTTTTTTGATGAGGGTTGTAGGGGCTCCGTCTCTAGTCATGCAGCTGGGTTCCCAGTCTTCTGTATGGGAAGAAGAGGGAGCCAGACTTCCCTAGCTATCCAGACCTGAGAAGATCGTCTGAAATTTTAGTTGCTGCTATACCTTGTTCAGAGTGAATGATGGAGAAATGCATCTGTGTATGCGGCAAGGAGGAACTAAACAGTTTAGATTTTGTTCAAGGAAAGTAGTCCTTATCTTTTCCCCTCACACACGATGGGATGGGCGCCTGGCAGTAGGAGGGAGGCGGAAGTGGGTGAGGTTGATTGTGATTACCAGACCTTCCCTGTTAGCAGTCTCAGAATTTGGACCTCAGTTACTTGGGAAATTTAGAAAATGACCTTGTGAAACCATTTTTGGAAAGAACCTGGTAAGCGGCTTATTAAGTGAATGAGGTTATGTGGTCATGTGGCTTGGACTCAGGTCTTAAGGGACCCTGTACTATTGTCCTTTTCCTTTGTCTAGAGAAACAGTCTGCTGTTGCTTCCGAAAATATTTAAAAGTTTAATTACTGACAATAGTACTTTGACTTTGTATTTTCTTTAGTTTGTAAAATTTCAATAAGGGAATAATATGTAGACAGTATTAGAAGTTTGATGCTAATTTATAGAATCATTCTAAAGAACCCAGGCTGGGTTTCGTTGGGACTTAAGAGTTACTATGTGGGTCTGGTTTGATCAAGGTGAGCCATTTGTCATCATTCAGGACACTACTCTTAACTCTGAACACCTTTGTTGGCAGGACGTGGAAGTAATGTGAGGAATCACTGCTGCTTCCTAGGTTGTAGACATTTTTAGGCATTGGTATTCAAAGTTCAGTGGGAAACTGGGTGTGGTGGCACATGCCTGTAACCCCAGCACTCTGGGAGGCTGACGCAGGAGGATCCTTGCAGAGTCTGAGACCAACCTGGGCTACAAAGTGAGGTCAAGGCCGGCCTGAACTGCATAGCAAGACTCTGTCTCAAAAAGACAAAAAAAAAAAAAAAAAAAAAAAAAAAAAAAAAAAAAAAAAAGAAGCTCAGTGGGAAGCCCGATTAAAATTCATAAAGAAGAATGTCTTGAAAGTATATGTGCAGGCAGTTCTTAGTTGGCACCTGACTCCACTGATCAGACTTAAATCGGAGAAATACTAGAGAAAATATTACTGCAGATATTTTGGAATGGAAGTATGCCTGAAGAAGCTTGAGAGCGTTGGAGGTGTAGCAAGGGGTAGAGCATTTACCTGGCATATATGAGGCTCTGGGCTCCATCCCCAGATCTGAAAGGAAGAAAAAGAAGAGAAGAAAGAAAATTCAAAGAGATAGATAGCCACTGTTATCAGGGAAAACAGTGCCTAAGCAATGATGTGGCCAGGTGACAAGATAATTGGAGCACCAGGAGGTAGAACTAGCTGTGAGATTTTATTATAAAAAGTATTTGAGAGAACTCTTCTAGGCTTTTTAAGTAATTCAACTAGTAACACTCAGTAGAAGATGAGAGCCTAGTGGTGTTAGGAAAATAAGTAATGGGGACAGAGTGGTGGAGCATTCCTATAATCTCAGTGCTTGGGAGGCTGAGGCAGGAGGATTGCTATAAGTTCAAGGCCAACCTGAACTCATTACACAGTGAAACCCTGTGTCAAAAAAAAAAAAAAGGAAAAATGTTAATAATACCTAAAAGGGTCTGCACAGATAGTGATGCCAGAGACATAGCACAACAGCTTTTTAGAAAACATTTCCAATGCATTTCCTTTTGATTTGGCATGGGAGGTATCAGAAATAGGAAAATTACACCCCCCCCCCCTTGTAAGCCTCTTGGAATGCATTGTGGTTTAAATACAAAATCTTAAGAAGTTGGTTAGCCCTGGTTCAGTCTGGAAGTACCACCCTCCTTCCCCTAATCTCAAGATAGAGGAAGGTGAGAGCTGGAGCACAGGTCATGGGAGACTGCTGGTTTATTTTCGGAGTCTATGCGTATGTTATGTACACGGCGATGAGCAAACACAGCTGGAAAGAAAGGCAGATGATCCTAGGGCTGGAGCCTGGTGTTTATCAGACTGACATCGCCATCCTTCTGTCCTGCGAAAGTGTTCTTTTAAGTGATGGTTAGAATTTTACAACTTTTATTGTGTGTCAGGCAAGTAGCATCCTTTCCTGCCCAGCCCTTTTGCCTACATGTCACACATTTTCATTCTCACCTCTGGCTAGATTTGTTTGGAAATAGATTCTAAAAGTGACCTCGAACGGGAAACAAAGGTGGACAATGACTTCTCATCCTTTTGTTCAGATGAGGGTGGGCAGGTCAGTACAGGTCTGCAGGGGAAGGAAATGTGATCAGTTTCCATTCTCGGGTCCAAGCTAAGCTTTGAGCTGATGAGAAGGAGTAGGCGAAAATATCAGAGGGAAGGAGACATGAAGAGCAATAAAAATGAGCAACCCGCTAAACCTAATTTGACTTCTTCTAGACAAAGTCACATGCTGCATTTTTAGCCAGAGTAGAGACTTTTCTCTCTCTCTCTTTTTTTTTTTGGCTTTTTGAGATAAGGTCTTGATATGCACTTCAGGCTCGCCTTGAGCTCACTTTGTAGGCCAGGCTGGTTTCAAACGCACAACGATCCTCCTGCCTCAGCCTCCTGAGTTCTGGGTTTATAGGCGTGTGCCACCACGCCTGCCGAGACATCTTTTAGAATGTTTAAAAGAAAAGTAAAATGTTTATTCCTGTAAGGGAATCTGAGATAAACTGATTAATAAATATATACCCACTGTGTATAAAGCAGATTGCTAGGTATAGTAACAGGGCAGGTGGCAGCTTAATTCCCATGGAGTGATAAGCCCATTGGGAGGAAATAGCTGCAAAGATGGTGCCTTGATTGTTTTTTTTGTTTGTTTTTTTTTCCAGTACCGGAAGTCGAACTCATGACCTTGTGCTTGCCAGGCAGGCGCTGTGCCACTGACCTAAATCCCCAGCCCCTTGGTGCCTTGATTGTGTACCAGTTAAATGGTATGGCAAGTGACAGTCTTAGAGGTGGGAATGAGTTAGAACTTGAGCTTGTCTTGAGACTAGACTGATGAAGAGAAAGCTATTATAAAGGGATTACAGTAATAATGTAGGGATGGGG
>NW_004955417.1:8635538-8705538 GCF_000276665.1 Chinchilla lanigera | reverse complement strand
AAATGTGACTGCAGCATGGAGGGACTTGCAGGTGATTGGTGGGACATTAGTACAGAAAGAGAAATGTCTTGACTATCAGGCATTTGACTAAAGTTTCGTCTTAAATTAGAAGCTTTACAAACTATGCCCTGTGAGATGCTGCACTTTTGGGAAGTGGCGTGGAGGTGCCTGATTGAGCATGGGGCCTTTCATCTTTCCCCTTACTGCAGGGAAACCAGAATAGTTCTGCTTTTACAATAAACTGCTTTTTTAAAAAAAAAATAGATTTCTAGTTAGACTTATTTTCTTTTTAAAACCAAAGTTAAAAAAAAAAAAAGAGAAAAGAAGAAATTGTGGCAAGACTAGGGAAAACCAGAAACTCAGTGAAGCTTTGGTTTGGAAGCCTTGGACCACTTGCAAATGGGTCCTAAGGGTGAGGGTGAGAAAGGCCTAGAGGCCAAGGCGAGGCTGGAAGCTTGTTGGAGCAGCTTAGATTGTGGTACGGAAAGATGACCCCATTGTGTTTGTGGAAAGAGAAGGAAGAGGCAGATGGAAGAGGCCCTGCAAAGGAAAAGTAATTAGAACTTACGTAGTGAGGGAAGCGTTCACCAGATCACCAGCATACCAAGTATACTTAGCTTCAGACCATGGGAGTCACTGTGGGTGTTTAAGGGGCAGCTTCCCTATGCAGCCGCAGCTTCAGAATCCCAGCCCAGAGAGAAGCTGCCCGCTTTCTCCCAGAACCCACCATAGTGTCGTCTCTCACTGGCTGTTCCTGCATTGAGCAAATACTCAGAGGCAGGCTGGCTCTAGTTGTGTCTTCACTTTTATTTTATTAGTATGTATTTGCAGTACCTAATGATTACGTTCACCATGGGGAGTTGGTACGTGCACATAACACATCTAAATTTGTGTTTTGATTCCCCCTGCCTTCCCTTCCCTTCCTCTTCCTCTTTTAGTCTCCTTCCATCTGCAGAAGATCTATCTCCCTGTTTCCTATTATCTTGTATTTTGCTCGTTATACTTTGGGTTTCTCATAGAAGAGAAACCATGTGATATTTAAGCTCATAAGTCTGATTTATTCCATTCAACATTGGTCTCAAGATGCATCCGTTTTCCTACAAGTGACTCAAGTTTTCCTTTTTTGTTGCAGAATGGTACTCCATATAAATACCACATTTTCATTATCTATTACTAAATTAATGGACCTGTGAGAGATTGGCCCTCTTTGACCCCTGCGACTATGGGACTGTTCAAGGCATATGAAACCCATTCTTTCTTGGCCTTATCAAGCCCTCTCTGTGTCACCCTTTTCTAAGATCCTGTGTTGTTTCAGCGTTCATGCCTGGGCTCCTGAGCTCTTCCTGGAGAGAGCAAGACCGTTCCCACTTCATCTTCTCCTCAGCCTCTGCTGAAACTTCTCTCCAAAGTCCTCATGACCTATCTTTCCTGAAGAGAGTTGGTCACATCAAATTTGCTGCTGTCCATGAGATCCTGACTCTCTGTGGGTTTGTAAACTCCTTACCAATGGGAGGCTGGGATCCTTCTTGAAGCTATATTAAGGTTATTGCTTTATTATGGTTATTGAAAAGCTTGTACCTTGAACTTAAGTGATTTACCTAAAACTGTCCTGATACATTTTGCTGTTGAAAACAAAATGCAATCTTTGGTTCCAACAGTATATTGCTGCTTTCCCTATTTCTTTCCATCTTGGGCCCCTTTCTTCATCCTCTCTTATCAAAGAATGCACAATTTAGTGCTGCAGTATTTTGGCTTATACCCCTCCCTCAAAAATCCAAATAAAACAACTCCATCCCAATACCTGGATATAGAATCATCCTTAGGCAAATGGAAGTGGTCAAATTGCTTAGATATGCATCAGTATACATTATAACCTGGTTCTTTGTTTTGGTTTTTTTTTTGAAACAGGGTCTCGCTGTGCAGTTCAGGCTGGCCTTGAGTTCACTTTGTAGCCCAGGCTGGTCTCGAACTCACAACGATCCTCTTACCTCAGGCTCCCAAGTGCTGGGATTACAGGCATGCGCCACCACGGACGGCTTATCACCTGTTTTTATTTCTTGTTTTACATCCAGAATTTTGTAAATAGGGTTTTATAAAGTATGAGCTCCCTGAAATTTTAAGCAAAATTTGGAGTATATGATCGCAGGGACTCAATAAGGCTAAAAACCACTTCAGTGGTTTCCAGACGTGTCCTGCTTGCTCTTTGGTTGCCTGGGCTCTCTTCCTCCTCTTTGGGTGCCCCTGTCTGCTTTCTGGGCGGATGCCCAGGCTGGGCTGTTCCCCGGTGGGCCCCTCCGCACCCCATCTATTCTCTTCTTCTGGCGTTGTGTGGGGTTCCAGCTGCTCTGCTGTCTGCTGAACCAGCATCAACTCTAGAGATGGCCCCGGCCCAGTAAGCCTGGCATCTCAGCCTAAGATTCTGTGGCCCCCGAGTGCAGAGGTTGGTGTAAAGTCTCCCTGGTTCTCAGCAGGGAACATTTCCATTTGGAGAGATGCTTTCAGAAGGGCAGCATTGAGTTTCTTAACTGAAGTGATTGAGCAATTTTAGGCACACATGTGGGGAGAGGAGGACAGTGGAGGCCTGAGGCTTGAGGCTCGCATGTGCTCTTATTTACTACTCTCTGGAGTGTGAGCTCATTTGGGAAGTCACTCCTTGAGGTTGCCCAAGATGACACAGCATGTATGATGGGCAAGGTCTGCACCCAGATCTCCTTAAAGCTTCACTGCTTTGAGGGGGGCTCACTACACTGTCCTGGAGATCTGATTCCCCACGAACAGGGCCAGCCACACAGACCACAGGTAGGAATTAGGAGAAGGAGGAAGAGGAGGACAGAGAGGGAGAGATCAGCTGATAAGGAACAGCAGCCACCAGACCATGCTTGCAGCTGGACAGATGTAGTAGCCTCTGGAGATTTGTGACCATCAACCATGCATGCACATACTTCCAAAGTCTTGTTTTTCTTCTATGTGAAAGTTGCCAGAATGGAACAGATGCCTTTATTTGGAGAAATCATTCTGTGGAAATAATTGGTTCTCTCTTCTTTTATCCCCCTAGAGATGATCTTTCACAGATGAAATTAGATGAGGGGGTAAAAGAAACAAAAATCACATTTTTTTTGTTCATAGTATTTTTTATCTTCATTACTCTGAAATGTTTTAGGGAGTGTAGCTTAATTCCTCATGTTTTGGTTTCATTGGGTTATTTCTAACACTTAGTATAGTAATGACACTCAGAAAAGGGAAAAGTTATAGTAGTAATTTTTGAGTCTTGACCTTTGCTTTTCTTTGAGTGCTGTGAACCATAATGTAATACCACCCTTTTAGCGTCAGGTGACAGGGACTGAGCAGAGTGGATAAAATAATACTTTCACTAGGAGCACTAAGACAGGCGCTTTGCAGGTATTACCTCTTATCTTCATATCACCCTGGTACATTAGGTATTATTATCCCATGTTAGAGATTACATCTGAACTCAGCGAGGTTAAGTGACTTGTCCAAGGTCAAGTAGCTGATAACTGTAGGAGCTGAGATTCTGGTCTAACCAGAGCTTGCATGCAGTGGGCTTCTAAGTGGTCAGTGGATTCAGGCTGTAATCATTTCACATTTTATTTTTTGAAAGTTGTTACTTCTGCAGTAGAGGAAATATTTAAAGAGTTTCCTGCATTTAAGCTGGGGGTGGTGGTGCATGCCTGTAATCCCAGTACTCAGGAGGCTGAGGCAGGAGATCCTTGTGAATTTGAAGGCCAGCCTGGGCTACAAAGTGAGTTCAAGGCCAGCCTGAACTGCATAGTGAGACCCTGTCTCAAAAAGACAAAAATAAATAAACAAACAAATAAATAAAAAAAAATTGCCTGGCTTGTTAACTTGTTGTCATGTTGTATTGTTCGTTGGACTAAATGTAGATGCCGGGTTGGTCACTTGCCTTCTGGTTAATTTATTCTTTCAAAGTAGTGGTTGTACGATTTTGAAAAGAGTGCCTTATCATAGCAAGAAGGAGGTGCTTGAGGAAAGACTAGATAGTATTCAGTGACCATGTGTCCCTCGTTCTCTCAGCCAGTATTAAGTGACGCCTGCTGCGTGCCAGGCGTTGTGCTTGGTGGTGGGTATGAGGCTTGCTGAATGCACATGGCATCCCCTCTGCCCTGGTACAGGGTGGGTCAAAGGGCGGTGCATCTGTGTCCAAAGGGTCTGAAGGTGTGAAAATGTAAGGTGGGCCCTTTCCCACAACAGACTCAGTGGGGAGAAAAGTCTGTGCATGAAACCTGCTAGCGTGCATTTATAGACTCTGCACAGGTGCAGTTCTCAGTCCCAGGGAGCTGTTGTTCAGTGTGGGAGGAAGGGCTGGCCTGACCCTGAGCAGTTCCCACACAGGCCTGCGTCTGTCCAGGATCGGAGGGGCGGGGGTCCTCAATAAGATCCGCCAGGAAACGAGTTCCCAGGCCTGCACACACCAGGAAAGCTAGTAGAATTTAAAGAAGAGAAAAGGATCATGGGGTTTTTGAAAATCGTAGGAGTTGAATTGGACCACTGTGCTGTTTTATTAGGTGGGATTGGTTGCTTTGAGTCTGTTTATTTAGACTGTGTGCCAAGGACAGTGCCAAGTATGGAGGGCAGGGAAGACTGTGAGCAGAAGGGACATGAATGTTGAGCTGTGGGGATTATAGTGGGAGGTATGCAGGGACACAGATAAAAGGAAACCAATGGGATTTATCCATGTAGTGGTATTAAGTGCAGCAAAGACAATTCAGAAACTGCTACTTTTAGAATGATGAGGGTGACCATAGTGGGACTTGATTTTAGGTGACTAGGAAAATCATCTCTGAGGAGGTGATTCTCTCTTTCTTTTTTTTTTTTTTTGAGACAGAGTCTTGCTATATGTTTCGGGCTGGCTCCTGCCTCTGCCTCCCATGTGCTGGGGATTCTTGACTCCTCTCACCCGAGAGGGGCGAAGGAGCTGGCTGTGCACAGCCCCTGGGCAGAATCCTGGCAACAGTGAACAAAACCAAGAGGATGAGAGGGAGCGTTTACCTCCAGGGAGGAGCTACACTCCCTGAGGCCATGGTTAGGAGCGGAGGCCTAAGACTCGGTTAGTGGCAAGTTCTGAAGGGTTTTGAAAAGCAGAACAGCGCGAGAAACAAGGACTGTGTTTCCACGTGTATATCCAGGAGATGAGTCATTAGGTGCGAGGAGGAAAATCTGGGTGAGTGTGTGTCATGGGTGCTGGGAGAAGCTTGTGAAACTAGGATATTGATAGTCTGTGTACCCATGAGGGACACCCCCCAAACACAGTGTCCCACTTCCTGTTGGAAGTTGGGTGTAGTCTGTGGTCCTGAAGTGAGGCAGACACACGGGGGTTCTGTCAACTACTTCCCATGGTGGGGGAGGCGTGGGAATTGCCGGCGGTGCTCTCAGGAAGCTTTGACAAAGGTAGGCCACACCCAGAGCTGCCCCTGTACTTGCAAGGTCAAGTTTTCTAAGTCCCATAGAATGTGGGTGTTCTTTAGTGGGAAGACTAATTATGTTTCTGTTAATTGAAACAACTGGCCTTGAGACTGGAAAATGGTTTTATGAAAGGAAAGAAAAAAGAGTGAAAGTTTGAGTCCATCCAGGATGATACATAAAAACTATGTGTAGACCCTCGCTTTTGGAGTAACTCCATATTGTTTACTAAAGGAAAAACTGCCCCAAATGTGGATAGGATTCTCTAGAAAGGCTTCCTGGCAGTGACTCAGAAATACGGTAGTGGGCAACGGCACTTGATCTCTTTGGAGGTTGGTTCTGATGCCTGTAGTCTTTACATCCTATTAAATTTTCGAAAAATAAACTGATACAAGCACGATTTGCCAGGGCCAGCGAGTCTTCCTTTTTTAAAACCTTGACTCGGTGTCCACACTGACGGGATGGGAGAGTAAGATAAAAACATTATGAACATGAGGTTAACTGAATTCAAATAGAAGGTTCTCTCAAGTTATTGCATTCCTTAGAAAATAAATACATTGCGCATATGGTTAAGATTGATCAAAAAAGTATTCTGTATGCCAGTGATTACATTCCCATCTGTGATTAAGGTTTTCTGTCGGCATCTGGTTTTCACATTATATTTCTGTAACAAGAATCCTTTATATAGCAGAGTTCACTTTCTGTATTTTCTATTAGCTGCAGCTTGAACTACTGCACGGATCGCAGATTTACACATGTGGTTTTCATTACTTCATACCATTGAGAAAAAGTAATATTTGTTTGGGAATGTATGTTTTCCACAATTTCCATGGTAATACAACATGTTGAGCCTTTTTAATAACACTCTTGTAGAACTACAAATTGAGGCATTCTGTTCTTGCTGGAATTTAGCTTTTAAACTTTTCTCAGTGTATGTTCCCCTCAGAATGGGGTCCTACAAATTTGAGGGCTGAGGGTCCAGATAAAACAATTATTGAAGATAAACTTTACTGTCATTTGCATGTGATACAAACTTTAGTCTAGAATAGGTACCCCAAATATTGGAACGTATGTTTCACAGTGATCATCACCATGACTCAATGTGTTACTGTTTCGTATTGGAAGTGCTTTTAATGTGTTGGATATGTGAAGCACATACATGATACTCCAAAGTCCACAGATTAGTTTTTTAAAAAAATTCTGTTGATTGTGACATACAATAATATTTCATATGTAGAATAGTTGCCTGGGGGAGAATCCTCCTAGGCAACTGTAGGTTTGCTTTGTGCTTTACTCCAAAGTGTATTTGTGTACTGTACTAACATTTAAGGCCAAGTGTGGTGGTGCTTACCTATAATCCTAGCACTTGGGAGGCTGAGGCAGGAGGATTGACACAGATTCTTGGACAGCCTGGGCTACACAGCGAGACCCTGTCTCCAGAAAAAAATTAAGAATGTATAAATATGTACCTTTAAAATATTGTAACATTACCTTCGCCCGAGGTTTCTCCATTCACTTCAGAATACTCTGGTTAAAATAGGACGCCAGGTGAAGCTAAGGAGTAAATAGTGTAACTATTCTATAATAAAGGATCACTTCTAATTGGGAAATTTGTCTTTTAAAGCAAGTTTATGCACATGGTAATTTTATATGCACCAAAACGGAGATTCACCACATTGCTTTTGTTAATAAGCCAACTTGAGTCTGCTATTAGTCATGAGTAGGAAAAAATAGACTTAGACCTGAGGCAACTCCTGTGTGCTCTGGCTGCTTCATTTATTCAGTGGAGATTATAGAGTATGGTCCATATAGGACTATGCTCAACTTTTCTCAGTCCCTCCAATGTCTTTTGTTGATGGCTGCTGCAGCACAAAATATTACCCATTGCAGATTATGACTGAACCTGAAAAAAAAGTATTTTCTTCTTTTCCCTGTATTTAGCCTCTAGTTATACATATATATATATATTTTTAACCATGGTACAAAGCATTGGCTATCACAGAATTGAGCAGAAAAATTACACACATTTCTCTCTTCCAGAAATGATCCTGTTTAATATCTAAATGTATTTACCTTCAATTTGTCCCTCTATGCACCCCTCCCCCTCAACATTTGCATATTTACATAATCTGTATGAGTTATGAGTTATATATCTTGGATATTTTCTAATTATTCCCTTTATTGTTTATTTATAGAGATTTTTGTGGTAAACTCAATGTTTGCAAGTTCTGGATGAATGTCTTTGATGGTCTTTGCTGAGACTCAAGGCAGTTTCCAACCAAGAAATATCTAGTGCCATATTTTTCTTAATCAGTGCCTTTTAATTTTTCTAGCATAAAGAACAAGAAACATGGTTGTATCACAGTCATAATATACATAAAGTGTACTGATACTTTTGATAGAATCTGATTATTTTCTATACATTAGAATCTGTTCATCAATGTAAATTTCTAGAAAGTAACGTGGTCTCAGAAACTAATATTGTCATCCTTAGTAATACTTTTTGAGATGGCTTTTATAAATCGTCATTCCTCTGCAATTATTGAACTCTAGGCCCTCATTTCATAGATTGTAAAAATTGAATAGTATCACTTGGTTCGTATAGTAGAACTACTATAGTAGTAGTAGTAATAGTAGTTGAGTAATAGACAATAAATATTTTGTGGGTGCATGAATGAATTCAAAACTGCCAAGTCTGGCAGGAAAAATGAGAAAATTTGGATTGCTCTACAGGAAGAAAAGAAAGTAGTAGAAATTTATTGATGTAGTAAAATAATTCATCAATTGTTTCAACTAAGATTTTTAAAGTAATCAATTACATAAAGATTATTCTTCACTGTTGGTAGTTGTTTTAAACTATTTTAGCTGGTAATGGCAATACTGAAATTTCAGACCTGTGAAATACTATGGATACCACTTTGTTTTGAAGCACGGGTTAACTTGTAAAATTTTACAGAGTAAGGCAAAAACATACAATGTCTAAAGAATTTCCTGAAGAAACCATAATGTCTGACAGATTATTTGATTTTTTTATTGAAACAAGTAAAATCTAATATATTCTCTTGAAGCATTGATGTATGTATATTTTAACAACAATTAAAAAAGAGTTTTTAAGTTTGGAATGTGTCCAGCTTTGAGTCACATGATTAGAAAATTAAGAGTCCATTTGAGCATGTCTTTACAGGAACTGAGAAAATGGGGATGGTTTGGATTCTTCTAAAATTTAGAAGAAGCCGGGCGTGGTGGCACACGCCTGTAATCCCAGCACTTGGGAGGCTGAGGCAGGAGGATTGTTGCAAATTCAAGGCCATCCTGGGCTACAAAGTGAGCTCAAGCCCAGCCTGAACTGCATAGTAAGACCCTGTCTCAAAAAGACAAAATACCCAAACAAACAAATAAGTAAATAAATAAAAATAAAATTTAGAAGAACTTATATTGCTTGCTTAAAACAAAACAAAGCTGGCCTAGTATTATCACGTAAGTCGATGGGTATACTACTTCAGACTGGTTGTGATATATGCATTTTTTTTTCCCTTTGTTGTTGTCAATAGAAAAGGTTGATCTCTGGGCTGGTGAACATAATCTGTCCCAGTCAGAAAAGGAGAGAGGAAATTAGCAGAGCGATTGGTGGAGAATGATATCTGTCAAAAGAAACACTTGGAGAGCACTGAGTTTAGTAATAGGTGACTGCCGGAAAAAGGGGAACTTTGAATATTGTCAAGGTAAGGAACAGATAAATATCTTGATTTTGCAATTTACCGGAAAAATCAATCTATGACTTTTCCCCGATAAATTTATAATTGTGAAGATTTTCTTCTTCCCTTTCTTTATGCAGTTGTGCCTGTTGATAGAGTTTGTATTGTATGTTTTAATTCGTTGTGTTTGAAATCTTTGGGTGTGGGGGTTGGGTGGGGATCAGTCTGGCGATGGGAACCCTGTTTGAGAGTTTGGGGCCTAAAGATATCAAATGATCAAGTAACAATTTTTTTTCACCCTCTTCTTGTTGCTGTGCCTGCCGTGCTTCTTAATACATCTGTTACAAACTGAGCAATACTTGGAGTTAAAGAGTAAAAGCTATGCCATGATTTCTGTGTTTATTGTAATAACGAGATGGTGTTTGCTGAAACTGTTGATTCAACAGGAAAAAAAGTGCTTTTCAGTTTATGATTTCTTCTGATCCATTTTCGGATTTTTTTTTTTAAGCTTTCAGGTGGATGTCACATCCTAAGCATGTGTATCTGTAGACAGAATTCGTATCTGTAGCCACATTTAAAAAAGTGATTTTTAACTTTAGGAAAAGAGGAAATGTAAACGAAGTGTTTGCCATTTGGCAAGAGACTTCTGAAAGTCTGCAACGTGTAAAACTTCAGGGATGCTCTGAATTTGGTTCAGGGAGTTCCTCCTCCTACAGCCAGCTCGGTGGTAGCTTTAGCGGTAATGGACTGGTACAGAAGGACCGATGAATAGGGGTAAACTGTGCTAAGAAGAAGCTGATAATCAACACAAATGCTGTGTGATGCTGGTTGGCATTCTAGTGATTGGGAAAGGGTTTGAAGTTCTGTGAATGACTGTCTGACTTTGTGTAAAGAGGGGGAGCAAAATGTTTACCCTCTATGACCATTGCTTTGGAAATGTCGATGCTGGCCTCATCCCACAGCCCTTACTGCAATTTCTACAAATAATTACTGGATTGTTCTTAAAATTCCAAGGCAGGTATTGGCAAATGAGTTCTCTTTTTTTTTTTTTCCAGACCAGAGAAAAGGAAATAATTCCGTATAGAATTATCACTCCTTGGGGAGGGGGCCCTTAATCATGATTTGGTTTCTGTTGTCTGCTTTTCCTTTCCTTTGATCTCTCCTGCGTGTAGTGACATTCTTCTGTTCTTTGCACTAATGTGTGAGATGTCAATTCAAAAGAGAAACAAGGAATGCGGTTGTATCAGTAGTGGAGACCCCTCCCACCTTGTGTCTATGCTCTTACCTTGTGTGTTGTTGTTACTAGAGATTAGTATTTTGAGAATTCACATCTTAGTTGATTAGATTTCCAAAATTTCGCATGAGGATTTGCTGGGCGTGGTGGTGCACACCTGTAATCCCAGCACTCGGGAGGCTGAGGCAGGGGGATCATTGTGAGTGCGAGACCAGCCTGGGCTACAAAGTGAGCTCAAGGCCAGCCTGAACTGCATAGTGAGACCCTGTCTCAAAAAGACCAAAAAAACCCCCAAAAATTTTGCTTGAGGAAATAAATAGATGTTAATATTATACTTGAAGGAAAGCAAACCAGTAAGAACAACTACCCCTATTTTACAATTGTACAATTTTCTTGTCTTCTTCCAGCATGAGAAAATAGCCTTTTCAAAACAGAACATGAGCTAGGTGTGGTGGTACACACTTGTGATCCTGGCTGCTGGGGGTGGGATGAGCAGTAAGGCACGTCTGATGCCAACCTGTGCAACGCATCTCAAAAACAACAGAAATCCCTAGCCAAAACAAACTGTAGCCCTGCTTTCTGCTTTCTGTATCTGTATGGAGGTTCATATTATAGAGTAAAAGTATGGAGGGTGCAAGTTAAAGATTGAAAAGGACCTTGGATTTAAACTTGCGCACGTATTGTAGGTGTGGAGTTCTTTACCCAACTCCATCCGTGCACCTACATTCCCTTCCGGTCATGTGGAATGTAGTATTGGTGGCCTGACTATGGGGAACCACTGCAGGGTGGGAGAGCCATAGTATGAGAAAAAAATGCATGGTGAGACACATCTTAATGCTGCTTAATATGTGTTAATTAGAACTTGCAAATACCGAGCCCTTTGCATTATATATCATGATACCATGTTGAGCTGCTTCTCACTCTCCTCTCTCTATGTGCACAGGTATGTGTACACACTTAGAAGATGATGTATATATAGTAATACGTGTGCTGGTAGTAGTTATTTTATAATGGGTTTTCTTTGTGCTAATAGTAATTATTTTATAACTCAGTTTTTCTTTTGAATGTTGCATTATACATTATCTCTAGTTATTTTTCTCCTCTTTATGATTGTGTGAGTTTTAGAAATACAGGGTTCAGAATCAAGTTGACTCAATTGTAGAAAAGAACAAAGCATGGCTTGAAATTCATTGGGTTCCTGGCTTTGTAATTTGGAAGCAGAAAAAATCAGAACTAGCAGCTGAAAGGGAAGTCGGTGCTGTGAGTGAGAACGGCCTGAGGAGGCGCCAGAGAGTATAGTCTGTGTGGCAGTTTGAAGCAGGGGGTGGTCCCCTGAAGGCAGGCAAGCCTGCTTCTGCCCAGGAAGTGATACCAGGGAGCATGCCCCCAGCTTGAGTGGAAGCTGGTAAGGGCAGGGTGCTGCTGTGTTTCACCCTGGTATTCTGGTGTTGCCTTGTTCCTGCTCAGCCCCTGCTGTAGGTCTTGAGTCAGCCCCTACACTCCTTCCTGGTGTTTTAAAACATAGCCACATACAGTGCTGGGTCCTGTAGGAGGAGTTTGGAGCTGCTCCTTTGTAATGTGTGCCATTGCGAGGACTGGGTGGATGTGGGACTGCTAGAACTATCTAGAACTTAGGAGCCATTCAGGAAAACTATGAAAGGCTCAATACGTGGCATATTAAAAGAAAATCTATTGGCTTTCTTAAAGATGCAAGAGGAAAGAGCGTGGGAGAATAACAGGAAACTTCTGTTGCTAAGTCACACGCATTTCTGTGTCTGTGTATCATGGGATAGGATATCTAGGTGGTACTAAGTTTTACATATTAGATGGGTTTCACAGGCCACATTTGTGTTATTAAGAGTGATTTTTAAAATGCTCATAGATGATGCTGTACACCTTCCAATATTGGTATCTTTACTAGCAAAGAGGAAAGCTATTTTCTTAAGTAACACTGCTATTTGTGGAGAGCGCCTGCATTTATTTTTAAGTTTCCTTGGTCGTGTTCAAGGGGTCTGATAGCATTAATGGGCTTTACCCCACGTGGAGCCGTGAGCTTATTGTAGCCCTGCACACTGATCCCAGGTCAGTGTGATGCGTGAAATCAATTTATTTGAATCTCTTTGCCTCTATAGGAATTTGGCAGTGTGCCAGTTGTTTTCATTTAATGTTCTTTGTGTTGAACACAGACAGGCAGGCAAGCTTTTGTATTCCTCTCCCTTTCGGTCTGTGTCTCTTTCAGCTAATATTTTACTCTAGATTTTGAAGTGAAAGAAGAATTTATTATGAATATGATTCTAATCATTGTTTAATATGTGTATATATATATAAATGTAGCACTTTTTTTCCCACTTTCTTGTTTTTTAGGGGATAGTTTTGCTATTCCTAAGTTATTTAATGGTGACCTTGCACACAAGAAATATTTTAGAGTTTTGTTTAAATAAAATTTTTGATGAAATATAATCAACCAAATCATAGATGGTATTTACTTACATTAATGATGATCATTAAAGCTTGAAAGAACCGTATTACATAGCACAACACATGTTTACTCTGTGATCTGGACTATCAATCATTTTTAGGAGCTTTTTTAAATTTGAAGATTCACACTTCAGTGAAGCACATGTTAAAAAATTATAGTTATTTGGCTGTTTTTTTTTTTTTTTTCTTTTTACTAACTCATCTTGGTTAAGACACCAGTGTTTCGCCTAGATTTGTTATATGTAGGTTTTTAGGAAGTTCCTGCTGTTCCAGTAGCCTTTTGATTTTGAAAGTGTAGAGGGTGCTGTCGGGGAGCTGCGCAGCGGTCTCATTGTCAGTCAGTTCAGACCCTGGTGTGGGTGTTTTTGTAGGCAGCAGGACTCGTGTCTGGGTCGGCTTTAGGAAGAGGTGGGCAGGGAAGCACTAGGGAGCGAAGCGAGCATGTTCTGTTGATGCTCCGGGCAGTCCTTGCGGAAGTTGATATGCAGAACCATGGAGCCGGGGCTTCGGGGTCAGGCTCATACCCAGCAGCCCTGCTTCCTTGTTTAATTACCTGGAGAGCAAAACAGTCAGGCTGGGAGTGTGTGAAACCCCAGTATCTCTGACAGCCGCCTGGCGCTCTGACATCCTGCAAGGCCGGCCCTGTCTGTCCGCCAGCGCCGGCTGGCTCACGCCCTGGGTTCCTTTCTTACAGGACATATTGTGTAGAGAAGGGTTTGGTCAGGAATCCAGGTTCCTGCCAGTGCCGTATCCCCTGCTTGTGCCTTCTGGACTACCCTGACAGATGCTTCATGTTTTTTCTTTAAAGTATCTAAACATTTGGCTCTTTCTTTTTATACTTCTGGCTTGCTATGAAACAGTCTCTTTCAGTAGCACTGGAGGACTAGTCTTGCTTTATTGGGATCTTATTTTTCTATTTCCTGGGATATCGTGTCTTCTGTGTATTGCTGTGTTGGGGCAGGACTCACTGGTAGTAGTTGAGTGTGGAACTAGTAGTTCTGAGGTTATTTTTAGGAGGCAATTTTGGAATCTGTATCTGTCAAAAAAATAGAATAGCCCATTTTAAAAGAAAGGTGATAGAAGTTTTAAGATTGGTTGTTTCTTTCCCATTTCTTTCTTTTTTTTTCCTCTATTCTCCTCTTGGAATTTGAATATGATCTTTGGTATTTACTGTGGGGAGGGCCACACCCTTTGATGAAGCTGGGGGTGGTGAGAAATATTTGGATAGCACTATGTCCAAATCTTACAGGTGGCGTAGGATAAAGATTCTGGAAAAGCTCAGAGAGGGAGCCATGTGGGAGATCCCCTGACTATAACAAGATGTTATCTCACCAAGGGGAAACCCCGCAGGTTATTCACAACGTGGGCTGATGAAATGGCCTTGCTGTGGGCGGGGAGTGAAGGTGCTATTGGTGGGGCTTCCTGCGAAGAGGGGAAAGTGTGACTGCATGTGCAGTGGTTTTTCCAACTACTTCATTAGGATTCTGTCATGAAGTCTGAAGGCATTTACCTCTTAGATGCACATACGAGCCTCCCACTCATGTTAATAGCAGTTACAGGCATGTAGAGAGAGCAGTATGTATTTTTGTCTTGTACAGAAACACAGCTCCAGGGAATTGATTCCTTTTTTTGTTTTTTTGTGAAGGATCAAGGGATTGGACTTTGTAGGGAAGAGTTTGGTAGGCATTATTCTAAAACCTTCCTTTGCATATTCTGTTTATGCAAGTAAACATTGCATATATCGGTATAGCACTCTAGTGAAGAGTATATAATCATTCAAATAATTGGATTAGCCTGGTGCGCCTGGTGTTGGAGTGGGCATTCCCGTGACCTGTTATGCACAAGCGTAAGTAACTCTAGCATGTGTTACGGTATCCTCAGGCATGTGCATGTTTATTTATGTATCAGCCGGCTGCATTTCCTTCAGAGTATTTCCCTCTTCAACATCAGAACCCATAGGAAAAAAAAAGAAAGCGTGTAAATACATTTTAAGCCACGTCCACATTCCCAACTTGTGTGCTCTCCTCCCCTGACAGACTCCTGGCAGCCCCTCCCCCAGGCTCCCGGGCTTTAGGTAGTTCTGTCCAGCTGGAGCCTTCCTCAGTGCAGGTAACATTAGCTCCATTTGTAGCATTCCGTTTTGGCAGCAGAGAGCATATAATGTGAGGGAAGCTCAGAGGGTTTTGAAAAGTGAGTGGGGAGAGTGTGGCTTGCAGGTGGCGTTAGGAATTGAAGAACAAAATGTGAACAAGAAAATGAGGTTGGTGCCTTGTGCTGAGTACTCTCAGAAAGTGTGGAGTAAAATGGCGAGAAAGAAATAGATCTGTCTGAGAAGAGAGGGAGTGGGAGCAAATCACTCCGCAAGAGAGAAGGGAGAAAAATCACGACCTCACAGGAATTAGACAAAGGACATTTTGACCTAACAGGGAAAAAAGGCACAGAATTCCACTCTTTTTTGTTTTTTGGTCTTTTTGAGAGAGGGTTTCCCTATGCAGTTCAGGCTGGCCTTGAATTCACTTTGTAGCCCAGGCTGGCCTAGAACTGCCTCAGCTTCCTGAGTGCTGTGATTAAAGGTGTGTGCCACCATACCCAGCTCTGAATTCCAAAAGTTTGAGAAGATTTTGGTATAAACAATTCAGAATAGTTTTGATAAGTCAAAGTGAGAACTGAAATTTCCATAAAGAGTAAGGGAATTGGGGCTGGGGATTTAGCTCAGCGGCAAAAGCACCTGCGTGGCAAGCACAAGGTCGTGAGTTCGGTTCCTGGTACCGGAGAAAAACCGAAAAACCAAAAAACAAACAAACAAAAGAGTAAGGGAATTGAGCTGAAGTGTGTGATTAACCAGTTTTCAATACATGTCAGAATACAGAGCGTTAAATTATATTTTGCCTGGTCTCATGTGGGGAGGGGACATGCATGATGAAGCCCGGTAGGGCCATTATAAAACATTAATTTTAAAATTTACATTGATAAAAGCAAAGATGTTTTGCTGGGAATTTGAACAAATAAAGCAGTTTTGTAGTGAAAATTTGTAATAGCATGCATTGTAGCAAAATTTTTTCAGTATGAGTTTGTTTATAAACCGGGCAAATTAGTACATGTGTATAGATTTCGATGATATGCAACGTAGAGGTAGGGAGTTGAAGGAAGACTGATGAAAAGATTCTGGGATTTTTTTTTTTTATTGCTGTGTATTTGCTCCACCTGGTGGATTTTGTTGAAAGTGTTTTGATCCATGTTAATGAAAAGGATACCCTTTGGAGAATTTCTCTAAACTATAAGATGAATCTTCTATTTCTGTTACTGTGTAAAATAGTTTTAATTACTGTGGAGATAAAAACCTTTGTTTTGTGTTCAACTCTTTGATTGCATTTACAATAATATACTGTGTATGGATTATGTTCAAAGTGTGCGTACTCATTTTAGAAGATTTGGAAAGTACAGAAAACAATGTAAAGGAAAATAACCTTTTCCTTATTGACTGTCCTCAGTCATGCATGATTCCAATATCCAGAATCATTGCATTAAGGGTAGACATTATCCGAAAAGAACCTGTTTGAATTTATTTAAAGCATATTAAATATTTTGCCAGTGGATGATGGTGGGTGATGGAGAAGATGCTGATTATGATTATTTTTGGACAAAGGCGTCCTTTACAATTCCTAGGCTCAAAAGTAATCAAAGATTAGTAAGCATTGCTTTTATGAAGCTACATGTCTACAGAAGGCAAAGGTAGTAGAGATTAAAGGCACCTCAAGCATTCATAGGGCTGTTGTGAGGGTGGTGAGATCTGTTGTTTGCTGGGCTTACATGGATTGCTTTTTCTGGAACTCTTCAGGATTCAGTTGTGCTTTGATCATCTTATTGTTTTCCTTAGGTTATTCTTTTCTTCTCCTTTAGACTCTAACAGCTCTGTAACAGAAGGTGAAGTTTTGAAAACAGTGTCTCCATATGCAAGGGATTTGGAGACCTTTTTATTGTCTTTAAAATTGTCATTCATAGTCCTCATTAGCATTTATTGTTGCAAGCCTACAAGCAGAAAATGTGAAATTGGTATGTCATGAATAGCCCCACAGAGCTCTGGAGCCCTCCGATTTTGCCTGCAGTGTGGTGTGGGCTGGGCTTTGAGGGAAAGCTGTCCAGATGGCTGCCTGCACAGAGCAGAGCTGCGGGTTTTTTGTCTCTGGTGCTGAGAGGAGGGAAAGTTCATTGGAGCATACGCCATCACGCTTGCGTTTTAACAAAACTAACTCGCCATTAGTCAAGATGGGGAGGTGGTGACATTGAAACAAAGGTTCTCCATATAGTGTTACAGTCCTTGTCAAATGCATGAGGGCTGAGTAGTTAGGTGTCTTCTCTGTTATCTGAATGATTTTTCTGGTTGCACAAAAAATGACGGAGCTATAAATAGTAACTTATTTGTAGATTTACATACAAGTATGTACTTGTAAGATTGACTGTTTTTATGGGCAAATGCTTTCATTTGAAGAGATGAGAGTTAATATAGCTGGTGTTCAGCCTTGTGGCTTAATAAGGGAGCATTTGACTTTTAAACAATTTTAAATAATTTAACCCTTTGTTAGTGCCTATGGAGGCATCTACATTCAACTGTTTTAGGAGGTTTCAAGTTTGCATTTAAGTAATATGGCATTCAGTCATCAAAAGTTGTTGATGACCAAAAAACACAATATATTGTGATATTGTAAAGGCTTTGTCACTATCTGAAACAATGCGTTAATAATTAGGAATGTAGAATTTATTTTTTTCAGCAAGTGATATTTTATCTTAAATGGATTTCACTTTGCATAAATACATGCATTGTACACACTTAGTATATAAATACATATCTTTGTATTCATAGATGGAGACAATTAAATTTCCACTAGAGCTGAAAAATCATCTCTTGCTTGAAAACCTATCAAAATGATACAAGTACCATTTTGTCCTATAGCCATCTGTAGACATTGAGGGTGAAAGAAAAAAAATGAAGAGCCTTGTTTATCAGTTTAGGAAGTCATTGTTACTTGGAACATTTTGAGGTTGGAATTTTCAAATTACAGTTTTAGAGTCCATTAATTCATTTTAACTGATGGAGAGTTAAAAATCTAAGTGACTTGGGTCCACACGTTTAACATAAAGTCCTCGGTGAAGGGTAGGATTTGTGACTTCTCACTCTCTGCCTGCCACTTAGCCTGGTCGATTTGGATTTCTCGACAGTCCCCGCAGCTTCTCGGAGGGCCACTGTGCCGGAGGGGGCCATTGTCCCCCCAGTTGCAAGTGGCCCAAGCCGCAAAGCTTTTCTGCCCCTGTAATGTCTGTATAATCCCCTGCTAAGGCAAGCTTGCTCTGTCTAGTCTGTTTCTTTTCATTCCATTTTATCTTATAGCTGGCACTTAGGCCCTCCTGGACAGCCCTAAATAACCTTTTGGCCCCATGATGTTTATACCCGCTTCAGATCCTTCAGGTGGCAATCGCGTGTCCTGTCCTTTTGTCATTGAAGCCAAGTTCTTGTGCTTGCTCTCTGTGAGCCTAGCTGGAAGTAGAGGAGGTGCAAGTGCTTGCCAATCATTTTTCCCAAAGGAAATATTTGAGGGAAATAGCGTAAATGTGTCTAGTTGTTTACAACAGACATTTATAGAAAGGAGTTAAAATAACAGATAACCTCTTACCTTGATGGACTGCCTCGGTGAACTTTTTAACTTCATTCTTTTTTTTCCTCTGTGCTGTTCATGTCTTTGTGGTTGGCTGTTTCTTGTAGCCTAAAACATAAACCATTTGTTTTTCTTGCAGACAAAGTATAATTGGATTTATCTTTGTCAGGAGACAATCTATTATGGCCTTTATTTAATATAGTTTCGGATGTCTTTTAGTGGCAGAAACAGATTAATGTACATTTTTATTAGGTGTTGTATCTATTTAATTGACTGTCAAAGTGATGAGAAGTTAGGAAATCATCCAGAGAGGTCCATCTCCCCTAGCCGAACAGCTCACACATTAGGTAGGTTTGCCCTGTCGGTGGGATGCCTTTAGAAAACACTAATAGCTTCCAGCTGGGTGGAAAATCAAAACCTTTGGGGTCTGACAAAACTAGCAGATTTGAATTTGAAAGCAGAGCTAATGCCTCCATTTTATTTTTTACCACTCGCCCATAAAACATTATTTTCCAATATGTCAGCCTCATTTGGTGGCCAGTGGTCTGAAATTGAAAGTGGAACAAGCAAGCAGAGAAATCTGGACATTAGTGAGTCCGCCCTTTCAAGCTGGTGTGCCACTTTGTGGAAGGGTCTCCCTAAAAGCAGGGGGGTCTTAATGACCATTCATCAACGCTCGTTGGCTGATCATTGAGTGCCTTCTCATTCAGTTTATCAAGTCTTGCACATAAAAAGTCAGAATAAGCCTTATTCAGCTTTGTTAAAGCCAACTAGAAGTAAAATGCTCCATTTGAACCCATTTTGTCCTTGTTTTTTCACTTTGTTAATGCAGCCCTGCTTAAATGAGTGCCTTTATTGGGTCGGTTAGAATATCTGAAACTATTAATTCTCTTGTATTGAATAGCTGGTGGCAGGCCAGAGCAGATGGGGTAGGAAAGTATTTGGTTGGGAGTATTGCTTTCAATTAGGATCAATGAGGTTTCAGCTCCTTTGAATTAACTCACTTAATACCCACTGTGTGCAGTCACAATGTATCACAACAGCCTGCTAGGAGCAGAGGGGGAAATTGAGAAGACCTGTGGAAAAGCTTTCGCCAAATTCTCCCTTCACCAGCGTGGAGATCTTTCATTGACTGCAGACAATGTCAGTAGACTGCTAGTCCCTCTTGCTAAGTCAGATTTAAACAAAGGAAAAATTTGTGTGGTAGGGCTGTCCGGTTTTGGAAGTGAGAAATACCTTGGAGTGATGCGGTCCTGTAATACCTTTCTAGTGAATGACCCAAAGTCATTGTCAGAAACCTGTGTATGCATTTGTTCTTATAGGTGCCTCTCGTGTTGTTGTCTACTCCATCTCCTGATTTGGAAAGTGATGATTTAGATGACTCTTTTTTTTTTTTTTAAGAATGGCCTTAAAAATGGTCTGTGCTTTTAAATAAAACGTGCTCATCTGAAGAAGTACTTAATTGGTCACTAATTTATTCTTTGTTATTGTTTTGGATATATCTCAATTCTATAAAACATATTTCGATGGCGATACATTAATTATTCTTTGTTATTGCTTTGGCTATATCTTAATTTTTTTGTGTGGAGAAAACTTTCGCAATGTGTATTCTGTTTTTTCCCCATTCACCTACAAAAGTGCATTCGTCATGTTATTGATTATCTTTTTTAAATATAATTTGGGTGTTAGAGATCTTGGCTTCTTGTGCTTTTTTTTTTTAATTAAAGGGAAACTTACTTAAGTAACTGTATGGAACTGTGCATCTGGGTTTCCCAGTTCAGGGAGAAATGCCAGGCGGAGTTGCCACTTTGCTTGCTTCTGTGAATTAAAGGCTAAGAGGAAGAAACTGGTTCTTAAAGAAATGCTGAACTAGTCTCAGATGCACATACATTCAGTTAGGCGCTTTCTGCAATCAGACTTCTAGGTGAGAATCTCCAGGGATCCAGGTTTTGTTGACGTGGATCAATTTAAAGTGGCAATTACTGTAGTCAGATAACAGCTTAAAAAGCCTTTTTACACATAGAAAAGATACATAATCACACAGCATATGGAAGTTCAATTTTCTGAGCTGTGGTTCAGGGATTTGCAGTGTACCGATATTAAGACCCAGTTTTAAAACCAGATATCATCCAGTTTTCTTAAAGTGTATTGCATTTTTGTCATATGATTTTCTATTTTAGAAGTGATTCACCATGCATATTGATGAAAGGTTGGGTTTCCTACTGTGAAAATGTTTTCTTTCTGACATAGGTAGAGTATTTAAAAAGTCAGTGGTATGTAGCATTGAGTGGCTTTTTAAAAAAACATACTCTTTAAAAACGAACATCCACAGATTTAAGGTGCTGGGTTCCATAAAGGCCTTTATAATAGGACTTAATTGATTATCACACTCATGCCCACTATAAAGCTCCCGTCATAAGAATGCTTGAGCTTGGTGCTTAACTGAACTGAAATCCATTACACAGAACCTCATTACAAGTGACATCTAACCAAGATGAACAAAAAGATTGGCCTCATAAATAGGGTGCAGTATACTATTAGTGACAGAACAGAGTAATCATTATGAATTGTAGTCTTTTTACAAGTTGTCTCTGACAGTGATGGATTTTTGAGGGGTTCACTGGCTGAAGCAGGGCTCTTTGGTGCAGAAGAACTGTAGAAGTTCTTATTGATCGATGCTGTTTATCAAAGCTGAAATAGTTTTGGTTGGTGCAGAGTGTGTGGGGTGCATGCGCATGTGTTCTGAAGCACTTTCCTGGGGAGAGGTGTAGGAAGAGTGAGTAGGTAGAAGTCAGAATCATTGCCTCTGTTCCAGATGGGTTTTTAGAATTTCTTAAAGGCAGCAAGTAGGGGGGGAAATCAATCTGAGGAAAGCTAAAAGCATATGGAAAATGTAGAATAAGCAAAGGACACGTCGATGAGTGCAGGAAGAGCAAGAGTTAAAGGTGAGGCTCCTGTCTGTCATGTGCATGGAGCTCGTAGCCTGGTCAGAGTCCTGAGTAGAACTGTTTCCGTGTTCATAGTGGGTGGGTTGAACATATATTGGGGAGGTAAAGCCTGAAACATCTTTGTGGTCATGTGCCCTGTTGTTAAAACAAATCAGCACAGACCCAGGGAAGATTTGCAAGTGTTAAATTGAGGAAGAACTTTAGAACAGAGCAGCATTTTCCTTTTGGCTGGCATTTTTGTGTGTTTAGAAAAAGGCAAGCAAGACAGGCAGGCGTATGTTTCTCCTATGAGGCAAGGATGTTTTACAAAGGACTAAAGAGGGACTGCTGAGAAGAAAATAGCCAGCTTTAGATAAAGCACCATAACAAAGGCTCGTAGTTTTATATATCATGGTGTCCATTAAAGCTTAATAGGGAAGAGTCCATTGAACCTGGCTGGGTATGTGTTATTCATGGGCAGGATAAACGTTTAAGGGTGTGCAAAAAATCAGAAATCAGGAGGGCATGATTGTTCAGCTTTTGAAAAGGCTTTACAATGAAGATTTTGTTTTTATCTCCCACGGATCTCTATGCACGGTAGAAGAGAGTAAGCTGAAAATGTTTGGGGCATATCAACGGGGGACCCCAGGGGGTTAAAAGCACTCTAGTAAAATAAAAGTGGTTGGATTCTGCTTCTAAAAAGTGTTCCATTTTACACATGCTACTGAGAGGCTGACAGGAGGAATGATTCTGATACTGTGTTCAGGATGATAAACTGGCATAATGTACAGTCTCCTGAAATGTTTTTAGACTGTTTGGGATATTTAGTTCAATAAACAAGCTTTGAGGTTTGTGGCTATGCTTGTTTTTAAAATGTAGTTCTTAGTTATGTCTGTTCAAATGAGGAGAAGAAGGGAACCTTTCCCTGGGAGTAGTGGTGGGGGCCAGGTCTGCATTTCCATCCTTTGGCAAGACAAGGGTTAATGCCTCACGGGATGGGGGTGGTGGTGAATGAATTATTCAGCATTTAGCTTATCTTCCCACATTTCACTTTCTGCTTTTTGGTGTCCTGGAACTTGCAGAGAGAGGGAGAGCAGCGGGGAAGGGGAAGCAGCGGTTGGGGTACTTTGCACACACATCCCTGTCATTGTTCTGCCTGAAGAGACAGGGCTGGGTTCAAGGCCACATGTGTGCCTGTCATCCTCCACATTTCTGCTCCAAGTGCAATCCGGAGTGTCAGCTCTCCATCTGTCTCTGCCTGGCAGGCGCACGCGCCCGGCATCCTGCCTCGGGCCATGCCGCCCCAGCCCCTCTGACGGCCCTCCTCTCTTCTCCTCTCCTCTCCTCTGCTCTGCTCTGCTGTCCTCTCCTCTCCTCTCCTCTCTGCTCCTCTGGGCTGTGCTCTGCTTAGCTCTGCTCTGCTCTGCTCTCCGCCGCCCCGCGCATTCCAGAACAGGAGGTATGAGCCTGAGACGCGCTGGCTGCTAGGACAGAGCCGCTCTCCCGAGTCCGCTGGATCCCAGGATGCCTGGTGAGTGAGCCCTGCTGCTTCCCTGTGTTTCTGCTCTGAAGGAAGCTTTTTATTATGCACAGATAATACTGGCTGCTAGGCAGCCCCTGTTCTTGATGAAGGCAGAAGAGGCTGGAGGTGACAGAGGTGTGAGGGAAAGATGACATAAAGAGAGCCATCAAGGTCTAGACGGGTGCAGGGTATGGAGCCCTGATTTTACAGTTTCAGAGGTGTCTTTTAGAGGCCAAGGGGGAGTACAGCCACGAACGTTTTCCTGAGCAATTTACTTGATGGATTTTAGCCCCAGTGAGAAGTATTGTTTCTGTTCTGGGTTTCAGGATTGTCATCTTTACCTTGTATCCTGGAAATTTCGGCTATGGAGAATTTGCAGATTATGGCGGAATCTTGGGATAAGGTCTCTTTAAAAAGCTGTATATGTCACAAAAAGTGAAAGAAGCATTGAAACTATGAGGAATTGCATTCTTGCCCTGAATCATAGTCCTTCGATGTCATCGGAGAAAAGGATCAAAATCTGTTCATTAAATTTTTTTTTTAAACTGCTGAATTCGTGAAGCTGTTGTGGTCCTGGAAATTTAGTGTATGACAGTTTCCTCTGAAAAATATTATTTTTGGAACCTAGACTGTTTTCCGTGATCCTTGCCAGTGAAGGCTCTGATTATGGAGGAGCCTGGTGGGGGAAAAGGGTTGTTCCTGCTGTTCTTAAGAAGTGGCTGCACTGCCCCACAACGAATATGGAGCAGCCTAGCTCCAGCTAAAAACGCCAGGGCATAGAGCCTACAGCTGCCTGTTTGTGGAGATTATTTGGGGAGGACAGGCAGAAGAGGCTGTGCTTGGTCACCAAGTTTGTGCACCTCACAGATGGTGTTTTGAAACATTATCTGCTGGTTTTCTGCAACCACAGTTGTGTGTAGGTATTGCCAGTTGCTGGAAGAATGTTTCCCTCTTTAGGGTGCATCTTGTAGCCCATGCTCATCCTCATTGATATATGTGCAGGGAGGGTGCATTTGTGACAGAATTGCACTTTTTATTAATTCAGTAGGATAAGATTGTATGTAACTGAGCGAGGGAGGAAATCAGTTTACAAGAAAAAGACAATGAGTGAGGTCTTGGAAAGGTCATTTTAACTCTTTAAGCTCTCATCTTGGCTTATATGTACCATGCAACTAACAAAGTGACGTGTACTGGGCATGTAATATAGAATTGATGCCAAAGTGCTTATGCTTTTTATTTCCCTAGAATATTGGAGCACAGCTTTATGTGATTTTAATATCATAGTTCAAATGTTCTTTGTTTTTATGCTTTTAATATGTGCTAAATGATCTATCAACATCTTAAAGAATGTGTGTTAGTAAAACTACACACAGTGGGTGACGATGGGTGAGACAGACTAGTTAAGACCCTCACTACTCCTTACTAATTACATAATTTTGAACGCATCTTATTTAAAATGCATTCGGCTATATTTAAGGCTCGAGAGTCAGTGTAACTTTGTTTTAGTGTTAAGTTGTTAATATCTAACTGGTTCTACAGCAGTAGCTGAAGTGTGGGCACTGTTTTTCTCTCTCATCAACTGTGTTAGGAAACCTTGTACTTGGATACAGAGAATATATCAACAGCTGTGACTATGAGCATGTGCCAGAATGGGGATACTTGAGCAGATCTGACACTTGGCTATTTTTGACACCCATCTGTACTTTTTAAACTCTACTATCGGATGTACTACCTCTTAATATATTCCAGTTAATACATATATACTTACATGAATGAGCACTTTTAGTCATCATCTGGGGAAGTTTTATACTTCAAGATTAGATATAGGTGAATAAACTGTTTTGTGTAATCTGATAGCTCTTTTTTGTTTTTATTTGACCGCTTATTTATATATCAACTTTTTTAAGTTCAAGTGTCAGAATTTGTTCTTGGTTGTCTCCAACTTGATGTAACAATTCTCAGATCTAGGGCCTTTCCCATAAAATTGGAGATCCCTAGAAACAGATGTACAGAAACTAAGCTTGTTTAGACATACCAATCCTTGGGGTAGGTAGGTAAAGCAAAAAGTCTTAATTTGAGGTTTTCTAGAATTATTTTGGTGAAACACCCTTTTGAAAGCTGTTGATAGAGTAGTGTTACAGAATGAGCTATGAAAAGTCAAAGGAGGTTATGCATGCTGTAAAGAAATAGATTAAACTATTTTAAAATTATTTAATTCACTATAAGGAAATATCATTTCACTGCCTGTCATTTTTGTAACAACTAGATCCTTGTGTTTAAGAGAAGGAAATGTTTTCTTATGAGTAGCCTGTGAGACCTTGGGCATTATATTGTTTCAGAAGGAGGTGATTCTGAGCTTTCTAAAACATTTCTATTTCTATCAATCTTGGTATAATATTATCAAAGAACATATGTTGACCTACAAAATGCTTTCAGGACTGTTTCCTTAAAAGGACAATAAGTGAGCACAGTCCCTGTAGCCCAGAAATAGTGCTGTTGTTTCAGAAGATGGCTAGTATTAGGTCAGACCACCCTTTTTCAATGGTCCTGCTCTCCAGATGTGGCTGGAACTTTTTTTTAAGTTCAAGTTTCCAAAAGAAAAAAAACGGGGGGGGGGTTGTTTTCAAAATCTGGTTTTACTTAAGACATCTCCATCCTGGAGTGCATTTCATAAATTGCCCACATATTTTTCTTAGCAGAGAACTTAACTGGCTGTAATTTTTAACACATGGCCACATCATGTGATATTTTCAAAACACTTACACATAGCTTTAAGAAGGTCCCTGCAGAAATGATCCATCCTCTCACAGTCGGCCCATTTTTTAACAGCATATCTGCATTTTCCATTTAGCAGAGCTATATATTATTAGCTTACATTTTGGGGTAGTAAAACAGTGCATTGCTGATTGTAAAACATGCACTTTATTATCTGCTGAAAATTGATTTGGCATTTATAGCCACTGTGTACTAGACTGTTTTTCTGTTTTTAGCATCAATGCTTGCAAGCAATGATTTGTGTAAAAAACAGAAATGAAATAGCTATGGACAGACAACTGTTAGTGTCCCTTGTAACTGAACATTTGGGTAATGCACCTGGTTATATATGTATATTTTAATAGATGTATCGAAATACTATTATGCAAGAATAAAAACATTGCATGCTATTCACTAACATGTTTTACCTACAAGTTGGTCTGCCATCCTGTTAGGCTAACTCTTTGCTGTTTTAAACAAAACTCATGCCAACTATTAAGAGAAAACTATACAAGATGTAAGTAATCCAACCATACATGTAGATTGTATGTTCATTACTTTTTTGAGCAGACATTCAGAAGTGCCAGTTTCCCTTTAAACCCTGGGACTTGTTTGTCTTTAGATTATTTTCTAGTACTATTTCTGAGTACCTGGCCTTTTATTTCTATATATTTAAATGATCGTTGGAAACTTGGTTTGGTTTGGTTTGGTTTAGTTTTTCTTTGAGACAGTGTATCACTATGTAATTCAGGGTGGCCCTAAACTCATTATGTAACCGAGGCTGGCCTTAAATTCACAGAGATGCTCCTGCCTCAGTCTCCTGAGTGCTGGGATTACAGGTGTGTGCTACCAGGCCTGGTTTGAGTTGGACATTTTTACAGGGTACCTTCCTGTGCAGTTAATGCTCTGTTGAAAAGTCTGTGTTTATTGTGGGTTTTTAGAGAGAGAAGCATTTGTTATAATTTCTGAAGGTTTCATAAAGCAAGCAATTGTTAATTTTTTTTTTTTTTTTTTTTTTTTTTTTTGCTAGAATAAACATTTGCTTGTTGGGCTTGTTGGGCTTGTTGGGCCTGGAGATGTTTATTAACCATCTCATCACTGCACTGATAATTGATATTTGTAGGGAAGACTAAATATAGTATTCCGGACTGCCTTCGGAATCATTAGAAAAATGAATACATTTTACAGTGGGAGGTTTGTCTTGCAAGCACCACTGAGGCTCATAAATGAAGAAACTTGTTCAGGTTGTTCATTAACATGAAAAGGTCTTCCCAGTCTGTTCTCCCTCTTTTTTTTAAATTGGATTTCTGAGACAGGGTCTCCCTCTGTAGTTCAGACTGGCCTTGAGCTCACTGTGTAGCCCACGCTGGCCTTGAACTTATGCCAATCCTCCTGCCTCAGCCTCTCAATACAGTTTATTCTTTTTACCATACTGCTTCTAAATCTCAGATTTACATTAAATCATATTAATATATTAACATCAACCTTGCTTTATTGTATTTTTAATCCTGCATTGTACTCATATATTTCATTTCTCTCCTGCCTCAGGACTGTAAAGCTATAGGAGCAAAAATTGTGTAACAAGACTTATGGTGAAAGGATGACCATCAAATTTATTTTATAATGGCTTGGAAATTAAGTAATTAAACTTGGTTAATTGCCAGAGTATTAAACAGAGAAAAAGTAAGAAGTTACTGTAATAAGGAAATTCAGGTCATAGACATTTGCAGGTTGCTAGGAATGTGTGAGGTACTAGATAACTACCACTCAGTACCCGCAGACTTTCCAGTTCTGTGTTTCAGGTAGAGAAATAAGCAGGTCCTGGATAGGAGGAACTGGTAAAGAAACCCAGAGGTGAGTTGCCTACTTGCTTAGGAGTCAGGGACCTAGGAAGAAAAGTGGGTAGTGGGCTAGTGATTATTAAGAGACCCGTCCTGTCTCCTACTTACTCCAAATTGGATCTCAGTTAGCATAACTTAGCTTTTTTTTTAGAGTTTTGCTCATATACTGAGAACCTTTACTTTTTGTTTTATTAAATTTTTAATTTTTGTGTATGAGAGTTGACTATAGTATTTCTCGAAAGCAATTTCTTTGTGTATGATTGCAGTTCTTTGGTAGCTAACCAGATCTAGGAGAATAAGTCATTAACTTAAATGACTCATAACTTGAGAACAATAGGATTTCACACCTGACCAAGATGCAGGTTTATCAGGCTGGCTTTCTCCAACAGCTGTTTGCATTAATTAATATTAATGTAAATGTACTTTCTGAGAATGCCTGGCTTAATTATGTTTTTCAACCCGTAGAGTTCCAATCAAAGGAATCATGAAATCCTTTTAATCTCAAAGGGAGTATATAACTGCCATCTCTGAACAGAATAAATCTCGAATAGTATATATGAAGAGCAGCCTTTTATTGGAAGCCTGTATATGTCAGGCCTTGGGCTAGGCACTATGCTTCCTAATTTTCACTAAAGCTCTCTAAATTATTTTGTCACCTTGAGATCTATTTGAAACTGAAGATCAGATAAAAGAAGCGCTTTGCCTAAGGACATATAGATACAGTTAAATGGCAGAAGTAGGATTCCCTGATCTGTCTGCTGACTTTGGATTCCTTTTTTGTTTCTTTCTTTTTTGAGTGGGAGTGGGATAAGTTGTAGCTTGATGGGAGGATCTTTTGGGATGGAGATTAGATGGAGCATTTAAAAGGGGATGTTTGACTTGAGGTATAGTAGCATAGAAGGAAAGCTTGTGCTCTTTGCTGATAAATAAAGGTGGGAAAGTATTGGCTTTGATCATGAAGAATGGTCTTGGATGAAGCAGGTTAGGATGTTTCTTTTCTGTGTCTTCCCACTCTTCTTGAAAGAGTACTGTGAAGGTAATAGGCACCAGAGGGCTACTGTCCTTATTTTGAAAAGCATAGTAGTGGTTATAAATGTTCTCCCTGACAGAGCTGTACAAGTTCATTAAAGCATCACTTCTCTCACCTTTTGGAACGTGGTAGTCCTGGGTATCCTTTGTTGGTCAGGAGTCAGATGGATATGGGTGCTTTTCTGTGTTTCGATTAGTAGAAAACTGGAAAGCAAGTGGTGTATTCAACACACTGGCAAAATTGTTGAAAGTAAGAAGTCAAGCTTCTTGGTAGTGAGAGTGCTGGGTGCCCGGGGCTGTGCCCCGGAGCTCTTAGACATGACATGGCATCTCCATTCAGGGTGAGTGCACTGTACCAAGTAGGTGTTTCGTTTTTGTTTTTGTTGTTTTTCTCTTTCTCCATCTCCTGAAGGAGGAGGAAAAGAAGGAGAAGAAGAAAGGGAGTCGATTGTTAAAATCTGAGAAGCTTTTTTGAGAAAGTTTTATTCCGTCTCTACATTTCCCTTTTAAGGGCTAAGTATTAAGGGTAGCCTGGCTTGCTTTATCAAAGGGATTCTCTTAATTCTGCATGGTTTATTAGCCTCCTGTAGCGTCCTGGGTGCTCATGGAAGAAAATAATTCTGAAAACACCTATGAGAATGTGATACTGTGAAGAGTCTGGTTTTAAGAGCTTTGTAATTAGGCAAAATGCTCTTGAGGAGGAAGGGAGATGAGAGTTTCCTTTTATCATGTGTTATGGCTTTACCAAGAGTCTTAAAAGAGTTCTGTGAAATAAACAGCATTCTTAGTAACTGGGATGGTTTTAATTTGGGCCCTAAATTTTTGGAACTTTAAGAAAGACAGTTGCTCCGCTTCTGAGCAGATTGTGACTTCGCATGCTGTCATCGTACTCCCTCCTTGGGACTTACTCGCTATAATGATTCTCAGGTGACTGGGAGGAAAAGCGTAGTAAAATTTGAGGTTCCTGAGGTAATTCAAGTTTATATATTTGCCTTTTTGAAATGCTTAATGTATGTCCTGACAAGGGTAAGCCTGGAAGCACAAAGGCCTTGTTTCTGACACTTGCGTGGTGGGTGAGATGACAGTGCTTCCTGCGGCTGTATCTGGAGCTGGTACCCAGTAACTAGAATCCTCTTGAATCCTCTTTCTTTTCTCCCCCCGCAACACTTACATGTGCATAGTCTAGGGACAAAATATATTAGAGGGACAAAAATGCAGGTATTTATTATTAGAAAACACTTATTAAACTTTGTATCACTTTCTATTAAGTTTTCCAGAATATTCATAACAGTTGGTTTATGAAATACAGAGAATGATAGCAATCAGAAGCAAAACCAGCTTATTTGCCCAGGCCTACTCCATATACCAGTGTTTGTTTGTAAAACATGAATCATCTCAAAAAATTGATAAAAGGAGGTGAGATCAGGCTCTCAAAACCTTTTCTATTCTGCCATTTTACTTTATTGTTTGTTTGTTTGAGACAGGGTCTTGCTATGTTGTTCAGGCTGACCTTGAACTCACTGAGAAGCTGAGGTTGTCCTCCTGCCTCAGCCTCCTCAGTGCTGGAATTACAGGCGTACATCATCACACCCAGCTATTCCATCTTCTAAAGAATGTCACTGAAAGAAATCCCTCTTGTTGATACTGATTATTTTCTGCATAGAGGAATGTCTTTCTCTTTTATGCATATTTATCCATATTTTGGTTATGTGTTCTGAGTGTAAAACATTTGTCTCTCATATCTGTGTTAACAAACCTTTTACCCAAACCTGTTAGGCACTTGAACTGTTTTATAGTATTTTCCAGACAGCCAATAATTTCTTTTACTGCCCCCCCCATTTGGTTTTGTTTACTTGTTTAAGACTTTTGTTATTAATTATTCTGAATAGTCATGATTTTCCTAGTTTTTTTCTGAGCAGTTGGTTGGGAACATGTGATCAATTGGGAGGGAACATGTGTATCTTCAGCTTTGAGACTTGGCTCCATTCTCAACAATATGCTCTATTTTATGAGGCCATCTATCAAAACCACAGAGCCCTGCGAATGTCAGTTCCTTAGTGCTGTCATCATGAATGCGGCATCCTAGTGGCAATGTCTGCCTGACCGTCCTTCTCTCTCTCTTCAGCGTAGGATCAGTTACCTGCCCGGCTCACTCCGCGGCATGGAATGAGGATGGCAGGTGGCTCTGTGTGCCCCGAAGGCCCAGTGCACCCACAAGGGTTTGCTACAGCAGACTGTGGCGATCCCTGGACTTAGTAATGGGTGCAGGGTTAGATCCCACAGAAAACAGTTTTGCACGGCTGTGTTTCATCTGAGTAGGTGGGATTTTCTGTGTTTGCCTATGCTTGAGGGGAATTTCTGTCTGTCTCAGCTGCCCACCCCTTCTCTATTTTTGTGCCTACCCTTTTCCCAATCCAGTAATCTGCTAACTTGGAAACTGGGTAATCAAACTTAGAGTGATAAGACAGATAATAAAGAGCCTCAATAAGTGAGAGCCTCTGAAGCCCATCTTGTCATGATTTTCTCAGTTTTTTTTTTTTTTTTTTTGGTTTTTCTCCGGTACCGGGAACCGAACTCACGACCTTGAGCTTGCCAGGCAGGCGCTTTTGCCGCTGAGCTAAATCCCCAGCCCCGATTTTCTCAGTTATTAATAAGCGGCAGTTTGCATTGTGGCACCAGCACAGGCCACTTAGGGCTTTTTGCTTCCTTACCCCTTCCTTTCTTGTCTGGGTAGATGATGTTAGAAAGCTGGATTCTGTAAAACCTTTTGTTTTAGTTCTGCTGTATCCCAAGGTATGGGTTCTTCTTCAGTATTTAAAGTAGACATTTTAAACATCATCAGCTCTCCTTGAGAAAGCTGCCATTTACATTAAGATCTTGATTTCCCACTTCTAATAATTCCATTCCAGGCTACCTGTGAGCCTGGCCTAAGTAGGCAATCAGCAAATGTTTGCTTAATGAATGAGTGAGGGGATGAGGTAGCTGGGATTCACAGAGATTTCAAAAGAAAGAAATAAACAAAGCATGGTAACTAATGAAGGAAAAGAACAAATGACTCCTAAAACTTTTTGGTAAATGGTATTTATGAATCAAGCATTTTCTTTCAGAGCTAAGGATAAAGAACACCTTTTTTTGGCCATATAGTTTTATTAGTGGCTACTGCATGACAGTTAATATTGCATCCATAATAGATCTAATAATAGCCAGGTTTGGTGGCACATGCCTATAATCCAAGTACTCTGGGAAGCTGAGTCAGGAGGATCATTAGTTTGAGCTGAACCAGGGTAACTTAGCAGCTTACTGAGAATTGATCTCAAAATAAAAAGACGAAAGGGCTGTGGATGTAGCTCAGTGTGAAAAAGTACTAGGTTCAATCCCCATTACCACCAAAAAATAAATTCTGATAATGTATCATGATTATGTCTACTAAGAGTAGCAGAGACTATATAACAGTGTGCATGTGAGGGAGAGATGGGGAAAGGTTAATCCATGGGTCCGAAGGTACAGTTAGGAGCAAGACGTTGTGCCGCGCGTTACAGGGCAGCAGGGTAACTGCAGCTAAAAACAATGCACTGTGTATTTCAAAACACTGGAGCAAAGCATCATGAATGTTTTTCCCATAAAGGAATGATGAATTTTTGAGGAGCAGACAGTTGGATGTGGGCTCTTTTTCCACCTGAGCACTGCTATGTTCTGTGGCCGTTTTTTTTGATAGTTGCTACTGACTTGGAGTATGGGTATAACTTTCCTCTCTTCCATGAGACATATTGAGTAAGATATTTGCAAAAAACAAATATTAACAAAATGTTTTAGGAAATTCAGCCAACAGCTTCTTTTATCAATACTCATAGATGAGCAGCAATTTGATATGCTGGTAAAATTTATCTTAAAGTCTCTAGAGAGACTGCTAGGATAATTCATTCAGTGAGTGATATATATCTATTTTTTCCTTGTAAAACATAGTTTCTTATTTTAATACTTTCTTTAAATATTTTTGCCCTTTTATATTTCTTTCAACATTTACATTGGATCCCTTGAAAGGCATAGGGTAAGACTCTTGAGTTTCACAGGATAGCATTATATAGATGTTGAGACAATAATCTTGCTAATTTGGCAGAGATTTTTAAGTATTTTTCTGAATTCATGCCTCTTAGAAATTTTTGGAAGCTCAGTTTAGCTTCTTAATTGAGTTCTTGATGCAGATCTCAGCGATACTCTGCATAGGTTAAAGACATCTGCAGGGTTGAGCACTTTGGAAACGTGGTAGATTTTGGTGTGGATTTTGTGGACCATGATAGCATCGGGCTGAACTGGACACTTGTTGGAAATATAGTTTCTCTGCCACACCCCGCATCTACTGAATCAGAAACTCCGGGATGCATGAGCCAGTTCTTGGTGGATTTCTCAGCATATTCAAGTTGAAGGACCATTGTTACAATTTTTATCTCCTTTGTGTTCCTGAGAGATATCCCTGCTTTGGTCATAAATAAATCCATTTAGATTCTAAATGAATTGAAATAAAGAATTTTGACAAAATATTAGAAATAATACTTGAAAACATTGTAAGTCATGTATTTGTTCAGAGCTCTGGCTGTCAGCGTAGTCAGATGATCACATAGCTAGCTCCACTAGAAGAGAGAAGATGCCAGGATATTCCCTTATTTTGATAGTTGCTTTTAACGAAGTGCACTCAGGTTCCATTTATTATGTCCTTGTCTGAAATGAAGGCCACCTTTTCCTTATTCAGAGTCTTCTGAATCTTGCCAGCTACTGTTATTGAGGAGTATTGAGGTAGACCCCAGTTTCACAGTAAATGCAAGTAATCTTGAAAGTTTAGACATGTAAAAGTTTTCCTCTAATTTATCTCTGCTCAACATAAATAAGTGTTCAGCATAATTAAAAAACATTTCCTCAGGATCGCCGGGAGAAGATTTATTTCCTGCATCTCCTGAATCTTCTGTTGTTCTTTTGTGCTGGGTAGGTCTTCAGTAAGCATAGTCTGACACGCTTTGTGGCCTTTGCCTCCTGTGATAAAATAGATTGGAATGATTCCTGGCACCATCTGCTGAAGAGGAGCAGCCCTGGAGGACTGCTTTGAGAGAAAGTGACTGAATGCTAAGAAATGTGGAAGTCTAGGGACGCAGGCAGAGGATTTTTTTTTTTTAAAGAGCATGAACATTAATACATCTTCTTGAGGTTTGATGGGACATGTACTGCCTACTGCCCCATCTGGTGCTTATGATAGCATAGCATATTAGCATGCTGCAAGTTCATAATGTATTCAGGGGGAGGAAACATCCCTTGCATACCAATTGAGGCATCTTCTCTTTCAGCACTGCTTTTGAATTTCAATGATGTTTATATCTTCCAAGCCCTGTCTGAAAGGAGCATTTCCGCTCTGAGGGATAACATGAGTGAGTGAGTGTGTGTGTGTGTGTGTGTGTGTGTGTGTGTGTGTGTTTCTCCTCTATTCTTCCATAGTTATTTTCTCTCCTTTTCTTGATGAAATTATAAGTACTTTTTAATATTATGGTGGTATATGACAACATTTTTTCCTCTTTTTGAAACCACATGACACTTTAGCATTTCACATATGGTACTTAAAACATTTTGCTTTGAGGAGTCTTTTGTGTAGGAGACAACCGAGAGAACCATCCTCTTACAGATTGTTCACTTTTTGAGGGTCAGGTCTGTATCTAATTGTGTCTTCCTGGCACCTAGAGTTCAGTCATCCATTCAATAAATATTTACTGAGCTCACACGTGGGTCGCTGATGCTGTTGAAGATGCTGAGGGACAGACAAATGGTGAGGAAGACCAGGAGTCCCTCCTGTCTGGGCATTTGTATTGAGCTGGGAAGAGACAAGCAGATAGATGAACAGCATCATTCCAGACCAATATAAATACCTCTAATAGAATAGGCTGGAGAAAGAGTTAGGTGGATGGGTGGGGAGCTCATTGAAATTGGGTGGGCAAAGAAGGCCTTTTCAGGAGGTGAAATTTTTGCTGAGTCCTAGGCAATTAGAAGATTTAGTGTAAGAGAAACAGCAAGCACAGAACACTGGGGCTGAGAATGTGACTGGCATTTTCAAAGGTCAGGGCAGCTTGAGCCAAGTTCAGGGGTCAGCCCATTGGTAGGAGTTGGGGATTTATTACGAGTGCGTCTGGAAACCATCAGAGGGCTAAGCTAGGAAGTGACATGATCTAAATCGCCTTTCAAAGGATAACTTGAGCTGTTCTGTATCTTACACTTAGTAGGCACTGTGTTGAATGGGAAGAGCCTTAAATCCATTGAAACATGCTGTTGAATAGGTGTTAACATGGATCTTAGAGCCAGAAAAATATCTCTTGGATTCTATCCTTGCTGTTTGCTTGATGTTTGACTTTGTGCAATTATTTAACCTCTTTGAGCGTATGTCTGCTCATCTGTCAAAAGGGGAAGTTTATACCTAAACCATAGTATTACTGAGAGAATGAAATGAGATAATTCATGAAAAGATATCACAATGCCCAGCTCATAATAGGTACCTGCACTGTTATCAACACACTGATCATAAAACATACGAGTTCAAGGAATAAATAGTTGGCAGTGTCTTGTTGAAAATTCTTTTTTATATTGTTAGTTATTTTCTTGATAAAAAAAGTTAAAATATTGCTGTTGTAGTACTGCTTAGCACCTGCAATCTACTGCTCCTAATTATAGAATTAGCTCATGAAAAAAACTCAAGCAATTCTGCTGTAAGCCAGGCTAGCTAGTGTACACCTATAATCCTGAACCAGGAGGACTGGGAGGTCAAGCCCAGCCTGAACTACAGGAGACCCTGTTTCAAAACAGAAAAACAAACAAACAAACAAAAAACAACAAAAACCAAAAGGGTAAAACAGAATAGTTACTTATATGTTTATTTCCTGAAGGTACTTCTAACATTGAACAGGCCAAACTGCTAAAGGATACTATAAAGAATTTTAATTTGTAAGATACTAACTTTGACAATTAGTTGCATAGTTATTAGTTATAAGCTCTTCAGAAGGGAACTTTTAGTGTAGTCAAATGGAGAAAATAAGAAATTCCGTAGCTTTTTGCATGAATTATGCACTTAATTGCAGGGACTAATCCTTCAACTATTTTCATGGTCTGTGAGGTAATGCTCAGCTTGTCAAACATTCTGTAGAAGGATTATGGGATGGGTAGGGCAGATGTTGCTGAGGTTGAATGTTTAAAAGGAGTTCAGGTTTCTGTGGTTTTAGGCCAGTGATGGCAAACTTTTTAGAGCTTTTAATGATACAAATATCCACGTGTGCCCTGGGTTCGTTATCACTGTCTTGGCCATAACTTGATTGAGTATATAGGTTGGTTGTGTTATTATAATTTGTTTTGGGATGGAGTTCCTGCCCTCCTTTGTCTGTAGCTTTCTGGGCCCCCACCCGTATTCAGGAAAACAAACAATGCTTGTGGAATGTGGAGGAGGAGGAGGTAGTGTGGGTAATTCAGGCAAGTTTAGTCAGCACTTATGAAATTCTTGGAATGTTTTTTGATGTCCACTAGAACTGTACAGAACTGTTAACATCCACATGGATGAGAGAAGACACGTTCATTGCTGCTGTGTTCTTGCCAGAATGTAAGAAGGTTGGTAGGAGGGGATCACAGTGTTGAACAAAATAAAGCAGCTGCCTGTTGATGCCGAATATGTTTCCGTTTTCCTTAGTTAAGTGGCAGTTGGAGTCTTCACAAGAGCGTCTTTGAGAAGTGGTAGGTTTGCAGGGATTTGGGCTAAGTCAGCAGGTATGGTTACCTGTCGGCCTTAGTGAGATTTGTAGGCCACCCCAGATAGTGTCTCTCCAGCACCTGCGTCCGTTCTGAATCTCCCCTGCAGTATGTCAAAGACAGATTTGTACACAGTTTTTGTTTTACTCTAGAAAGAGAGGAAAAAGGAAAAACAGGCACACTGACCTGTGTTGAGTCTGTCTGGACAGAGGGGCCGGATGGTAGAAAACTGCCCACTGCATCTGACTCAGGTCCCTGTCTCCTCACTTAAACTTGTTGCCTTAGATGGTACAACAATGCAAACCACGCTGGTAGATTTCTCCTCTTCTCTATTATGGGCCTCATCATAGCTTGAATAATATCCAGTTTGTAATTATTTTCAGCTTCAGTTACTTGGCAACTGTGCCCTTTATTTTGACCGGTTCCTCTCACCTATTTTTCAGGCTCCAGCGGTGAAAACAGTCAGTTCTCTGTCACCCTCTCAAAACTTGTTCTCTTAGGATGTATTTAAAGACGTAGTAGACACAGTCTATTTCTGTAAAATGCATGTGTCACATTCGAAAGACCAGGCTCAGTGTCACATATACCGTTCTGCCTGTCTCCTCCTCTCCCCTCTGTCTTCTCTCCTTTCCACATCAGCTTTCACAACAGAGGTTGTCCTGTAGTCCGGGATGGAATTGCATAGCAAGCTCTTGTCATTCTGAAATCATTTTGCAAGCTGGGCCTGGTGTGGTGCCACAGCTGGAATCCCAGCACTTGGGGCACTGAGGCAGGAGGATCAGTGTGAGTTCAAGGCCAGCCTGAACTGCTGAGACTCTGACTTGAAAAAACAAAACAAAACAAAATCATATCGCAAGCACAGTGTCTTAGTGGTGTCAGAATTTCCTCCAGTTTAAGGATGAAAGGAGACAAAGGTCTTGACAGCGGTGCTGCCACACACAGCTTGAGGAAAGCAGAGGTCCTGGAGCATCTGAAAAACTGTACGCTCCTCTAAGCAATCGATATTCACTGCAAAGGTTTATATTTAAAGTTAATTGTTTATTGAAAATAGACCATCTGAATTGGTTTGTTTGGTGAGCTACACATTAGGCATTATTTTTATACCAGCACATATGAATGTACACAGGATATACCACTCTTTTTCTGGTCCTTGGCAGTCTGTGCAATAGGGTCCCTCCCATGGGTCATGAAGATCAAACCCAGTCCCCTCAAATACTAAGCACATATACATTGAGTTACTCTCTCAGCTTAAGATCTTGTTTTTTTTTTTTTCTTTTTGTCTTTTTGAGACAGGGTCTCGCTATGCAGTTCAGGCTGGCCTTGAGCTCACTTTGTAGCCCAGGCTGGTCTCACAATGATCCTCCTGCCTCAGCCTCCCGAGTGCTGGGATTACAGGCGTGCGCCACCATGCACGGCTCAGTTTACGACCTTAACTTGAAAGAATTGTGTGGTAACTTTCCTTAAAAGACCACGTAGGTGCACAGCTCCCAGCTCCCTGACCCGTGTTTTCTTTCCGTGCTAAGCTTATGTTGTTCAGGCAGGTGTGCAGCAGATGTTGGGGAAATGGGTGAGCACGTGAGGTGGGAGTGAGGTAACATAGGAGGCAGTGTTGGAGCAAACTGAGTGAGGTCAAGAACTCTTGTTTTTCTTCCCTTTTTAAAGGGTCTAGTAAGCCGGTGTTTTTTCGTTTTGATATGTGACATGGGTGATGCACATTTCAGAAAAATACCTGTAGCTCAATTATGGCAATGCTGTAGTTCATACTTACATTAGTATTTATGAAGTTCTTAGTAAAGCACATGGTTCTTTTTTTTTTTGTTTGTTTTTCCCCGGTACCGGGAACCGAACTCACGACCTTGCGCTTGCCAGGCAGGCGCTTTGCCGTGGTTCATTTTTTTTATAGTTCCTGGGGATGAGTGAGTGAATAAGATATATAAAGTCTCCTTACCCTCATAGAAGTTACAGTCTGCTGTATGCGGGCGGGGGGACTGGAACAGACAGTAAATGACAAAGGTAGCATGTTGGTGCATTCCGTGGCATGCTAGGAGATTATTGCCATGAAAAGCCAGGCAGGGTCAGGAGAGACGTTAGGGCTGCTGTAGCAGGACTCATGTTGCATTTTTATTTTGGGTGGTTGAAATGGGCCTTTTTGAGAAGTGTTTGGGCAGAGATTTGAGGGCTGGCAGGGAAGGAACCTGGGCAAGAGCCGATACATTCGGCTGTGCGGGTGGGGTGAATCTTCTGAGGAGCAGGAAGAGGCCTGAAGGCGATGTTCAGAGGCGCAGGGTCAGCGAGGGGCGATCGGAGCATCTCACTGAGCTACGGGAAGCACTTTGCTGTCCTGCGACACCCCGTCCCGGGCACCACCTGCAAGACCTTCGTTGCCTGCGTTCTTATTCTTCCCCATGTGAGGCTACAGCGTTAGATACCCAAACAGCAACTGTGCCCCATCGTTATCCCTGTTATGTATCGCGCCATACATCTTACAGCTATTTAATTCCCTGCCATTGGCATTTTGTCCAATTTGTATTTTCTGGTTCTTTTTTCATTAAGGGTAGTGTGTTTTTTTGAGGTCCTGGCCACCGTATTCTAGTATTTTTATTTATTTATTTGTTTTTAAATATTTATTTATTTTATTTTATTTTATTTTTTCCAGTACCAGAAATCAAACTCACTACCTTGTGCTTGCCAGGCAGGAGCTGTGCCTCTGAGCTAAATCCCCAGTCCCTACTCTAGTATTTTTAGATGCAGCTTAGGTAGGAGGTTATTTGCTCAAGTAAAATAGTAATCAAGCTACAGTTGTATTTAGCGTCTGTGTAAATCGTGTGTTTGTAGTAAGGGCCATCATTTGCAACTTGTTGTAAGCTACGATATAGAATCTGCTTCCATGTTTCTCTTACTAAGCATGGCACATACTGAGAACTGTCAAGTCAACGTCTCTGATGTCCCCTGAAGGGTGCTGAGCGAGTGCGGGTGCTCTGGTTTTCACCATCCTATTAGAAGCCAAATACGTGATAGAGGTCACACTTTGTCTCTCAGGGCAGAGACAGTCTGAGATGATGCATGAGTGGCCACATGTTCAGGTATGAGTGAATAGGTCTCCTCTGGGAGAACGCAGGCAGGGGTACATGCTTCCTACATAACACCATCACACTCAGTTTAATTATTGGAATGATTTCCTAGAACCCACTTAAATTTTCTGACCACCATGAGCTTGTTGCTTTATCTCAAAATCATTATTTATCTCAAGCCCTAGTGGCTACATTAGCATCACCTCCATGGAGAAGTGTGTTTTAGTGGCTGTACAGTAGGTAGGATTCAATTTAATATAAAAGCATTTGTGCACTGATTCTGGGAAAGACTTTGTGCTTAAATACAGCAAGCATTTCAAAGAGAGGAAGAGGGAACTTAAATCCGGTAGAGCATGTAAAGCTAAAATAATTACTGTCCTGGAGATGGGGCGGCAGGAGAGTGGAGATTTAGAAGGAAGCAATATCAGGAGACAGAGCCAAGATTTACAGAGGATGACTTGTAAGGCATCAAGGAGTGGGAGACTATTAGAAGTTCATCAAATGACGGTTATGTAGGGGAAGGGTTGGAGCAGATGCAAGGATGCTGCTCACAGCTCAGCCTGAGTAACTGGTAGGAGGTTGTGCCTCAGGGGAAATAAAGCCAGCAAGAGGAGTGGGTTTTGTGGAAAGAATAATCTCACCCATAAACTGGACATGGTGGTGCATGCCTGTAATCCCAGCACTCTGGAGGCTGAGGCAGGAGGATCGTTGTGAGTTTGAGGCCAACCTGGCTACAAAGTGAGCTCAAGGCCAGCCTGAATTGCATGGCAAGACCCTGTCTCAAACAGACAAAGAATAATCTCACCCATAGGTTGAGTTTGAACCTCTTAGAACAGTAGGAGTAGCCTGTTGAAAGTTATAAACACATATGACAGTTTGGGTGAGAGATTGAACCCTGAGATGGAAATTAAATTGGAAAAGCTAAAATGTGCACATCTGTGACTGCTAGACAATTTTGAGAAAAAGGAAAAATATATTAGTGATAACATCTAGCTATCAAAGCTTTGAAACGTCGATATAATTATGTACTGGTTTTAATGGCGCATAAATTCCTACTTTGGGATTAAGTTTTATATTTTTCCCTTTGTCTTTTTCATTCTATATTTTTGAGGTAGTATTTGCATTTATTTTAGTGGCATTTATGTTTTAGTTGTCACAGCTTGCTCACATCTGTCACAATTGTGAATACCTTCTTTCCTTGCTGAATGCCCTATCCAGGCCCTGCACTTTATGACTTCTCCATGCGCTGAATATTTAAATTTAAAAATATTACAGTGAAAGATACAGTGTCATTAATCCCCTTAAAAATACTTTCCCAGGCCTTGAACACACTTATCCCATTGTTCTTGCCACTTTCTGAAGCAGTTCTGGAAGTGCTCTTTCATGAGTCTCTTTAATTGAGCTTTCATGCCTGCTTGTATGTCCTGAACTGATTCAAAACATTTCCCTTTTATGGTCACTTTGACTTTGGGGAAGAGCCAGGAGTCCCGTGTTGCCAGATCTGTGAATAAGGTGAATGGGAACATGCCATAACATTTCTATTTGATAGATATTGCTGCAAAAGTTTGATGAGTAAGATGTGATCAAAAACGTGAATATTTAAACTAAAAAATTTATTAGAGTAAAAGACAGATTGCCATTAATTCCACCCAGAATAATCAAAGTACTGCCTCCCTTTGAGCACATTTATGCCATCTTTCTTACAAATGTGTCTTTTAATAAACTTCAGTAAGTTCTTTTTTAAAAATTTAAATGTTTACTACATTCTTGGACTACTCCTCGCATATTATTTCTGTGTGTAGCTTCCATAGTGGAATTGTGGTCTCTTTCATGTATTTGCTTGAACAACATGGTCTTGAGGGAAGGGGAATACATGGGTGAAGAACTGGGGCTTTGTTGGCAGTAAAATATAACTAGTGTGATTTCCCTTACTTGGCCTTTGTGCTTCGGATTTCATTTTCTCTGTTCTTTTCTCTTCTTTTGATTACTTTATATTTATTTATTTATTTGGTTTTATGAGACAGGGTCTTGCTCTGTAGTTCAGGCTGGCCTTGGATTCTGTGTAGCCCAGGCTCGCCTTGAACTTGTGGCAATTTTCCTGCCTCAGCCTCTTGAGTGCTGGGATTACAAGCCTCCACCTGGTTTCATTTTTCTCATTTGGTTCTCTTTCTCTGTCCTCTCGTCTTTTCTCTGCTCTTCTCCTCTCTCCTACACGCTCTTTCTGCCTGCTTGCCTGCCTGCCCTCCCTCCCTCCCTCCCTCCCTGCCTGCCTTCCTCCCTCCTTCCTTCCTTCCTTCCTTCCTTCCTCCCTCCCTCTCTCCCTCCCTCCCCTCCTTCCTCCCTATCCTCCTTCCTTCCTTCCTTCCTTCCTTTCTCTGTCTCTGTCTCTGTCTCTGTCTCTGTCTGTCTCTGTCTCTGTCTCTCTCTTTCTGAACCTAGGGCCATGTACATGCTAGATAAACCCAGGATTGTGGCTTAGGTAAGTGGTTGCCACCAACCACGCTGGAGACTGATACATCAAGAGCTCACTTTCAGTGTTAGCGGTCAGGTTTATCTAGTGTCTGACTGCTGAGATATTCAATAGGGAAGTGGATTGCAGGTTTGTTGAATAGAATTTATTCTGCTGGAAATCTTGATTTGATGGCAGCAATGATAACTGAAACCTTTGCAGTGGCTTATCAGGGGGAAAATATATGGCATAAAGACGGAAACTTCTGAGAATGCTGGGAATACCAGGGTGCCAGAAGGATGAAAGAAAGCTATGATAGGGGGTTTGAGAGAGTTGGGTGAAACTAAAACAAAGGAGCATGAGGTCCTCGACAGTGTGAAATGCTGCAGCAGGGCCAAGAATTCAGAAGGGCAAGCTTGCATTTTGCATTTGGCGGTCTGTGCTAGTGTAGTCACTGGTAACCTCTGTGCCATTGTTGGAGCTTGTTTGCGGTGAGCAGCAAAGTGAACAGAGCTACTGAGAACAACTCTTACTCCTGGCAGTAGGGGAATGGAGGAAGCCAGATCTTCACTGAGGGTTTTTGTTTTTTCTTTATGGGAGAGGCACTAGCACACCCAGTTCCTGGAAAGAGAGCCGGGCCAGGTGAAGATAGGCCGAGTGGAGGCGGGAAGCTCCCGGAGGCTGCTTCTGACTCGGCAGGCGTGGGTGCAGGTAACACGGCAAGTTTGAGGCTGAGGTTTCGGGGTTTATGCCTGATGACCTCATTCTGGTGTCTTAATTAGAGAGTGTGGGATCATCTGCCGAGAAGAGTATCAGGATTTAGCTGGAGCAGTGTATCCTGAGATCCATGAACCTCGTGTTTTCCTCGGTGACTTCACTGTCTGGCCTGTCTGGGACTGGGGTCAGCCGGGTGTGCTGGGCGCCCTGAATCCTGGGGCCTCCCTCCCTTCTGCCTTTTTTCTGTGGCCTGTTTGGTTTTCCCTCTTTGCTTTTTCCACTGCCTTGCATCTAACATTGACCTCAGCGTGAACTTTGGCGGGTATGGAGCCTCCTTTGTCTTTCTGGTTTACGGCACTCCCTTGTTTTATGTGGCCCCCCCTTACTTTGTTTACAACCAGTGTATCTCCCACTGTTGCTCTGTTGAAAATCGAAATCCCTGGTGCCTCCTGCGTCCCACAGATAGTTATGAGAAGCTCTGTTCCAGACGGTGATAGGACCAGGGTGAAGCCGTGCTCTGGGTGGGCGGGAAATTGAAGTCCAGATAAAGGGATATAGAAGAATTTCTAGCTTTCTAAGTATTGTGAAAGAAACAAAGAGAGAAATCCTGCTTTAATGTGATGGCCAGGCGAGGCTTGAGTCCCTGAAGGGGTGACACCGATGCTGAGACATAAAAGGTGAAAACGAGCTGACCATTTATAGAAGAGAAAGGGGAAGTCATATTTTTTCTAGTATTTATTGTGTTCATAAAAACATTCCATAAGCGTTGGATTATATGAACAAGTAGAAACCGCCTGGAACTGTTTGTGACCCAGTTGTGCCTTTCTCCCCTTTCTTCCATTGTTCCCAAAAGTTCTATGTAAGAAGTGTAACAAGGGACCTTTAAAGTTAAGGCAGAAGGATCTTGTGCATGTTTTTTTTCCAAGTTCTTGACTGGCAATGCAGTTATTAGTACTGAACACCTCATGTGTGTTCTCAGTGGGGCAGAAGAGAGGAACAAGGCAAAAGTGTACCCCGTCACTCAGTGGGATGGTGTTTCTCTCTGCCCCATCCGCATCGTGGTTTCTCAGGCAGCAGACATGTGTGGGATGAGGTGGTTGTGTGTTCATGCGTTGATGATGTAGCTCAGGTGCTTCTCACCCAGCAGCCCGTTCTCCCAACCCAGTTGAAACTCGCCAGGTTTTTAATTTCACGAGGAGAAAATGTGTGTGTATGTGTGTGTGTGAATCTGCCATTATTAGTCACTACCATTATATGAATTGGTTCAAATGAGTACTGAACTATAGCATCCATAGAACTATAAAGGGAGACATTTGGCAGAGACAAAGCTCAGAACTTGGGGTCTAGGTGAGTGTTACAGTTTAATATCTGTAGCTGGGGACAGAAAAAGAGATCCATTTCTTGGAGGTAAAAAGAATAGAGGCAGGTGCTGAAATAAGATAAACAAAGAGTAAGGAAACACTGCAAATACATTGTCCCGATCTCATCATTTTTTCTAGGATCAGCTCAAGTAAAGTAACTTAAATCACCACCCATCAGGGCAACATCTAGTATTTTGTCTGTTGTTGTCAGCTTGAGATTGTTCAAGTAGCTTGTTGTCACTGAGAAAAGGAAGATGAAGATAGGTAAATCTGAGAAATAGTTATTAGACTTCAGAAATTTTCTGTGACATGCTGGCCAATATTCTTTGAGAATGGAAAGGCAGTCACTGCTTTCCTCTCTTAAAACAGAGATTCCCCTCATTTTTTCTTGCTGCCACTGGAAGGATGTTGACATCACGATGACAGTGGACTTCTGTGCTCATGCTGGCCATGTGGAAAAATTCCACCCTTTGCTCCTGAGGAAGTGGTAAGGTTATCATAGGGATGATTTGGGACCTATGCTAATTTGAATTATTAGAAATAAGTTAATAACATGGTAAACCTGTGAATGAGATCAGGTTGCTTTGTATTTAGCCACTTATTACTTCTGTGATTAATTTATCTGACAAATAACATCAAAAAGGTTGTTCTCTTACAAATAACCTTATAGATCTCTGCAAGCAGCATTGTTCATCTGTACTTAGAATGCTCTTTGGAGTTGTCTATCAATGTTTGGTTTGATTTCCTCCCATTATGAGTCTTTGCAAGCTCAGAGAAGACATCTCTAGTGCTATATGAAATATAAATGATTCCTAGTAAATGGATGGGAATTTAGACTGTCATCTTAATTTAATAACATATTTACCCACATTTAGAGGAGAAATACAGATGAGACTACATTAAGGGCTTATTAACATGGAATTTATTTATGTGTTCACTTGAGAGATCCCTGGAACTTAAGGTGCTGTGTGAATTGTAAAAATGTGTCACTCGAACTGTAGCCAGCCAGACTTGTATGGTTCTAAGTTCCCTAGTGGTCTTCCTGGTATTTAGAGGTATGCTTGGTTTTAAAATGCCTTGAAATAAGCGAGGAGAAAACAAACTTACTTAGATGCATTTGAGCCTATATATACAAAATTTTCTGTTTTCTTTTTTAGTTTTTTTAAGACAGGGTCTTGCTGTATAGTCTGGGCTGCTCTTGTGCACCACCACACCTGGCCAAATATTTATTTGGTAAACAGAAGTCCTTCGGGGGTATTTCATTAGCAATTTATTAATTAGAATATTTTCTCTGAATTACTTTATTAATTAAAAAAGGTCACGAACTTTATGAAAAATTGTATTGTGCAAAATATTAATTGAGGCAGAGATTCTGGTAGGAAATGATGGATGTGGGCTGGGGGGATACTCATTGGTAGAGAGCACTTGCCTAGTGTGTGAGAAACCCTGCATTAGCTCTTCAGAGTGGGGGAGAGGGGTGAATGTGAAATGGAAACAAGGGCATGGGTGTAGGTGTTCCCTGTTAGTGCGCGAATGCCTTCCGTTCCCCATTAGTGGGTAAATACATGTAAGGAATTAGCTGGTATAATTTGTAGGCTGTCCAAACTTGTCTTTGGGAAATGCTTCTAGAGGAAGCTTTTCAGTGAAGTGGGCTTATGCAGAGGGTTCTGTCTTGTTGTGTGGTAGTCCTTGAATACTGTATGAAGAATGTAATTGACTGCTTGGGGGTTTTCTTGTCCTGGTCTTCTGGTATACCTTGTGGATTGTGTACCTGATGATCTCTTTTTTTTTCTGTCTGTTTCTCTATATAGACCTCCTTATTGAAATAGTATTCATTCTTTTAGTCACGAAACATTGATGTTAGGCCCTGTTGGGTAATTGGAATTTGAGGTGAGTAAGTACTGTCTTCTGCTGCTTCATGTTCAAGGGTTTTCATGTGATAGATACATAAAACCTCTATACATAACCTCACCTTTTTGGATCCCTTTCCTTCCCTTTCACTTGTCTTGAATGTCACTTTTTTACCTCTCCATCCTGAAGGTGCACAACCTTGGTAGAGTCCCAAAGTCTCATCCTCCGTTGACATTTTTCATAGATAGTTGCATTCATAGAAAATCTAAGTGTGCTAGGTATTACTTAAATTGATTTTAGGGCACACACCTTACACATCACTCATCAAGAAAAAACTGCTACCAGCAAGCATGGTGTCCTGCTTAGATCCCATGTGTATTTAGTCAAGATTCAGAGACGATACAAGGAAAAAACGTAGGAGTTTAGTGTTAAAGTTAGGTTAAAGTAGAGCAAAACAACAAACAGGAAGAGGTTTTTCACAAAGTCACTGTTTCACCCTACGTCTGAAAGCTTAGCGCCGCTGTGAACCACCGCTTTAAAGATAGTTGCTTTTGGTATTTGCTGTCTTCTTATGCATTTCCTGTAAGACTTATTTACATGTACATCCATCTATCTATAACTGCCTTACACATTTTTAAAAAGCAGGATCTTTTAAAGCGTGTAGTTTTATAACTTTTCCCCTCCTTTAGTGTGCTTTTAAAGATCTTTTGATGTAAATATACATGTCCCATTCCACTATATGGTTGTCTTAGAATTTGAAATGGCTACTATAGAATAGTGGCCAAATGGCCACCATTGAATAGTGAGGTTGTTTCCAATTTATCTCCTCGTTATAAACATTTTATTTATTTATATATTTATTTATTTGGTCTTTTTTTTGTCTTTTGGAGGCGGTATCTCGCTGTGCAGCTGAGGCTGGCCTTGGTCTCATTTTGTAGCCCAGGCTGGTCTCAAACTCACAATGATCCTCCTGCCTCAGCCTCCTGAGTACTGGGATTATAGGTGTGTGCCACCATACCTGGCCTTATAAACATCTTTGTAGATCCATATTATTTATTTAGAATAATTTCCAAAGAGTAGAATTGTTATATTACAGTATATGTACAATATAGACATAATGTAACTATAGCTAGATCGTCCTACAGGAAAATTTCCATTTCCCAAAAGTTTATTTTTTTTTTTTTTTTGGTTTTTCTCCGATACCGGGAACCGAACTCACGACCTTGTGCTTGCCAGGCAGGCGCTTTGCCACTGAGCTAAATCCCCAGCCCCTCCCAAAAGTTTATTGAAGTGCCAGTTGGTTGTCTAATATAATCATTTTGTTACATGAAAAAGATGGCCTTGTTACTGAGGCTAAACTTTTTTCTCTATAGGATTATAGATCATGTATGTGTCTTTTGCTCATTTTCTATTTCTTTTTGTTTATTTGTTCTGAGGCAGGGTCACACTGCAATGCATGCTGGTCTTGAACTCACTGTGTAGGCCAGGGTGGCCCCGAACTTGTTCCCCTCCTGCCCAGCCTCTCAAGTGCCGGGACTGTAGACCTGGGCCACCACACCCAGCTTTCCTTTTCTTACACATCGAGGGCGTCCGTCCATTGTTCTGACATCATTAAGGAGAGTTTTGCTGGTTTTCTGCTTGCACTTTCCTGTTTATGGTACATTGTATTCTACTTTATTAAGTGATATTATTGATTCTTTGAAAAATCCTGGTTAGAATATCTTCATGCTCAAATATATACTTATATATTTAATATTTTTTATTTTAATATTAGAATTTTTACTCATATGGAAATACATGAAATTGAGAACAGTAATCCCCACCTTTTCCACAGGGGATATTTTCCAAGTAATCATGGTCAGTATCAAACCTTATGTATACTGTATTTTTTTTTCTATACATACATACCTGTGATGAAGTTGATTTAGAAATTATCTATAATTATATATCAGTATAAATCGCTAACAAGAAAAAAATATATACTGTAATGGAAGTTGTGTGAAACATGGTCTGTCTCTCTCTCAAAGCAACTTACACTACGCTTGCCCTTCCTCTTGTGAGGAGATGATACAAAGCCAGCTAGGAGATGAAGTGAGGCGTGGGTACCGTGGGAATTGCGGCATGTGTTGGACTAGGGAGTAAGGGGTATTTGGACACAAGGATTGGTATCCCAGCAGTTGATCTGATAACGGAGATCGCTGGCACACGCAGCATGGAGAGTCTGAGCAAAGTGGGGATGAGCCCAGTCTCTGGCGGGGTGGAGGGGACTGGAACAGGAGTAAGAGTTTTCATCATGCTGCTTAGAGCAGTGTGCAACTTGAAACGTATGAAGAGTTTATTTTTCAAACCTTCCATTCAATATTTGTCTAAAACTACAGAAAATGAGACAGCAGGTAAGGAGGGCTACTGTGTATAAAACAGAGGATTAGTTTCTTTCATTAAACTGTTCTGTAGTACTTTCTAGGAAGGTTTAATGAATTGCTTTATTTTTTTATTAATATGAGCATTCATCTTTTCAGATGCTAAATTCTTACATACAGATGAATCTATTTCTGAACTTTTATTTTTTGTTTATTTAAAATTTGATTCTGTTATTCTGTACTAGTAGCACATTGCTCAAATTATCATAATTTTATTTTATTTTATTTTATTTTACTTTTGTCTTTTTGAGACAGGGTCTCGCTATGCTGTTCAGGCTGGCCTTGAGCTCACTTTGTAGCCCAGGCTCATCTCAAACTTGCAGCGATCCTCCTACTTCAGCCTCCTCGGTGTGGTGCCATGACACCAGTAAATCATCATAATTTTATCATACATTTATCATATATTATATATTGTCATACATTATCATACATTTTAATAAATATTTAATTTTCAAAGTGTCCTTAAGTATTTTCATTTATTTCAAATTAACTTTTATGATATATATATATATACACATAGACACACAATATATATATATGTATGTGTTTTTTGTTTTTTTTTTTTTTTTTTTTGTACCAGGAATTGACTCAGGATCTTGTGCTTGTCAGGCAGGTGCTGTGCTGCTGAGTTATATCCCTGGCCCTCAAATTAGCTTGTAAAACTTTTGTAAAATTACATTCCAGAAAAATTCTATTGGTGTTATATTCTGGATTTAATTAAGGATTAGAGCATATATACATAGAATAAAGGTGGAATGGGCATCTTGACGGTGTTGATTTTTTAAAGGATGGTTTAGCATAACATTAAAGACCTACTATATACAAGTCCTTACGTTTAGACACTGTAGATAGAGTAGAAAATGTGAGGACCGTCATTCTTTATCCCAGCCAGCTTTTATAGTTAGGTGGGGGTTGCAGGTAGATGCCCTTAGTCTTCCATTTTGGAAATCATGCTCTGGAACCCATGAGAAAGGCTTTGGTTAGAGAGGGCCTGGAGGCAGAGAAGACAGTTCAGAGGCTCAGCAGGTTTCGAAGGTCACATCGGAAGTAAACCCAGGGTGGGCCTTAAAGGTGGAATTGGCATTGGAATTAGTGGGGTTTTAGAATGGGCTACACTGGGAAGGAGGTAGCGAGAGAGAAGTCTTGGGATGACAGTGGTGTTGGGAAGGGCTTGGTCAGCTGGTTTAAAGGATGCTCTGTCCAGAGACTGGCATATGGAAGGAGGCATAGATTCCCAAAGAGAAGGATTATGTTGGTTCTAAACATAGCTGCCAGTGGAATAGCCAGGGAGAGTTGTTAAGCAAGTAACAGGATCTCCCTCAGGAGAGAGTGCTTCCCAGGCAGAATTTGTTTCTGGAGATGTGGAGGCCTTTGTCAGGGACCAGAAGGGTGAAGCTGTTTGGGAAGAGGCAGAGGAGCAGAAGGAATTTCCCGAGGCTCCTGGAGGAGATAACTAGCTGAACATGCCCGGAGAGAGGTAATATGAAGTGCCTGAACAGGTCAGTGCACCGGAGGTCAAGCCAGATAAAGACTGATGGAGAGCTGGTGGGGTGTGTTTGTTGGGCAGTTTAGGTGAAATGGTATTGACGGACGCCTACTGTAGTTGGGATGAAGAATAATATAAGAGTGATTTCCTTGTCAGCAGTTCTTGTTTTGTTATTTCCTTAGCTCTACCTTCAAATCTGTAGTATTTTTAAATAGAAAACTTTTTTTTTCTTGTCTGTTCATGCCGGGTACTGGGCAGTGTGATAAACTCCAGGACTGAGTGAGCACATGCGATCATACAGTCTGCTATGAAACGCTATGCTCCCTGCTCTCATGCAGCGCTGTCCTGTCGGACAGTAGGCATAAGAAACATAAGTAGGTGTATAATTTTTGTAACAGTTGTGGTAAACTCCATCAAGCCAGATCACATGGTACAGTAGAGGTTATAACACAAGAGGTGGGAGAGAAATCAAGATACCTTCCCCGAGGAGCTGAGAGAGGGTTTTCTGGGCAGAGGGAAAAGCCTTGAGGTCAGATGAAGTTTGCAACTGATTAAGCCAGTGAGGTGTGAGATGAGATAAGAGCAGTAAGCAGAGATTAAATCTATCCAGGGTGTAGGCCAGTTAAAGAGCTTTGGATCTTATCCTAAGAGTGATGGGAAACCACTGGGACACTTTAGACCCAGGGGTAACTTGATCCCACCATTGGAATGAGTTCTTGGGGGTAGTGATTTTTCTCTTTATTTTTGTTCCCTGGCGTGTTTCTGTGGTCTGAAACAGTATCTAGACTCTGTAGATAGGCGGATCAATAAATGCTTGTTTTTGTTTTTATTTTGTTCTGCTTTGCTTTGACACAGGTCTCATACAGTATCATCCAGGCTGACTTGGAAGTCACTATGTTTAACAAAAAGAGGCTGCTGGCCTTGACGTCTCCATCCCGGTGTCCGGAGTGCTAGCTAGCTCCTTCTTACCTTTCTTATCCTATCTATTCTCTGCTTCAGGTATACCATAGTAGAGAAATGAGCCTGTCACTTGACTTTTTAAAAACTTGGTTGCTTTCCAATTACTTGTAATATGAAGTTTAAATAATTTTTTCGTCATTTTATTTATTTATATATGTATATATTTATTTATTTATTTATTTTAAGACAGGGTCTAATTATGTAGTCCAAGCTGGCCTCAGACTCATGGTGACTCCCCTGCCTCAGCCTCCTGAGTGTTGGGATTGTAGGTACGCACCAGCATGCCTGGCTTTACAGTGCATTTACTTACTTTCAAGACGTACTCATTTAAGATCCTGCTCTTCACTTATGATGTAGCCGCAGGCGCATATCCTGTGCACCTTCATAATTTTCTGCCTTGACTTACTGACAGTGCTGGGTGATTGTCACTGACTGGACTAGAGGTCTGTGCTGTGAATTTTCTGCAGAAGCTTCCCGAGCCTTGTACCCTTCATTAACCTGGCAACACCCAGCCAGTAACTACTAGAGTGGAGGTCGGCTATACCTGAAGTTTGGGGGAGGATTAGATCTGCTTTGAATGGTGGTGTTCACTTGCAATGACCTCAGTTTGGCAGCTGAGTGTCACATAGGTGCTCAGGCTCAATTTCTGGGCGCTTGACCTACCTGTGTCTTCCTCTGTTCTTCACACAAGCAGGAGTTACTTTCCTTTTACTACTTTTCTTTGTCTTTTTGAGACAGGGTCTTGCTATACAATTTAGGCTGGCCTTGAGCTCACTTTGTAGCCCGGGCTGGTCTTGAACTCGCAGTGAGCTTCCTGCCTCAGCCTCCTGAATGCTGGGATTACAGGTGTGCATGCCTGGCTGTTTTCCTCTTATTCCAGCAACTTTGTTTTTTCTATTTTTTATCATTGTCACTCAGTGGACATTTGCTGATTGCCTGTGCCAGAGGGGTTAAACTTTTCTTTCATAAAGAAGCCACCCTACCCACTTTTATTCCTGATCATGGACAGGACAGGAGAGTATAGAGCAGGCGAATGTGGAACTATGCTGACATGGGATAGACAGGCACATCTCAGACGTCTTGGTCTTTCCTTGGGAGCTTCCAGGAGGCACTGCTGGCAAGTGCTGATTAGAATAAGAAGCAGGGTCACTAGAGTGAAGGTGGCAGCAGCTGTGGGAGTGGCATGGCAGAGGGCCTGACATCAAGAAGGACCTGGGATCCTCGGGATTCCTATGACCTGCAGTTCTTTCCTTTGTGAAATTGATTCTGCTAGCAAGTACCCAGATTCTTCTGGGTACTCACTCATGTTTTAATACTTTCTCTCCCTCTCTTCCCGCTTTCTCTGTAGTGTTATTGGGAATGAAAGTAGGACCTTCATCCTCAGTCCTTTAACGTTTGAAGACAGGATCTCCCTAAGCCATTAGTTGCCCAAGCTGGGCTTGAATGTGAGGTCCTCCATCCTGTCTCAGACTTTCATACATGCTGAGGAAGTTGAAATTAGTTAATAAATAAGATAAAACTCTGTGTTCCCAAAGTGGACATTCTGGCTGGGAAAATATTCAAAACCAAGACAGGTATCATGTGTAGCTGGATAAGTGCTATAGGAGAGGAACTGCTCTTCCTGTCTCTAATTGATACGACCCAGGAATTTTTTGAAGTTAGTTTTCAGATGGTATAGATTTACCTTGATCAGTGCCTGGCTTTCTTCTTAACCAAAGTTCACATCCCTTAAAGGAGTAGAAATGTGCTGCAGGCTGTCATGTCTGATCCTGGACCAGATACTGACTGCAGCATTTCAGGCCTTGTTGTTATCAACATGAAATGTCTACTGATAATCTAAACTTATAATATCATTGCTCACAGTTCCTCAGAGTTTATAACTTACCTTAGTCTTTGGGTTTTATCGTTTTGTTTGCAGTATTTGTCTGTTTTGGCTGTACTGAGAGTTTAACACAGAGGTGCTCTACCACTGAGTTGCATCCCTTCTAAAAATTTTTTTTAGACAAGGTCTCACAAAGTTGCTCAGTCTGGCTTTGAACTCTTTTTTTTTTTTTTTTTTTTTTTTTTTTGGTACTAGGAATTGAACTAGGGACCTTGTGTTGGCCTGGCAGGGACTATGCGGCTGAGCTCTATCCCCGGCCCTGACCTTGAACTCTGGATCCTTGTACCTCAGCATTCTGAGTGGCTGGGATTACAGGCGTGTACCACCACACCATTTGAACTTGTTTATGTGTTTGTTTTTGTGGTACTGGGGATTACACCCTCAGTTTTAATCTTTCTTTTTTTTTTTTTAAATTTTGAGACCGAGTCTCATTGAGTCACTAAGTTGCCCAGTCTGGGCTTGATCTTGTGATCCTTCTGCCTCAGCCTCCCAGAGTGTTGGAACTATTGTTTATTTTCTTCTCGCTAATGATGAGACACTCACATGAAATAATATGCAGAAACCCAAAACGTAGATCAGGTGGAGGATCTGAATGGCAGTGGAAGATGTTTAGGAAGCAGCTGCTCCTGCTCCCTCCACCCCACCCTGCTGGGCTGCTTTGCCACCTCGGTGGAGTCCTGCCACAAAGCCATCATTTGTACAGGGCATTTCAGAGCCATTGTTGTAGGATGGCGTTGTCCTTTGTGATGACAGAAGTGTTCTGTACCTGAGCTTTCTAAGATGGTGGCTATTGGCCACATGTGGCCTTAGCTGTTGAGCTCTTGAATGTGGCCCGTGTGGCTGAGGAACTACATTTTAAGGTTTATTTGATTTTAATGAAAAGGTAACTACAGTAGTCACATGTGGCTGGTGGCTCCGCCCCTCCATGAGAAAGTGTAGTTGTAGTGTATCAACAACCCTGGATTTAACGTTTACTGAGCAGCAAGTACTTGAGCAGTATTCTGGTTCTAGAGATCACAGATAAAGTAACTTTAACCTAGATGATAATGAACTTTGAGAAGGACTGAGATAAAACCTGGTTTATAGCCTTGGGCAAATTATCCAACCCTTCTAGGCCCCAGTTCCTTTTATAAGAAGGAAAGATTTATGGTACCTTTTCATTGTGAGGTTTAAAATGAGATAAAACTTGAACAGCTTTCAGCACTTATCATTCAGGTTTAACCCTGAATTTAGCTGATGGATCCTAATAGGATTTTGTTTGTTTTAGGTTTTTTTTTTTTTTTAATAAGATTAAAATATGTTCATTATAGAATAGAGAAAAATAAGAAAGTAAAAATAACTTGTTATCCCACCATCCATATGTAAGCAGCAGAAAAACTTATGGAATGTGGAATGTAGTGTATATTTTTGGCTCATAAAATATTTTTCTTTTAGTTTTGTACATTTATGACTACACTGATATTATTTTAAAAAGAGAGCTTTGGTAGACCATAAATCATACATGTATAAATTGCCTTATACAAATTTTTCTTCACTAATGTTATATAGTAAAAGACTGTAGGGAATGTTTTGTAGTTACTAACTGTAATTACAATTTAAAAATTGTAAATTGAATAATTTTCTGATGTTTTTCCAGGTTTATCTTTGGCTTAATTTTTCCAGCATGTAAACATTCATTTTAGAATTATTTTTAGATGAAAGGAAAAAAAGACATGGGAGATTTTTTTTATCTTGCTAAAACTTTCATGTTTATTTTGGGTTTTTTTTGTTTGTTTATTTTGAGATACAATCTCAGTTTGTAGTTCAGGCTGTCCCTGAACTCACTATATAGCACAGGCTGAGCCCCTCCTGCCTCAGCCTCCTGAGTGCTTGGATTACAGGCACAGGCCACTGCGCCCGGCCTATTTTCATGTTTGCTGATAATCCTGAAGTCTCAAAGTCTGCCAGTTTCAACTTGCCTTATGATGTTATAGTGATGTATAAATTTTCTGAGTGCCTTGTGCTGGAAATAGAAAAACAAGATATTACCATTGTCCTTAAGTAAATGATGGTCACATACTGTGTGATTAGTGCTGAGAAGAGGGATCTAGACAGGGTAGTGTGAAGACACAGTATAGTCGGGACCAGCTAGAGATGGGAGAGTTGTGCAGAGAGTTTCTGGCTGAGGTGACACCTGATGGAGTTTTAAAGGAACAGTGGGCAGAGCCAGGCAGTGGTGGACAGAGGGTTTTGTAGGACAAGGCTGCTGTGTGTGAAATCCGCAGTGACCGGGCACTGGGGGAACTGTGGTAGTGCACTGTGGTGTTTGGCGGTGGCAGTGGAAGGGGTTGGACAAATGCAGCTGAGTCTGGAACAGTGCAGACAAGTCACCCGAATCTGTCTGTGCTCTGTCAAGCACCACAGACTTTCTGTTTAAGCTCATAAAAGACCTTTGAAGATTCCTGAGAGGAGAGGAGAGGACAGGAGAGGACAGGAGAGGACAAGAGAGGAAAGGAGAGGAGCAAGATCTCTGGTTACTTTGACACGGGTAGGAACATGACTGGATGTGGCTTGAAGATGAATAAAAAGAACAGGCAAGGAGCCCATTCAGTGGGTTACCGGACAGGCCAGTAACCTGATGACGTGATGGATGAGCAGGCTCGGATTCAGGCTGTAGACATTCATAGTCCCCAGGGCGTTCAGGTCTAGAACTCAGGAGGGATGTTGATTAGAGTTATAGGTAGAAGTCATCCGTGTAATTGCCAAGGTGTGAACAGGGCCACTCTTTGTAGCGTGCTCCCTGTGTGTCAGGCGTTTGGCAAGCCACAGTACTTACACACACGACCTGAGTGTGTTCCCATGGTGTGGCTTGGAAGAGGTGGCTGGTTTTACAGAAGCGATTGCGAAGCTGATGTTCAGACCCTACTGTCTTTGAACTCCAAACCTTTTATTCCTGGGATAGTGCAGATGAAGGCACTAAAGAAAAAATCTGGGGTAAACACGTGAAGAGGGTCTAAGAAGGACTTTGGAGGGAAATTTCCAGGTGTTGTTGCAGAGACGGGAAAACAAGGAGAGCCCCTAGACTGTGCAGAGCAGCCCGGGAGGCAGGAGAAAACGGGGGGGGGGGGAGCAGACTGATGGAGTCTGGGCGCTGCATCCTGGAAAGGTGGGCGGAGCCAGGCGTGGCTGGGAGAAGGGTGTTCTAGGGAAAGGAGGTGGTGTGTATGCAAGCCCGGGTGTGGGGCCGTTGGAGGAACTGCAGTGCTGCAGGAGGGCATTCAGAGATGGTCTTGGACAGAAACCAGATAAAAAAACACATTTCTCTTGGTTGAAGAACAGGGAGGTAATTGAGAAGTGGTAGTGGAGGCCAGCAGGATGTCTTGATGCTATGGGTTTTGTTTGTTTGTTTCTCATCAGCATTCCAGGGATTTTGACTAAGGAAGGATTGCTTAAAGGTTTGGATGACCCAAATTATCAGAATTTTAGAGATGAAAGTGTCCCGCAGGATGTAGTAGAAAGGGGAACTTAATTTCCCACTTCTGGGACAGGCTTGCATTTCTCTGCATCTTTTGCCTGGTCTTTGTCACCTTTTTCACCGCAGGGCAGCTTTCCAAAAGCAGAGGGCAGAAGAGATGGCAGCTTTCTACCCCTGCAGTCAGATGGCCTTTCCTTCCTCAGTTCTGAAGATAAAGGTCACGGGGAAGAGCTGAGCCTTCCCCATCTTGGACGAGGCGCCATGCACAGGCCTCTCTGGTTCCTTGGGTACGAGGTCATGAGGGAACTGGTGGCTCCCCATGATTACAGGATTTGCTGGTTTCCAGTGACACGCAGGGGACACTTGAGGCAGGCAGCCTGGGAGTCTCCACTGCTAGTGCTCAGAAGGTAGAATGGGAAATCTGGAAGCAGAGAAAGTGTAGGTTCCTCTCTCAAGAACCTGCACTGTGAAAATGATTTTAGTGAGTGTTTTCAGGTAATTCAAAAGAGAATTAGACATTGATAACATTGTTTTTATAATCAAATTATTAATGGAGCTTTACTAATGAGAGTTGAAAATGTATTTGAAAAGAAAACATAGGTGTTATCTTAATGTTTATGGAGAGAAATTGCTGTTCTTGTGGGCATAGAAATTTATGTGAACAGAAAGTTAATTATGATCACCAATTTCAAAATAATTTTATTTGTGGCTACTTTATTGTCAGATGTGTATTCTCTGGGTAGTCTTCTCCGTGTTTGTGCCGGTCATAGCCATATCTGTAGAAGGAAAGCAAAGAACATTAGCATTTTCAGCAAACCCTTGAGGTCATGCAGTCCAGCATGTTTAATTTTATAGATAAGAAAGCAGAAGCCAAGGGAGTGAAACCATCACTTACAAACATAGCCCCGCCTGTCAGAAGAGCAGGGACCATTTTCCCCTTGGGCCTTTGTTTAAAGAGTGAGAAAGTTTTTCTCAAAACCTTTCCCAGCTCTTCCCGTTGCAACTCACTATCTAGAACTGGATAACAGCACCCACCTTTGAAACCTACTACAGATAAGAGCAATTATTAACTTGATTAATGCAAAACAAGGAGGATCTGCCCTCAGGAACTGTGAGGGAAGGCTGAGTACCTAAGTACTCACCTCTAGCAGGGGAGAATGGGCTGTGCCCTGCTGAGTGTCTGTTATGAGCACCAAGTTAAAGAATTTGCATCTTATCCTGTAGATAATGGGACCCTGCCAAAGGTTTTAGATCAGAGAACTGACCAGATTTGTGTTTTGAAAATAGCAGTATTTATAAACAGATGCACACTGGTATAACAAAATACTTTCACAGTTCCAATGGCTGGAGAATATCGTGTCAAAACATGAGTAGCTTTGTGCCTGGTGAGGGTCCAGTCTTTATATTGCTTTAGAATTTGGGGTCCTCACACAGTAGAAGAGATGGAAGGGCAAAGGAGCCTATGCAATTCTCCCAGGTGCCAATCCCAGGGCTTCCGTGAGCCAAGGTCTTGCAGTGCTGGGATCACAGGTGTGTGCCACCACATACCTTCTGTGATGAGCTAACCCTGTCCCCCAGGGCAGGGCATCACTGGCCTAAGCGCCTCTTTTAAAGGCCCCACCTAGGTACTGTCTCAGTGGTGCTACTTGAATTTTGGCTGACATTCAGACAGGACACTATGCTAGAACAAGAGGTGAGCGACACTCTTACTTTTGCCTAAAATGACATCAACTTGATTGCAGAGTTAAACTGAATTTCAAGACTCTTATATCTTCCCGTATCACAGATGGCCCCTGACTTGGAATGGTTTGATGTTGCAGTGGTGGAAAGAGATACACGTTCACTGGAAACTGTCCTTTGAAATTTGTGTTGATCTTTTCCTGAGCTAGTGACATGTGGCATGGTGCAGAGAAGCAGCAGTGGGCTGGAGCCCTCAGCCTCTCTCTCCCTTTTTTCTCCCTCAGGTGGTGGGGGGAGGGAGAGAGAGAGAGATAGAGAGAAACCAGCTCGAAACCGGGTGGAAAAAACTTGCACGAGTGCTTGGTGGCTTGTAAGTTTCTTTTAAAATTTATGCACCAGTTTGCACATCCCTCTTGTGTTCGTGGACTTGGACATACGTACCAACGTTTTTTTTTTGGTACTGGGAATCAAACTCAGGACCAGGCTGGCGCTGTGCCGCTGAGCTTTCTCCCTGGGCCCCACACCAACCTTTGAGAGTAGACAATTGTCTTACTATGATGTTTGGTTAGATGTCTTAAATTCATTTGCAGTTTATGATGGTTTCAACTTCCAGTTGACTTATCAGGTTGTAACCCCATCAGAAATCAAGAAATGTCTGTTCCTTTATATATGTGTGAACTGTGGATGCCCTGTGTTCACATTTTGTTACAACATAATTTTTTTATTTTGCTACTAGGGGCTGAACCCAGGTCTTTCATACTAAGCTACGTCTCCTGCCCCTTTTTCTTGAGGCAAGGTCTCATTAAGTTTCTAAGTTCTCCAGGTTGGGTTTGAATTTGAGATCTTCCTGCCTCAGCCTCGTAGAGTGCTGTGATTGCAGGTAGGAGACACACTACCCATAGCAATTGGTTATTTTTGAACTCTCTAAAATATAAGGAATGGATTTTAAAAAGTTAGGAATGTAACCAACCTACTTGTAAGAACCATGATCATATGTACGTATGAAGTACCCTCCAAAGGAAGAATTGAAAAAATACTAGGAAAAAGAAAGGTTAAAAAAAAAAAGCCAAGGAATACTGAGGTGTTCTGTATTGATAGTCTTGAAGCACAGGAAAGTGAAACATGTACTTACGGAGCCTGATGTGAGTTAGTACTGCCATGGGTTTGTTTGTCTGTCTGTTTTGAGACAGTCCTGCTGCGTAGCTCAGGCTGACCTCCTGCCTTGGCCTCCCCCTTGCTGGGACTGTAGGCTTACACCACCACACCTGGCTGTGATAGGGTTTTAAGCTTGTTATTTGACTTAATTTTTGTCTGCATGAAAGAGGACTGTATCCCTACCTCCTTTCTTTCCCTCCCTCCACCTCTTTTCTGTCTCTCCCTCTCTTTCTCTTCTCTCCCTCTTTCCCTCCTTTTTCCTCTCTCCTCCCTCTTTTTCCCGCTCCTCTCCCCCCTCATTCTCTTTCTCTGTACAGTTTTTTTGGAGGTGGAGGGGTGAGGTCATTAAGTTGCCCAGGCTGGCCCAGAACTTGGGATCTTACTGCCCTAGCCTCCCACGTAGGTGGTATTAGCCATCCCTGGCTTCCCATTTTTCTTATGAGGAACTGAGGCTCAGGATAATTAACTTCCGGAAAGACTTCCTAGTAATCGTTAAAAGAGCCACAATTTGATGCCAAGCCTGTCCTGTCCTGGAAGTTGCATTACTTTGCCAAATATCCCTATCCTGCATCGTTCCAACACATTTAAAACAATAGCCTTTGACATGCCTTCTCAGACATCTTGAAAGACTGAGCAGGAGTGGGCATTACCTACCGGAAGTGCTCATCAAGGGAGGTGCAGACCTTGGAGGGGAGGCAGAGCAGCTCTCACCATTGTTCTAGTGTGTGGACAGTCACCTGTAAAAGCTCTTGCCAAGACTCTGGGGTCACTAATGACTTTATTGTCAGAACTCTGTTTTCCACTGAAATACGGTGTAAATTAAGATTCTGACCCAGTTTCCTGCCCCAGCTTCCTTCTCCTTTCCTAACTCTCTTTTAGTAGAACCTGTCCTCCCCTTGGGCTTAATACTCTTTAGTGAGTGTCTTTTAGGTTCTTTAATTAACACTTCTTCAGATCGACTAACTCTGCACTCATTACTAATTGGCCAGGAAGCTCTTCATACTCTATCTCTGAAGGCTGGGTGTGGTGTCGCACACTTGTAATCCCAGCACATGGGAGGCTGAGGCAGGAGGATCATTGCAAGTTCAAGACCAGCTTGGGCTACAAAGTGAGCTCAAGGCCAGCTTGAATTTCATAGTGAGACCCTGTCTCAAAAAGACAAAAAAACCCCACCAAAATCTATATCTGAGACTACTATACAATAGAGTAGACCATTGTACAATAGAAAAAGATGTGCTACCTACCAAAATTGAACCTTTTTGTTACACCAGTCGTCTAGGATGGTATACAAACAAGGAAAATGTACAGTACCTATTTTTCATACCTTAAAAACACATCTGGAACTGTTTCAACTAACTTAAAGTAAAATAAATGCCAGGGCAGATTATACCATACCTTTTCTTTTTACTTAAAAAAAAAAGGAAATGGAAAACATACCACTTCCAGAAGGCTCTGACAATGAATTGGATATTGAAATGGTATTGGTAATAATGTATATTTATATATGCCACATTTTCCTCCATGCGCCAGCCATATTTGCTACATATGTGCTGGGTATTTGCCAAGTGAGGGGAATGTTAGAGCGTAGAGAAGATCATCTTGTTTAGAAGTGGTTTGACTCATGGTAGAAACAAAGTCGATTATACTTCCTGTCCCTTCCTGATCAAGTTATTTTCCCTTTTTCTTCCTCCCTTCTCATCCTTCCCTCCTTCATCCCCCTCATCTCTCTCTTGTATTTAAAAAAAATCATTTTATGTCTGTCTTTCACTAACGTCAGAATTCTCTTTCAGCAATGACAAACTAGAAATTATGTATCAGAAAAGTATAATTTTCACGAACCTAAAAAGTTATATAAGATATAGAATAACTTAATATTGGTTTTACCATACCCTCTAATTTGAAATGGAGTGAAATGCTTCTGTGGTTAAATCATAGCTCTTGTGCTGTTTGCTATAAAAGTTTCAAGAATATGTATTTCAAAAAAAATTTTTTTTAAGTAATCCAAAACAAATGCAACAGAGCTGAGCATACTTAAGACATATTTTCCGAATTTATCTTAAATCTCTCTGCTCAGAGGGTTTTTGTGTGTGCAGGGACTGGGACTGGCCCGTGATTTCACCATCTATCTCCGTCCTGGATTGATTGCACTGAACACCACAGAATGAGTTGCATGTGGTCCCACTTTGTCTCAGTTTATAGGACCTCTGGGTTGGAACCCCATTTGATCAGTGTGAAGCCAACCATTGCAGAAATTTGGCCAATGTCAAAATTCTAAATATATCCACACACACGTATATTCCGGTTAGAATGTCATTATTCCTGACTGAAGTAGTGGTTGGTGTTATGCATTGCTTTGGTGGTGGTTATGCATAAATTACTGATGACATTTACAAAACAATTTTTTAAAACTCCCCCATGTTGATGGTACCACTCTGATGCCACCCTGGTGATTAGTGTGGATCAAAACTGATATTAAAAACACTTTCAAATAAAAATTATGTTTGCATCAAAAATCTTTCCTAAAGATGGGACAGTGGTGGAGTACGAAGGTTATATTAAATCTAAATGTAGACTTGATTCTTCAGTTTGAAGAAGAAACCCATTGCCAACTTTTTAGTTTTGATGTTTGCTCAGTGTGGGCTATTTAAAAGGAAGAGGAGGGGGTCTGAGGTCTGTTTGGAAGCTGAGTTGTGCAGGTGGGGTGGGAGCCTCCATGCCTTCGGGTTCACTTTAGCTGTGGGCTGAACCAGGCTGGCGAGAGTAAGTCCCCCCTCAGGGCTCCCCTCGGCCTGTTCTCTGTTCCTGTCTGCTGCTTGCTGTATTTGTTCATTGCTCCTCCTCCCCTGCTCCCTCTGCTCTTCCTTTCTGTCTGCGTGACCACGTGCTCCGCGTCTGTGTATCTGGACTGCCTTCGCTCGCAGTTCCATGTGAGTGTTAGCAGAATGAAAGCCAGATGGACCAGCCGTTCCCACTGTTATCTCCCAGCCCACTCTGGCAAGCCTCCCGCGCTCCCTCCTTCTTGGCATGACAGAAATATTTGCCTTTATTTAGGGAGACTTGTATTTGCTGCTGTACCTCTTCCCTCAGCTGCAGCATAAGCGGAAAGCTATTTATTCCCTTGTTGCTGAGGTTGGTTGAGGTGAGTAGAACGCGCAGTGAATTTATTGAAGAAGCACTTTTGAGCCTACCTAACTTCTGTGTTTTTCTAGAATAAGGGACTTACTGATGCTGGTTGTCATAGTCTCTGGAATAGCAATATGAAGAAAAGTTTTTTAACAATAGCATAAAAGTGGTGAGACTCTCTCTGCCATTGTTTCATTCAGAACACTTTTAATGGCCTTGGACTCATTCATTGTGATTCAACCAGTAGTAGAGGTGAGGTAATAGAGATCCAGAGACTGTTAGTAGATCATCGTGAAAAAGGCACTGATTGGAATAATGATCATTTTTATTCCTGTATTACATTTTCCCTAATATGGTTTTGACATTATTTCATCTTTTAAAATGTTATATTTTATTGCACCCCAAGTCCAATGAAGCTGCTTTGAACAAAAGTTAGGTTACATTTGGAATGGTGATAGTAGTAATTTGGGCTTTTCATTATCTTTTAATAATTACCTTTTAAGTAATTTCGGGAATTTCCCATTCTGATTATCACAATATTTTTAAAAGGCTTTTTCTTTATAGTTTAGTTTGCTTTTGTAAATGTTCAAGTGTAAAATACTTGTTTCATAAGCAACAGAAACACCTCAAAACGTGGGGGTGTGTTCTCATGGTTTGTAGAAATATCTAAACAAAAGAAATTCACTGTACTAAGGATCTATTGCTTTGATACGTAGATTAAGAAAAGTAGTTTGCAATTTTAAGAGGAAAGTATGCTTAGGAGAAAACAGCTCTGAAGTGCACATGTTCGTTGTTGGCGAATCAAGAAATTTCTCCCTGTCTGTCTTGTCCTTTGCAAGGTAATAGGATTGTCTTCAGTGTTTGTTCTCAGTTTGAGACTTTAACATTCTGTGTCTGAGATTATTAATTGGTGTATTGGCCTCATTTTTTAAAATGACAGGTCATAAATTCATGCATTCTCAGTAAATAATGGCTTGAATTCATTGTGAAACATAAAGCACTTATGTAGTGGTGATTTTAAAACAGAGCAGAAAGAATTGAAAGGAGAGAGATGTCTGGGAGAGAGAAACTGTTTCATCTAATAGACCAGAACACTAAGCAGGGAAAGCGGACGGATGGCAGGTGTTAGAGAAATTCACCGCCAAGAGCTGGCTCCTGCCGCTGTCTCACCTGCATAGCAGACTTCAGGATTTTCGTTATTTCTGAGCTGTCAGGAGGAGTTCATTATCATCTTTCTTTCTCATCTGTTCTCTACTTTTGCTAATGTTGATTTCAGCTCCAACTAAAGTTGTGCTGGTGCATATAACGCTACTAAGGTAGCATCTGCCCAAGCCAGAAATAACAATAGGATATAATATAACCTAGTTACAAATGAGGTCTTGCCATCTGTGCTACACCTTCTTAAGTGCGGTTTGGATGATCAAATCCTGATTTAAACTTCCATAGAGAAGCATATTTTATTGATAGAAGATGTTGCATTTCTTCTGTTCACTTGCTTTTTAAAAAGATAAACCCCACTTGAAAACTAAGTTGCTTAACGAGTGAGATAACCTGTTCCTGGTGGCATCCTCCAGATCGTACTGAGAAGCACTCCACAATGCCAGACTCACCTGTGGATGTGAAGACGCAGTCTAGGCTGACTCCTCCAACCATGCCACCTCCTCCCACCACCCAAGGAGCCCCAAGAACCAGCTCATTTACACCGACAACATGTAAGTGGTCACGTCGGGGTTTCATGTTTCAGTTTTGAAGTTTAAATTAATTGCATGTAAAATGTCAAGGGAAAATAAAATTTAGTATCCGTGCAAATGAAAGAAAAAAAATCATTCATTTGCCAGTGAGTAGGTGATGAAAACAAACCTATAGCTTAGGTATAATTGGTATAACTGCCAATATTTGCCTGCCTTTTATTATTTCAGAGTTGTAGTCTACTATGATTTTAGCAAATGAATAATGCATTTGTTCTGAAACTCTGGTTGCTACCCCTGTAATCTTTACGGTGTGTGAAGCTCCTTAATTTGGACATTTTGACTTGGAGCATGGAAATACGCCATACTTATTTCTAGGTTACTTCTGGTCTTCTAATACCGCTTTTTTCTATTTCAATCTGTTATAAATAACATTAGAAATTGGACTTTCTTAAAAAGAGTATTGCTATATGCCACACTTTCACACAGAACTATCTCTGAAATGGGTAGCATTTTTGTTTTAACTTGGTCAGGCTTTCATTAAACCCTTAGCCCATTCTTTGCTCAAGCCCTCCATTCTGAGTCAGTGGAGTGTACTCCTTTCTGTATTACCCAAGGAACGGACAGCATGTTCTGACAGAAGAGCGACTTCTCTTGCTTTTCTCTCTATTCCAGTGGGCATAGTGGATAGTTTTGTTTTAATCAATCTCAAAGTTCTGGTTAAAATTGTCATCCAGGATTTGTGAAGCTAACGACTATTATCTATTGCAGATAGTGTGATTCACAGATCATGTGCCGTGAGATCTATACAAGTGAAAAATAAGAGGCTAGTATAGATCCACAGGATTGTCAGGGGTCGGCACAATACACATCTTAGGGGATTTGTCCAGTGCTGTCCTGTCCTCTAAAAGGCTTTTCCTGATGTGCAAGGAGAAGAGGACTGTGACATGCCAACCTGAAACCCTATCATCTTATGTTTAGTTTATTGTTACCTAAGGTCATGGTGATAGGCATGTGTCTCCTGTGGGATGGCCTGGTGAGCTATCATTTCTTGACAGGGTATTTGGTACTCACGTGGGATAAGCACCATGTTATTACCGTGAAAAGAAGTTTTTAAAGAATAACAGCGTCCTTCCAACTTCATCAGACTGTTACTGGAGATAGCCAAAATTGTAGCAGCAAGATGGGTTTGGTAGAGATCATTTTGTCAAATTAGTTGACCCAACAGGATGCAATCACGATTTTCTTTAGTGAGGAGTGTGCAGATTTTTCTAGCCTCATTCTGATGGATTATCATCTGGGGTTCAACTACATTTTATTGGAAATGAATTTACGGAATTACTACCAACGTGTGCTCTTGGTTGGGTTGAGGTGTCCCCTTTTAGTTTCTTGCGATTACTCCTCGGTAAAGTCCATTTTGGCTTCATACGTGAAATTGGCATTTTTGCCAAGTAAGTGGTTAAGAAATATGAGGGAGAAAATAGCCTTCTAATTGGGTGGTATAAGGTGAAAACTTGAAAGCCCCTATTTCTATAAACACAGCTGTCAGTTGTGTGTACAAAACATGATTAAAAATGTTCCGTGATAAATTTAGTCTCCACCAAATGTACACTTTTTCTAGGGGAGCAGTTGAGGAAGGAATAGCCCTGTTATATTGATGTGAGTCTGTGACAAAAGGCTGACATCCAAAGCTGTTTGTTCTGTGTTTGAAGCATTTCAGGTGGCTAGCATATGTGCTCGCGGAGGCAGGGCTGGCCCCGTGTTCCTGCAGGCTCGGTTTGTTACCAGCTTCTGTGCAAATGCCGGGCCTCCTGTGTGCGGAGAGGACCCGGTTGGTGATAGAAGAGACTCTAGTGAGCCTGTGAGGTCTGTGCGTTTTATAATATGTCCCAACTTCTTTGAAATTGCAGTGCTACTAGATTTCAAGGGAAGACAACGTGGTAGCAATTGCCTTGTGCATATTCTCTGTAAATTTATGTTCTCCTTCAATTTTGTGCCCCTGACAGTAACTAATGGCACCAGCCATTCACCTACCGCCTTGAATGGCGCCCCCTCGCCGCCCAATGGCTTTAGCAACGGGCCTTCCTCTTCTTCCTCTTCTTCTCTGGCTAATCAACAGCTGCCCCCAGCCTGTGGTGCCAGGCAACTCAGCAAGCTCAAACGGTTCCTTACCACCCTGCAGCAGTTTGGCAATGACATTTCACCAGAGATCGGAGAGAGAGTCCGCACCCTCGTACTAGGACTAGTGGTAAGTAACAAGGACCAGCCCAGGGAGAGGGGTAAGGGGCAGCACGTGTAGGAGATTTGGGCATGTAGACCCCACCCTCATAGCAATTTTGTGGGTTTTTTTTTTATTTTTTTAAGACATGGTCTCTTTATGTAGTCCAGGCTGGCCTTGAACTCACAGTAATCCTCCTGCCTCAGCCTCCCCAGTGCTGGGATTACAGGCATGCACCACCATGCCCGGCTGCTCACAGCAATTTTGTTGTAATAGTTTCCATATCAGAGATGATGTACAAGTCTGACTAAGTCTACAATAACAAGTTTTCCAATTCTGGATTATGTATTGACCTCCACCATGGTTTCTTTTACTATGTGACTCATAAAGAAAAAGCTGTAGAGCTAGGTATGCTGGTGCGTGTCTGTAATCTCAGCACTCTGGGAGGTGAGGGCAGAGGGTTGCAAGTTCAAGTTCACCTGGGCAACTGAGTGACTTCGTGAGATCTTGTCTCAAAATAAAAAGGGGTGGGGTTATAGCTCCATGTGAAAGTGTGGATTCCACCACCAGTACAAAAAAATTATTATTTCTATATATACAAATTTATTATCTTATCCATAAATATGTATGCGTGTGTATAAACATATGTATATATTGATATGTGAATATATACATGCAGGTGCGTATGTGTATGAGTATGTATGTGTTTGTGTATCCTTGTTTATGTATATTTCAATTAGCACGTGCTCTTGGCATTGTTAATGTCTTTCACATATACAATGGTTTTGTTATGACTCACATCATCTAATTGGGTGCTCATTTTAACTTAGTTGCTTTGAGGAGTTTTTACTGATTTAGTTGAACCCATAGAACAAGAAATACTCTTTTCTGTTCAACCTTGGTAACAATTGTGTTTTTCTCCCCAAACTAAAAATTTTTTTTTTTTGAGACAAGGTCTTGTTATGTAGTTTAGCCTGGCTTTGAACTCACTGTACAGACCAGGCTGGCCTCAGATTGATGGCAGTTCTCCTGCCTCGGCCCCCTGCATGCTGGGATTACAGGTGTGCACCACCCAGCCCGGCTTAAATCTAGTTAGTCGAGAACAGAATTGTTACTTTGGCACATTATGCTGCGTTCTGTACATCATAACGCTGCAAATGAGAACATGCATCATTTTTGTTTTGCTTCCTAAATCTCATAGATTTGTGGTCATTTTCTACACAAGTGGAAGGATTCCCTAGCATTTAGGAAGGCCATTTTCCCATGGAAACTGAGTGATCGAGTATCTCAGTCTTTCGTCCATGCTTAGGCTGGAATTGACCTTAGGATGACAGGCGGCCATTTCCCTTTTCATGAAATGCATTGTTTATTTTTATTATGTGGCCCTGTCATAGGCAAAGCAGTCCTAGGAGACATGCTTAGTCTTTCTATGCTGTACTTGGCAGAGGTTTTACAGTTTAAGTCTTAGCAATTAACTGCTTCTCCGTCGTCCAGGAACAAAGGACTTTCCCATTTCCCACTGTCTTCCAGCTCTCCTTGTGCACTTCCAGAGTGCAGAGTCACTGCACAGAGTGTCGCTGTACCTTAGGCTTGGTGGCCGTCACTGATCTTTCCCTTTTCATTCTTCTTTTGAATTTTGTGTGACAGACTTGCAACAGGCATATATGAGAGACCAGAAAACCACAAAATAAATCTAAAGCAATAAATGTATCAAGTGGTGAATGTTATACATAAAAAAACCTTATAAATTTGGTGTTCTTTGGTAAAAGTGGTTCCATAACTTAAAATGTAGAAATACTTCAGTGGAATTTACTACATATTAAGTGTAAAACTTTTAAATGAAGTTTTTTGGTTTTGTTTTGAGACAAGGTGTGCTATGAGGTCCAGGCTGGCCTTGAATTGGCTCTGTAGCGAGGCTGGCCTCCAACTTTTTTTTGTTTTGACACCGGGAATCGAACTCAGGACCTTATGCTTGCCAAGCAGGCACTTGTACCGCCAAGCTATATCCCTGGCCCCAGCCTCCAGCTCTTGATCCTCCTGCCTCAGTACTTGGATTATAGGCATATGCCACTATGCTCTACCTGATGGATATACTTTTTTAAAATGTTTGTTTACATTTACACTTTACAAAAGTTAGTGAAAGTCATTAGTGGTGCCTTGCATATAACAGTGAACATTTGTCAACTATGTGAATAGAGAACATGCTTTTGTTTTAAGCCTTTGACTACAGGCCATTTTAAATCTTAGGATTTTAAATCACACCTTTTGATGACATGATTTTTATATGATTTTACGTGTGGGCAAACTGAGGTATACAGATGTTAAATAAAACAAGGCCATTCAACTGATAGTGACACACTTGTGATTGAGATTTTAGTAATGAAGTCCTGTTAAAGCACATGATGGTATTTTTTAGATGCCATTAAGAAAAATTGCAAGGTCAGACATGGTGGTGCATGCCTGTAATTCTAGCACTCAGGAGGCTGAAGCAGGGGGATTGCAAGTTTGAGGCCAGCCTGGCCTACATAGTGAGCTCAAGGCCAGCCTGAACTATATAGCAAGACCCTGTCTCAAAAACAAAATAAAACAAACCCAAAACCAAAAAAGAAAAATGTTAGGAAGTTCTGTCCTTTTGAAAATGAGTCATGAAAACAAAACGATAGATAAAATAAATTAGCTCCCTGACCTGGATTATTAATGGTGGGAGGTTGGCATTTGTTCAGCGTTTCTGAGATGTTTTGAGTTTGGGGTATGAAAAGCTGAAAATTTCTCATTCTTTGTCATAGGAAATGCAACTACACAACACGGGTGGCCAATATTTTAATGATATTCAGTCATGAAAACCCAGATTTTTGTCCATTATCAGAGTTACTGGAGGGACTGAAGCCATGGACCCGGAAGTTACAGTTGTGGTTCTGCCTAGGGACCAATCAAAAATGAATCAAAAGTGTGGTTATTCAGTGCCTGTTACAATAGGTAACTTAAGCAGTTGCTTTTATCAACACACTTTGGCCAGGGTAGGGAACAAGTCCTGAGCTTTTGGGGCTTATTTGTTTATATGGATAGATTTAGACTGAATTGAGGTCATTTTGTTCGGGCTCTTTTGGGCTGAGCAGTGCACATTACCTCTGGGTTAAATGAAATGTCTTTGAGAACTAGGAATTTTTTTTTTCCATCTATGGAACTCAGTGACTCAGAAAGGACGGAGGCCTTTACTTTGGCTTCATTAGCATAGCACACTACCCAGCCCAGCTGATCCCCTTGAGCAGAGATGCTGCTGCAGACAAAGAATGCAAGGTGAGAGTAGAGGAGGAGGAAGAGGGTAACATTTCCACCAGCAATAACAACAGTTACATGTAGGGTGGATCTCTGACACTTGCCTTTGGCCTTTCGAGTCATCTGTTTATGTTTAAATGCATCCCAGTGCGTTTATTTTCCACAAAGGTAACATTTAGAACAGTCTTCCTTTTGCAGGGACTTCTCTGACAAACTCTGCTGATGTCCACATGCATTATTCTCCAAGTACCATATTTAATGTGGTTTACTTTTAGATGCAAATTTTAGAAGTGGGATAACAATACACTATAATATGTGATCTTGTTTTACAAAGTCAGTAGTTCTTTACATTGAAAATGCTGTTCCCCCTGTATTTGTTGTCTGCTTGTTGTTACACTGTGTTGTACCAGTATTAGTAATTTATTATTTTCAGAGTGTTTACCGTTTACCCAGAGAAAGCTGAATATATAATACATGTTTTCTCCACAGAACTCTACTTTGACAATTGAAGAATTTCATTCCAAACTCCAAGAAGCTACTAACTTCCCACTGCGACCTTTTGTCATCCCGTTTTTGAAGGTATTGCACAGCTCACTGGGTTGGAAAGTATTTCAAACCAGATTGTTGCTAAGTCATAACTGTTTCTTTTTAGGAGGGGGTCAGAATTGAAGGACTTTGACTGAATGTAGTGAATGGAAACTATCTGAGTAGATATTTATGCTGGTTTCCTAAGTAATTCTAAAATTACAATGGAGGAGTATTTTAAATAAGGTAAGGTGATAGAGTTTGGAGAAGAGTTCAGAGAAGTATTGAGACATTGCTTTAAATAAAGATTTGGGGGGTGTTTGACTTATGAGTTGTGTTTTACATCTTAC
>NW_004955417.1:8603038-8630538 GCF_000276665.1 Chinchilla lanigera | reverse complement strand
CAAGCACATATTTTACCCTCCAGTATTATAAAATTTGCTGTTCCAAGTTTCTTTAAAACAGGATGACTTTGAAAGCTGGCCCTTATGTGTTACCCAGTGAACACCGTACAGTACCTGTTGAAGTGGGGTTCAGTGGGTACTAAGAGAACACTTTAGGGAAGCTAGATGAACTGGGTGAAGATAACAGTTACAGAACAGAGTTAATAGATGATATTTTTGCTGAAAAATTTTATTTGCTAGCCAATATTTATCCACCAGGCACTCTAGTCTCATCTTTGAGAGTTTTACAGTATGAGAAATGAAGATCCTTCTCCCTTAACTCTGCAAATTAGTTGCTGAATTTAGGCATGCATGTGAAACTTCCCATGTACCTTATTAAAATAATTCTCACAAATATTTCATCCTTATGTAGTTATTTGTTGACATAGGAACGTGAAGTTTTATCGGTATTGTACATCATAATTGTGAAATAGGGAGGCCCTTAAAATGAAGTTATGTTCTAGAAGTTATTTGTCATATGCTCCCTCCTTTCTTATCTCTTCTCTTTTCCCTATTTCACCAGGCATGGGTGTAATTGCCTTTGAGAGGTTAACACCCTGGCACAGTTCCAGATTCACAGGAGCTTAAGATCCTTGCAACTGCTTAGAGACCTGTGTCTGTGACCGACTTAGCTACCCTTAAATATATTAGCTGCTGTGCAAATCAGAATATTATTAAAAGCCAGCAGTTTACATGCAGTTATTACATAATCCTGTGCTAAGCAGTTTTTTTCCTATCTCTGGAATTTTTTGTGTCTCAACATTGGACTCCTTAATATTTAAAACTGCTAAAGCAGAAAGTTAAATAATGATTTACTTCTAACATATTATAGATCCATCTCCTTATATGATCCACCAATACACTCCTTTGGTGTTGCAAGTTATACTTTCTAGGTCATGTTTAAGACTGAATAGAGTATTTTAAGTTCGCTATTAAGGGACACTGCTTGCTCCAGGTTTCTGAGTGGTAGTGTCTGTAGAGGATGGTGGTGTCTGCAGGAACCAAGGACTGGCTCAAGGAGGGACTATTTATATGTGTGTTCTGTCCAGTTAGAGCCCCTTAGGTTCAGGAAATGCCTGCAGTATTGAGATATTTCAGCATCATATAGTCAGGATAATATAGGAAAAGAATTAAGGAGAGACTGGATGGTACATTGAGAAGAAAAAAATTTATTTTGGGGGACGATATGATAGGAAAGATTTAGATAGCTGTGGTGAATGTAAAGATAATCCTCAGGCAAAATTGAAAAGGGACATGACCTAAACTAGAATTCCTAATTGCTAAATATCTATAGTAGGGAATATGAAAACTTGTTTTATCTGTTGCTTTCATTTAAACAGTTGTCTCACTGTCTCTCTCTTGTGTTCAGTTCTCCCCCCATATATAGATGTGTATATACATGTTAATTTTATAATATTGTACTGTTAAAGCTAAAGAGTCCAGATGAATATTTCTCATATGTATATACGTGGGGGGCTTTGGTACTGGGGATTGAACACTGAATTACACCTCCAGCCTTTTTGTTTTATTCTGAGTCACGAAGTTGTCCAGGCTGGGCTCAAACTTGTAACTCAAATTTGTGAGCTACCTGCTTCAGCTCCTCAGTCCTAGTATTTTTATATAACATAACTTCAGGCTTTCCTGGGACAATCCTAAGGTAAGCGCTGAGTCGTATGTTAACATTGACATGAAAATTCCTATTAGATTCCACGGATGCTCAGCATTCTTGTTCTGATCTCTAGCTGTGTGTGCGCACATTCAGTCAGGTAGAAAGCTTTCAAAGCAGCTTTCGTCTTACTGTATGTTTGGGTGCTTATCGACAGATGCTGGAATCAGAATTCATACAATTAATTTTCAGATGGAGCATCCTTTTTCAAGTAGAACCCTGACGTATTTGTTATAATGGAACGATGGTAAATAGGTTTCCTTAGAGTTAGGAGGAAGGGTAATGAGAATATGCGGTGTAAATACATTTGTATCTTATGGGAATTTGATCAGAGCCAAGGCAATATGGGCCTCTACAGTATTTTTTAAAATATATTTCCTGCATCTTGTTTGCATACACATCTTCTTCCCTAGTTATTTATCTGTATATCCAGCTCTACTATATGAAATTTTATAGAGTATGGAGCTGTCTGACAGCAGAGTTTTTTTGTTTTACTGAATGTTTTGTTGGTACATATGGTCTGCCATGGATGAGCAGCCTCGGTGAGATTTTGGAGTCTATTAAACTGGCTCATTAAAAAGATCAATCTGTTTCTGCAATAACACTGGGAGCCATCAGTCACTAAAAGAGGGAAAAACTGACACCTGAGGAGAAAACACATTTTGGTAATTTGTTCATGACATGTCACGAACAAAAGAGCGCTCTATATTTTGTTTACAACTTCGGGGGTTTAAATTCTATGACGATTGCTGAGTTAATGTACTAAGCAGTCATCACATGTTTGGGGGTGGGTTTGGGCGGGTTGAACTTTCTTCTCAACCTGAAATATTATTGTTGATTTTTTTTCTTTTTAAAAATATTATTGTTGTTTACAGATGATTTCATACTCCAGGGAAAGCCCCAAGGTTTTTTCCTTTTTTTTTATTTTTCCATGTATTGGACTGTGACATATTTTCTAGTTTCTTTTAAGAACAGCTCAGGGTAGAGTCCCTGATTCATAGTTCTTTGGTAGAATACCCCAGTACTCAAGTTAAAAAAAGATAATGTTCATTTAAAATCGTGCTATTTTATCCGCAGTATTAGGGAAAGGAAATTCTGATTTGTTAGTACCATGTCAGTTTGGTATTTGTCATTGATCTTCATTCTTTTTTCTTTCTGTGGTGGAACGTGCTGAACAAGGGGCCTGGGGCTTCTCTTGGAGCCAGTTAGATGGGAGGAAGCTTCCCACACAGAGACCAGGAGCTGTGGGTGCCGTCATCCTGCTTGCTGTGATTGCTCAAAGGCGCAAACACTTCCACGTACAGTTAGTGCTCTGCCCCGTGGAGGCTGCAGAGTCACTGAAAGTGACCAAGGTTTTAGAAGAATGCTTGTCATCCCTGTCTTTCCTTTCCCACAGCCTTAATATTGAAGGTTTTTGTTCAGATTTGCCTTTAATGTTGCGTTCTTACCTGTGAGGCTCCTTTTCTGACTCAGAGGACTTTTCTTGCTAAGAAATCAAGCGTAGTGGCCTTCGTTTTTGTATGGTCGCTGTTGGTTTTGTTTTCTTCTCTTTCCCCCCATTATCTCAAATGATTGATGCTGTTCACCCCCCTCTCATGTATCATCATTTAAATATGACTGCGCTGCACGTTAGCTCCAGTTTAACACATCTAGAGCTCTATGACAAAGGGTATTTAGTTGGATTAATAACTTTTTTCTCCTCCCTTATAATTAAATATTTCCTAAGAACCTTAGACTTACATAATTTGTTACCTAGGAGGGATCTTACCACTATACCAGCCCAATCCCTCCTCTTCATGTTGAAGAAAACAAACCTCAAAGAATGTGCTTGAGGTCACAAAGCATCTTGGTTGAGAAGCCAGCATATTTACATACCTGAAATCTTCCAGGTGCAAAAGATACGTTTTTTTTTTGTTTTGTTTTGTTTTGGTTTTTTTGGTCCTTTTGAGATAGGGTCTGGCTATGTAGGTCATGTTGGCCTTAAACTCATTTTGTAGCCCAGGCTGGCCTCACAATCACAGCAATCCTCCTGCCTCAGCCTCCCAAGTGCTGCGATTATAGGCATGTGCCTCCACGCCTGGCAAAAGATATATTCTTATGTGCAGGGTTGAAATAAAGAAAGCTGAACTAAGAATGGGTTTTTTTTTTTTTTTCCTGACTTTCTCTCATTTATTTCTTTTCTATAATCAAGTGGGTAAATGCCACAGCATAATATTCTGAGGTTAGGAGACACAGTGAGCTAGGTTTTTTGGCTTAATGAGCATTAGAAAATGCTGAAGGTTAGAGGAGTGAAAGGCAGTCTTTGAAACAGTGTGGGTCAGGAATGTGAGCTCGTCCTTATATTACCCATCAGCTGGACTGGGGAGGTCCACTTCTTGTTCTGTAAGATGAAACAAGTTTCAATACTTTCATCTTTCTAACAAGAAATAGGGGGTACCTTTACAAAAAATCCTAACAGTCAATTGCACAAGTGAAGAATGCAATTTGTGTGCTCTGTTGCATTTAGTATTCCATGAGAAAGAGGAAGTTTTATGTTCATTCTTTCTTGTTTTCTGTTGCACCTTTTATGAGTTCCTCAGTTTTTAAAGTGTGCTATCCCTGTAGTTGTGTTTTACACTCATCACACCCATGGTGAAGCCTGCTAGGGAGCTAGCACTAGCTTCCATTTATGCGATGACAACGTGGTTGTAGAGGACACTTGGATTTCTCCACTTCCAGCCTCAGCCTTAACTTGTAGGCTTCTTGCTTCTACTCCTCATGCCTTGGTATGTATTCCCACACATGGTTTTTGCTCCCCTTCCCAATTACCTGTCTTGGTCTATTCGTACTTCACAGCCTGACCCATCTCTATTGTGTGAATGAAGGCTTCCCAGTCCTTAATATTGTAATAACAATTGCTGTCTGCTGAGCACTTAGGATGGGCCAGATGCTGTTTGGAGTAATTTTCACACTAGCATAGAGTGTGCTAACATGTATCCAAGAGGGCTGGATGACACTGTACGTCAGTCCTGTGGCTGAGGAGTACTGGAGAGTCTAACCCAGGTTCTCCAGCTCAAATGCCTTTGTTCTTAAAACCATGCCTGTGTACCACCAGTGTTGTGGTGCTCCCACTCGAAGACAAGGGGCTTTGACTAACTTGGTGAGTGATAAATATGTATTAGGCTCTGGAGAGAGTCTTTTCCTATAACTCTCTCAGCTGCTCTGAGAAAATCAGTCCTGCATTTCTCAGACACAGACCCCGAGCCTCCCAGAGGTTAAGCCCTCCTGGGTTCATAGGGCCAACAAACTGCCGAGCCAAGTAAAAGCTAACTCCTTGTCACCACAAATGCTCTGGAGAGAATATATTCTGGAATAAGCTTCCTTTTTCTGTTTCCCCATACCAGATTATTTGTAATGTGTTTTTATTGTTGTTTGATTTTGATTTTTTGAGACAGGGTCTTGTTATGCAGTTCAGGCTAGCCTTGAGCTCATTATGTGGCCCAGGTTGGCCTTAAACTCACAGAGAGCTTCCTGCCTCAGCCTCCTGAGTCCTGGGATTACAGGAGTGTGCCATCATGCCTGGCTCTGCATTTGCACTGTTTTTATGGTATTTTCTGTGTACAGATCCTGCATGAAAGTGTATAAGTCTTATAGCTCCAATTAAATCATTTATGGTAAAATAATTATCTCAATCTTATGGAGGGTGAAGGGGATCATGTCTCATTCACCTTTGCATTCCCATTGATGTTTAGGCTCTATCATAAACTTCAGCATTACACATAAGGGTACCTAAAACAAAATAAAGCAAAATACATGAAACACCCCTCCCACTCCTGGAACGAATAAACAATTCAAGTTCAGTTTAATGCAGGCATTTTCAATACTATATCAAATAACATCCCCAACAGGCTTTATTTACTTATTTGGCTTTAAAAGATGTGCCTCTGAAATACAATAGTGAAAATAGCCGCCAGCGGCCCAGGAACCAAATGCTGAGCTTGGTTCACCGAGGAGAAAAAAGCTGGAATGCTACAGTCCTGGACTATGCAGATGACAAATTAGAATAAGAAAGAGTATTTCCAGGCAGCAGGAGGAGTCGAAATGGAATACTTCAGCAGTGGCTGCGATTAGGAAGGGCTAGGGGACAGCCAGCCACAGGCTGTCTAGCTGCTGAGCAGATGGCCGGCATCAGGAGGCAGGTGACGGAGGAGAAGTCCACCTTCCCGCCTCGGGAGGGAAGGCTCAGGCGGCTCCAGGAACCTGTGCGTTGTAGTCCTTGAAGGTCCGCGCATCCTGCTCGTGTGTCTACAGTGGCAGACACCCACCTGCCTCTTATTTACCTCTGCAGCATTCGCACGCTGCCCAGGAAATTCTCTCTCCCTGGTGGTGGTTCAGCCATGGACAGATTAAAGGCGCTTCTCTCTGTCTGGCTCAGAAGTGGGGGTGCCGTGGTCCCCGCTCTCTGTTCTTTACTGTTTAATGTCCCACTTCCTCCAAAGTGATAGGAAAACACAGCAGCCACTGCAGGTTGTCATGAAGAATTAGGTTGGATTTTCTTTTTAAGGAGACAGGGTCATTTGTAATCTAGTTCGTTGTGGATGCATTATTCCACACCAAAAGAAACATATTATGTGAAATTCTTACTGAAACTTGCACATTTCCTCACAATTTCTGTAGGCACCTCTGACGGAGTTATTTTCTGAAAACATGATGACAAGAATGATTTTCTCCCTTCAATTCAATGTCTAGTCCTACTATGGAAACCTTAAATAATCTTGTGTGTTAGAAAAGGGAGGGGAGAGGGAGATAGGATTGATACTGCATTGTTAATCCCTTCCATCTTTTCTTTTTTTTTTTGTCTTTTAGAGACAAGATCTCACTATGTAGTTCAGACTGGCCTAGAGCTCACTTTGTAGCCCAGGCTGGTCTCAAATTTGCAGCAATCCTCCTGCCTCAGCCTCCCCAAGTGCTGGGATTACAGGTATATGCCACTATACCTGGCTGATCTTTTTTTTTAAACAGAACTTCTGCTTCCTAAAATTTAGATAGAGATTTCTAAAATTTAAGAATAAAGTAAGAATTAGAGTGAATCTCAGTGCCCAGCAGGTGTTAGACGTCAAAGGAGTTTTAGCCCCATGCCTGACTCATTTTGTCCAGGAGCCCAGGCAGTAGTGAGGGAGGGGCATGACCATGGAGACAAATGACAAGCTCATCGGGAAGACCCCAGCTCTGCTGCGATGATGGGAGGGCTGGATAACAGTGACAGGACCAAGTACAGGTGTCCTGTTATAGGAGGGAGATCTGCAACAGGTCTTAGATGCAGAGAACAAAGCTGTAGCATACTTCCAAGTGTCTACTTGGGTGATGAGACAGAAGGTGGACGGGAAACTACAAGGGAAAGACAGGGGCAGGCTGCACATGTTCACTGTGAAATACCTGTCACCAAGTAAGCGGGCAGATACCACATGTAATGTATATTTTTGGTAACAGGACTAAGGTTCCAATTTAGGGTTCTTTTCCATTCTAAGTTTATTATGTTATGTTACTTTTCCTTTCCCCAGAGCAATTTTTTTTTTTTTTTTTGTAGTATTGGGAATTGAATCCCTGGCCTTCACACTGAACTATCTCCCCAGCTCTTAATTTTTTAACATTTTGAAACAGGATCTCCCTAAGTCAGTAAGTTGCCCAGGCTGCTCTTGGAACTTGTGGGTTCTCCTGCCTCAGCCTCTCAGATGCTGGGATTATAGGTATGTGCCACTATGTCCAGTTTAGGGCAAGTTTTGTAGCAATATTTCCCTCATTTGAAGTTTTTTTATTTCAACTGCAGAAAAAAGAAACTTTTATACCTGCCTCTCTCAGTTAGATTTGTCAACTTATTGTTTATTGATTTCATAAAAGATTTTTCCAAATTTACCCATTTCTTTGAGTGTTATGTTACTTATGAACATTATTAAGGGATTATCATTTTCTAAATTTATATTTATTTATTTTTGTCTGTTTGAGAAAGGGTCTCCCTGTGCAATTCAGGCTGGCCATGAGCTTATTTTGGAGCCCAGGCTGGTCTTGAACTCATAATGATCCTCCTACCTCAGCCTCCCAAGTGCTGGGGTTACAGGCGTGCGCCACCATGCCCAGCTATTCTTCTATTTTAAAGAGAAAAAAAACCAAAAGTCATAATAAAACAATTTCAAAACAGGTTAGTAGGAGAGTTACAATAATTAATTTGTTACATATTAATGTCTTTGTAGTGGTTATTCGGACTATAAGACATAGGCATGTTATCTTGTCCAAACAATATTAGCACAAAGCTTTCTTCTGAGAAACTAGCTGTATAACTATCTTAACTATCTCGTGTATAAATATATCTTCTCTTTTCCCTGTCTTCCTTTCCCTTTTGTCCCATCATAGCTTGTCTTTTCTTTTTTCTTTTTTTGTATTCTTGAGCCAAGGTCTCACTATGCAGTTCAGGCTGGCCTTGAGTTCACTTTATAGCCCAGGCTAGCCTGGAACTCACAACAGTCCCCCTGCCTCAGCCTCCTGAATGCTGGGATTACAGGCGTGCCCCACCATGCCTGGCACAGTCTGTCTTTTCTTTTGAGCAGTTTCATCCCAATTCACAATATCTATTGTACATTTTAGATCTTATTTACTCATTCAGCTTTTCACACGAGGGAGAAAATACAATGTTTATATATGGGTCTGATTTATTTCACTTATGAGTGTGCTCTCAAGTTGCATCCATTTACCTTATAAAAGTCTCCTTCTTTAAGGCTGAGTAATAGCCCATTATGTAAAAAAACAAAAACAAAAACAAAAACCCACATCTTTTTCCTCTGTTCCTCAGTTGATGGATATTTGGTTTGTTTCCAGATTTTAGCTATTACAAACTGTGCTGCTATAAACATGGATTATCATTGTATACTAACCAAGCTTGTTACATATTGCATATGGAGCTTTAAAAATCTTTGTTTCATTTTTCAAGCAGTCAGCGTACAAGTGTGTGAATGAGGAGCTGGGGTGGGGGTGCGGCGTGGCAAAGCGTGACTCCGGCCCCTCCGCACTCACTTCCAGTTACTGTTTGCTGTTAGCCCCTTTTCCCTGTGCAGGAAACGGAGGCTGGAAGGTTAAGTTAGCTGAGGTCATGCAGGTGACTCCTGAGTGATCTCCTAGGATATCAGACCGCAGCAGAGGAGCGGCTTGCGCTTCACGTTGCCCTGGTGAGGTGCCGTTCAGGAGAGCACCTCTGGCAGGGAAATAGAATCTACTTAGGGTTTTAAGAAACCGTGAATGGCTTCCACGGGCCATGAGACACGGTAGATTTCCTTGTAGGACTGGAGTTATTTCAGGGGTATGTTGGTGTGGGATGATGGAAAATATTTAGTTTTGCATCATAACTCTTTGGAAAGGGCAACAAAGGAAAATGCAAATATGGAATTTGCCTAAGCAGATTTGTTACACTTGATTTGCTAGGAGTCTATGGTGATGGACACCTGTACTCTCCGCACTCAAAGAAGCTGAGGCAGGAGGATCACAAATTCTAGCCCATCCTGGACAGCTTAGTGACTTGAGAGGTCCTGTCTCAAAATAAGAAAGAATTTAAGAAAGGGCTGGAGGTTGTGACTTAGTGTGAAGGCCCTGAGTTCAATTCCTAGTACTTAAAAAAAAAGTGTGTAGTTGTAGGCATCTTTAATAAATGGATAGACAGATAGCAATGAAGTTGTTTTAGTTACTATTATGGACTACTTGGCTTTATAATTATACTCACCGGTGATTTGAGGAACCAATATGGCGACCCCTTTACAGCTTTATTTCTGTGAGCTCTGTAAGTTTCGATGCTTTACTGTTGGAATGTAAAGGCCATGAGCTCTATTATCTCACTAGCTCTAGAAGGAGGAGTCCCAGGGTGGGACAGCAGGGACACGACAGATGGGAGGGGCCTCCTTGCCCTACCTCTTAGGATGTCACTGCCCTTGGTTTAGGGGGAAATATTCTTTCTTTTAATATATAATTGGGTCACCAAAGTAGTAGCATTGATCAGAAAGGCTCATGTAAGGATGAAAGTAAATAAAACATAGCTGTTGGAGAATTGTCGGGATTTTTCCTGTGTCGTTTTCATTGTCACCGAAACAGAAAACCACAGATAGGGCTGGTTTGACACACTACATAGAAATGCTTCCGGGGCAGCTCAAAGATACTTAGAGGATTTTAATGTTTACCACACCAAAAACAAGCTATAAGTAATAAATTGTTGAAAGCAAAGAGCAGAAAACTTGGCTGAAGTGTTTGGCTTCCTCGCTTGTGGTTTGGCCAGAGGACCATCAGCCGCAGGACCATCAGCCGCATGTACTTCCGTATATATAGCCATCACGTGTAGCTGAATAGAATAATTAGAATATTGTAACATGGAATAATTGTCAAGTTTTTTGAACTAGAAGGAAGCTCAGAAACCTAGTCCAGTGGTTTTCAAACTTGATTTTAGCAGCAAATTTTTTGCTTTAAAAGTGAAATCATCGATGGAATCTCAATTTTTTTTAAAAAAACAGATAAGAATGGTCTTTATTGGTTGGAGGAAAAGTTCATTCTTTGCAGAAGCCCTTAAGCACCTCAGGTGGTACAGTTTGAAAACCACTGATCTAGTCCAACCCTTTCATTTTGCAGATGAGCAAACTGAGGTCCAGAGAGGTTAAGTGTCTTACCCAAGGTCACACAGCTAGTCATAGAGGAGCCAGGACTAGATCTCAGGTGTCTTGACTTCCAGCCCTGTTCTCTTTCCATTTTATCACACTACCCATAAGGTCGGTGTTGTACCAGCACCTCGCTCAGAGCTGCTCAGAGCTGCTCATAGCCTTCAGGGATTTCCCGCGGGAAATACGGATGAGAGTCGCGTAGATAGACTCTTACGAGCTAAGTCATTATTGAAAATGTTTCCTTTCACTGTTCAAATTATTTTAAAGCAATGTATTTAGGTAACGTCTGAGTTATACTGGGTACATTGGTCTAATACCAGTGATCAATATGTATGGAGTCAGTGTGTTTCAGTGCAGACATGTACTTGACAGGAGCAGCGTGGAGATTTCTGGCCGCCATTCCCACGCTGGCCAGTCTCCTGTCTCTGGAGCAGTGGATCCCATGGCTGGGCGCTGGCCTGTTCTCGTTCACATTAGACTCACTAGACTCGTTCTCTGTGCTTTGCATGCTTGTACTTTCTTCCATCTCAAACTCCTTTATCTTTCTCAATCTAGGGCAGTGGGGGCACACGTGCCACAACGAGCTGTTTGTGATCATTGGAAGCTCTCAAAGGTTCGCCATCCCTGCTCTAGGTGTGCAAATTGTCCCTGGGAACCCACTGTCGGGGAACGTAAAGGATGCACATGTAGAATCCTGTTGCCCTTGTAATCTCCGTGGCTGGTTCACTTTGCATTCAGAGGTTCCCCTGATGCTATCAAAGCCTGTCGCCAGATGCCTGGAAAGTAGGAGCAGTGTCTTCATGCCTTGCTATTATTTTATCAACTTAAAGAGGTGCAGGGAGATCTGCAGCCCCTGTGCTTTGGTGGGATTCTCATGCAGAAGATTCTCTGGGAAAGTAGGTGTTCCTCCCAACCTAGGGACAGCCAGCGTGCTGTTTCATCAGGAGACCCAGCCGCTGTGTACAACAGGTTGTGGGCTGTGATTTCAAAGTCGGACACGATTGGTTTCTGACTTCTTTGGGAGGGAGATCGAACTCAGGGCTTTTACACTAAGCTACTTTTTAAAATTTTTTTGCTCAGCTTGTTTATGTCTTATCCAGTATATTGGGTTAGTCTCTAAACTGTAGAGATATATTCAGCAAGCAAATATTTCTTTAGCCGCCCTACTTTTGTTTGAGAATCGAGGTGCAGTGATTAGTTATCAGGTCTCATTTATGGAAAGCATTCCTTGTGAGAACCCAGTTCAGTTCTGTGGATCGTCTGATAAAGTCCAGACTGTGCCTATGCTGCTGTATGACCCAGGGACCCCGGGCAGGACTCACACATTCTGGGCCCATGTTTCTTCAAGTTTAAGTGGTGACATAGATGTTCCCTGTAGTCCTAGGTAGCACTGTCCAGCTGACCCTTACGTTGGTGACCCTGGACAATGTTGGGGTTTGCGGTGTTATTTTGCTTACTCTATCAGCTCAGGTGGGTCATTGCTTGGTAGTCGGTGTCTCAGGGATGATGGGAGCATTCTACGTCTTTGCAGCCCAGATGCACAGCCAGTAGCCCTAGCAGGTGGCTGCTGAGCACCTGAACTATGAATATAGCTACTGAAGAACTGAACTTGAAGCTTTATTTAATTTGCATTAACAGCATCTTAATTTAAATTGCCGCGTGTGGTTGCTGTGTCAGATGGCACTGCTCTCAGCTGTTCTTTGCTGCAGGAGTCAGATGCCAGGTGGAGTACGTGGTCCTCGTTCATCTAGATGATGATGACATTCCACCTGATGAGTCTTCACCAACTACAACCAGGCTTAGGATGACTTGTGAGAAGCCAAGGACTCTGTGTTTGGGTGGAAATGTCATGTGTGGAGGAGACTGGTTTCCTCTTATTTGTGACTTAACCACATGAGCCTCCACTGCGAAGATGTTTGCTAATTTGACACCGGCGTGCTGTGTCCTCTGTGCAGTCTGGCGATCCTCTCGTTCTCAGCGTGGGTCTCTCTGAATTCCCCTAGGTTTCCTGGGAAGCCGAGGTTTGACAGTGTCTGGCCCAAAAGAGGAATATTCTGCTGATATAACAAGCTTAAATATGAGTGTCTGAACTGCGCTGGTTTCTGAGTACTTCACAAAACTCTCTTTCTTCCCCCCTCAGAACCAAAGAAAATGGCTTTGACAGAGAGCCTTTGCACTCCGAGCATCCAAGCAAGCGACCATGCACTATTAGCCCCGGCCAGCGGTACAGTCCAAATAACGGCTTGTCCTACCAGCCAAATGGCCTGCCTCACCCCACCCCACCTCCACCTCAGCATTACCGTTTGGATGATATGGCCATTGCCCACCACTACAGGGACTCCTATCGACACCCCAGCCATAGGGACCTCAGGGACAGAAACAGACCTATGGGTAAGACTGAGGATCTGTTCGCTTCCTTTGGGTTGGACGCTTGAAGATTTGTCATTGCTTCGTAACTGAATTTGAGGCTTGACATCTGATAGGGGTAAAAGCTATGTTGTGTCCTGTATGAGAAAACTAGGTTAATATTAATTTCTTTCTTTCTCTGTCTCTCCGTCTCATATTACTTATGACAGCACTTTTTTTTGAGCAGGGCATCATATTTAATATTACACCCTTATTTGTGATAATGAAAACACCCTGACTTTTTACTTCAAAATCGTTTTTAATGTGAGTGATTTGGTGTATAGTCTATCTGCTACAGTTTTTCTGTTTGGAGACAGTTTTGCTGTGAACTCCAGGCTAGCTTTGAATCCATGATTCATCTGTCTCAGCCTCCACAGTGCTGGAATTAGTTGCATGCCACCACAGCTGGCCTGCCGTAGAGATTTTTCTTTTATTGTATATTTTATTCAGATGGCCTCAAAGTTCATTTTGACATTTCCTATCTCCTTGATACTCCATCTTTGTAAAATACTGTATGGCATGCTATCTGTGGTTTACTTGGACAGATGTTCTTGAGGAATGCTTGATACTTTACTTGATGGTACAAATGACTCGTTAGTATTGTCAGTTTTGTATCAGATCAGAATATAGGAGTGAGTTTGGGCAAATGTGTGTTCTGTTTGCCTGTGTTCATTCCTTTTTTACATAAAACTGTTGGAGGCAAAGCCTTCAGGCAACTTTGCTTTCTAAAGAGCAAGTGTCTACCATGAACAGCAGAAAGAAGATGAACAAGGTAAGTTCTGGTGCATGACCAGTGGTCAAAGAGGTGGTGTCAGGTGTTAGGGAAGGACACTGTTCTTAGGATACCTTCAATTCCTAATTTTTGATGAGGCCAAGGGCAATAGCCAGCCCTGTTTTCTTATCTCCCATGTCCATCTCACCCACCACAGGGTTTCTTTCCTTCACTTCCTAACTAGTTGCTGGCAGAGGTTCCCCACACGGGTGATGTGGTGGGCAGGGTACTGGAAAGAAGCAGGCACAAAGTCCAAGAGCAAACCAGACTGCAGAGCTGAGAATGCAGAAGTGTGGGAGCCATAGTCGGCCAGCTGTCCACTGCTCGTATAGTAGCGACAGTGTTTTGTTTTCAGAGGGAGAGACAGCCTGATGTGCAGAAGCTTATGTTAGACTTCCAAGTAGGTTACTAGCAAGCAGGGACTGCCAAGGGTAGAGTCTTTCTCCTCTTTTGAGACGGAACCCTCAGAATTTAGAAAGCAGCAAGGGTGGGGGAAGAGATGACTGAGCCTTTGCTTGTGAGGTAGTGAATTAGTAGTTCTGGTTCTCCATAACAGTAATGTCTGCATTTATATAGTGTGTGAGACACATGCCTAAGCATATAATTTGTGCCTTCTTAATAGCCAATCTGTCTAATGTTCTCCCAGGTACTGTTTCTGAGGAGCTTTCAGAATTGCTTATGTCTCAATCCGGACTGATGTTTGACCTCCAAATCAAATATGATAACAGCCCCCTTCTATGCAAAAATCTTCCCATTATTTGTGACTTCTGGCCTCAAAAGTGTGATTACTCATTTTTCAACAGCAGTGGAATCATCAGGTCACTGTGTTGAAGGGATCCTTTGTTACAGGTGCTAGGAAACGGCCTATTTCTTAGGCAGTAAATGCTCTTTGGTGAAATATTAGTTTCAGTGTACTATAAAATAATCAGCAAGGAAGTAATTATGCTTATGTGTGATGATTATGTTTTCATCTTGTAATGTAAAATGTCCCTTTATGAGTTATATCTGTATCCATTGGTTTTATGTGATTTTCTTTAGACCATGCTCCTTACCTTTTAATTATATTAGCTTATAAAACTAATAGTGCTAATCTCTAAATATGTGCAGCTACTTAACCATCCCTAAAGTCTGGCAGATTTTAGTGTGTGCTAATGTAAAATAAAATCTTGATGAATGAGTAACAAATTATGGTGTTACATCCAGCTGCCATTTTGAGAATATAAAAATTACCATGAAGATTTACTTAATCTGGTATGATTCATGAGTGCCCATTATATGTAAGAACATAGACTCACTAGAGTTCTCTAATAAAATAACTTTGTAAGCAACATTAGTTTGTAAGTAAGATTAGGGTTTTAGCTTAGTGAGCTAAAGTCTTCTAAAACATAAACATCAGTGAAGACTGAACCCTAGTGCCAAGTTTCCCATACATGGAAAATATGCTCTTTAGTGATCGTGAGCTATTTTCCCTAGTACATCCCTCTGGTTTTATATGTATAATTAAACATTGTGCAGTGCTAAGTATTTAAGAATGTGAAGTAGAGATACTAAGAAATGTAGCATTTTCATGTGTCTTACTCTTTTCTTTTAAAGATTTGATTCTAACAAATGACCTCCAGAATTCAAAAGCTTATATTTCTTTGCTAAGTAGTTAGGCTCAAACAGGTTTCTAATGTTACTAATTTTTAGAAAATGAGATGAAGATTAGCTGTCTTCTACAAACGCTAGAATCCCATTGGCCACAGGGACCCTGTGCTCCTTAGTTAGTCCAGGTGTTAGAGCATGTACCCTTATTGACTTAATTTGCTGAACTTCTGAAACTTTTTCTTTTTTTTTAGCCAAGGTCTAGCTGTGTAGTTTTCAGGCTGACCTTGAGCTCACTATGTAGCCCTTGAACTTGTGATCCACCTGCCTCAGCTTCCAGAGTGCTGGAATTACAGATGTGCACCACCATCCCTGACTTTTTTGAATCTTTTGAAACCTCTGGAGTTCTTGGCCTTCAAAGGCAAATACTTAGATGCCACCACTAGGGAAGTTCCTATCATATTTATATTCTTATCACTCTCTGGCTGTTTTCTGTGATGTCTAATTTTACAGTAGTGCTTTTTCCCTAAAACATAGGCAACAAACAAGTCAACAAAAATTACATATTTGCAAACATTTCAACTTGAAATAATCACAACAAACAGCAATAACTATTACTTTCCCCCCATGTCTTTTCTGTTATGCAAATTACTAAGACATTTGCAATTTTACTTTTTTACCAATAGGTGGCATTGACAATTTTAACTTTTGAAGTGTATCTCTGTATGTTCTAGTTGGGCAAGAGTTTTGCAAGGTATTTTGTGTTTACTTTTTCTTTTTTTCTTTTAGCCTAAGCAAGAGGTGTCCCACATTTGTTCACTTCCCGCTGTTATTCATGAAATTGTATTTTGTGGTTGGCTGAAGAGTCACATGACTCATTTTTTTTTTTCTTTATGAACTCAAAGGATGTCTGACCACTTAGTTATCACAGAAAGTGAAATGAAGTATCTTTTAACTTTCACTGTCATTTAATTCTTCCCTGTGGTTCTCAGAGAAGGAGCTTCAATGTTTGGAAACCTAACCATATCAGGCTTAATTTGCTGTTCACAGTGTGAGGAGAGGCACTCAAAAGGATAGCTTGAGTCACTCCAAATGGAAATGTTGCCATAGCCTAAGGCAGCAGGGGCAAACGTGTCGCACACGTGGCAGGTCAGGCGTGCAGAGCCCTCTCCGTCAGCATGCCAGCCGTAAGTCACCCCAGCAGCCAAGCACTGGATAAGTTGTTTTCTAAACTTAAATCCTCAGTATTCAGGTTTAATAGTAGTGTTGTCACTTTGTGATAAATAGCTGAGATTTAGGCTGCAGTTTTGGGCCCTTGGTCTCTAAAAGGTTCGCCATCCCTGGTCTAAGGCCCTTCCTTGACAGCAGAACATAAAGGCCTTTAGCCACAGTTACTCTGGAAGAAGAAGAACACATTTCTAGGCATCTTGGATGGGAGCCTCCTATCCCATCCTTTTAGTGGGACCACATACACTTTGAATTCTGTGAGCCTCTTAGCTGACCGTCCGTGTCCATTCCTACTCACTAGTGGCACTTGGGAAATGCCTGCATGCTGCGTTTCCATAGTAACCATACGCTTGAGAACATTAATACTCCCCAACTTCAGATTAGGATTTTCAGTTTCTTGGTTTGCATGTATGTTTTTCAAATTATAACTGGTACATTAACCTTTTCTTTAAGAATATATGTTCATTTTTCATGTTGTTATGTTTTGTTAAATCAAATGAGTGTATGTACCTTTCGCATTATGCAAGCCCTTCTTCATGGCCAAATTTTATCAGTGAGGTGTGTGTATTAGGGTTGCATTCATTTATAGCTGTGCTGAAATGTGTGTGGTTTTTGGTTTTAGTTTTGCCATGCTTATTTTGGAAAAGCGTATCCCTTCCCATGTAAAATGACAATTGCTGTTTTTATTTTAAATATGGGACAGCCACATTTTAAAACCATCTACTGTTGACATCTAGGTCCTTGTGTTTATTTAGTGCTGAACCCATGGCCTTGTGCATTCTAAACATGTACCACCGAATCACACCTCCAGACCCACTTTCTTGTATTTACTAGAACATACTGATGTTTTTACTTCAGAAGTGTTGCGTGGATAATTAGCTCTGGACTTGTGATCACTTAACACTGCTTCCTCAAGTGTACAAGAAAGGGTTCTGCCCAGATGGCCTGCAAGTTCTCCTAGTTGTAATATTTTAATCATTCTAAGAAGAAGCTACTAGGTCATTCTGAATCTAAATAGGACTCGAGTCTCTAATCAAAATCAAATATATTTTCACATCTTTGGGTGTGCTTGCATACCAGACAGGGGTCACGAGACCATGTTCTGTCCATTTGTAGGGTTGCATGGCACACGTCAAGAGGAAATGATTGATCACAGGCTGACAGACCGAGAATGGGCGGAAGAGTGGAAACATCTTGACCATGTAAGCTGTCACCTATCATTTAGGTTTATCACTGAAGTGAGGTTATGTGAAAAAATAAAAGCTTGAAGATGCTTTGAAGGTATTGTTTACTGCTATCCTTCAGGGGGGTGACTGAGTGTGGGCATTTGAGGTGGAATATAGCATTAGATTTCTAAATGGATATAACCTGTTTAGGAGAATAACATTTAAATCCTGGGAAAAGATAGCCCAACAGGGCTACTGATTTATTGTGAACGGGTCCTTTAGTTTATAGACTAATGCACTTGGTATTTGGTTATTTTTTTGAGACGGTCTCGCTCTGTAGTTCAGGCTGGCCTTGAACTCATAGCAGTCCTCCTCTGTCAGCCTCCTGAGTGCTGGGGCTGCAGGAGTGCACCACCGTGCCCAGCTAATGTGCTCAGTATTTGCAAAGGGAGACTTTACCTTTGGATGAAATCTACCGGTCACATTCACTTGCATACCTCCTCCTCTGTCTTCTCATTCCCATGGAATGTGCTTACCTGTTGGCTTTGAATTTCAAATCTAGCTGTTGGAAATATTGCATTGAAGCTTTAAGGAATAAAACTGCATCTTTCTCTGTCCTGAAAGCTTTATTGTCCACCACATTGTTCAATCTGCGGTGAACTATGTGTTCTCCCCTCTCCTGTTTCTCACCTAGCTGTTAAACTGCATAATGGACATGGTAGAAAAAACAAGGCGCTCACTCACCGTCCTAAGGCGATGTCAGGAGGCAGACCGGGAGGAGCTGAATTACTGGATTCGGCGGTACAGCGACGCTGAGGACCTGAAGAAGGGCGGCGGTGGCAGCAGCAGCCATTCCAGGCAGCAGAGTCCGGTCAACCCAGACCCGGTTGCATTAGGTATCTTTGCTTCGGATGAGCATGTTTTTATTATTTATTCATTTATTTTTTGTTTGTTTGTTTGTTTTGGGCAGTGGAGATTGAACCCAGGACCCTCACACTGAGCTACTGTCTCTGGTCCTTTTTTATAAAAAGACAGGGTCTCCCTAAGTCACTAACTTGCCCAGGCTGGTCTCAGGCTTGCAGAGTGCTAGGATTATAAGCATGTGCTACAGTGCCTGGCTAGATGAGCATATTAAACAGACATTTCCTGTGCTATTAATGCTGAATTTCTTTACAGTTGTGTCTTTAAAAAATAAAGAATACCGGTCATGAGTTCGATTCCCTGTACCGGAAAAAAAAAAAAAAATAAAGAACACCCTGGGAGTTTAAGTAAAATAAGAACTTCACATAGCCTCAGTTATGAAGTGGGCAGATTGACCGAAAATTCAAATGCTTTCCAGGTGCATGTTCTGAGTTTCAGAGTGAACCAGAATTCCAGGTCCATCGCTCACGTTGGTGCTCGTTCATACAGCTGTGAGGACCCTGCCTCAGACATCAAAACCACAGTCTCAGGGGATGGGCCTGTGGCTTCTGTGTGCAAAATAGGTCCCTCAGGATTGTTCTACCGTTCTCCAGTATGCTAATTTTTCATGTAAGACAGTCTTGTTTTGTAGCTATATCTTACATTACTATTTCTTGTTTTTTTTTTTGTTACATTTTTTTTTTTTTTTTGTTACATTTTTATTTTATTTATTTTTGAGTCGAGGTCTTGCTATGTGCTCCAGGTTGGTCTTAAACTCATTCTGTAGCCCAAGCTGACCTCGAACTTAGAGCAGTCCTCCTACCTTAGCCAAAGCAATCCTCCTGCCTCAGCCTCCTGAGTTCTGGGATCACAGGCATGCTCCACTATGCTTGGCTGTACCTATGTCTTATACCAAACACACACATTTGGGCATGCACACGTACACTCTCTCTCTCTCTCAAACACACACACACACACACACACACACACACTCCCTGTCTGTCTCTGTCTCTTTCTCTCTTTTCAAAACCCCTGCTGAATGAGAAATCTAAAAGTTGTCCGGTTTGCCTATACAACTTGAAAATTAATAATAATAACATAACTCCCATTCTGTGCTTTTTGATCTTAATTTGTGCTTAATCAAGATTACATTAATTCTCCTGAATGACTGTTACAGCCGTACTTTCAAGATTGAGTGCTAGGGCTGGGGATATAGCTCAGTGGCACAAGCACCTGCCTGGCAAACACAAGGTCCTGAGTTTGATTCCCGGTACCAAAAGAAAACATTGAGTGCTAGTGTGCAAGTGTGTTTAGTGTTGGTCTGTGGGGATTGTTTAGGTTATAAATAGAATGTCACCCCAAAGATATCAAATGAACTTCAGTCTGAAAGAATTTTTGAGTAGCTTTTGAACTTCTACAATGAATAATAAGGTGTCATTTTCTGTGTTGCTGGTCGCTTTGTATGTATACCATTGGAGTAAGCTCAGTGCGGATGGATTTGTGTGGATCCTCATTCTTTCATCTTTGCATACATCTCTAGCGCCACATAAGAGACAAGTGACTTGGGTTAGAGTAGTGTTCTTGCTGTGGATGAGAACTAGCCTCATATATGCAGTTTATGACATCGCTCTCATTGCCCATGGCTGGTTATCAAAAACTTCAGTATGTTTGCTGGCTATTCATCACTTTATCTTTGTATTAAAAGTATTCCTAGCCAACACATTTGCCTTTGCACTTGGATTTTTGTTAATCCCTGAGTGCCCAGTGGCCACTGCCATACCCAGTAGGTGGTATTGGGCCATCTGTCCGGTTGTAGTAAGGCAAGCAATGGAGACAGACTTCAGTTTGATTTGAACAAATATTGGTCTAAACGAAACTATTGGGAATGGAGTACATTAAACATCTTGTTTGTATTTCCTTATTGTGAACAGAATTGGGTAATTATGGCAGATTTGCTCAAGAAAAGTCTAGATCATTCAGTGGAGCCAAAATTTTAAGTCTTAACTAAAACTTCAGGAGTGACAGTTCAGGACTGAACAGTTTGGCCTAGCCCGTGTTATACATTGGTGAAATCGTTATTTACTGAACACTTAACCCTGTGCTCGGAGTTTGACCTGGCAATATAATGAAGGAGATACATGCGTCCTTGCTTCCTCCCATAATCTTTGGATCAAGTGGAAGAGTCAGCAAGAGAATATAGCTAGCTACAAACACAGGACCGCCACCTCAGTCCCCCCACACTGATGGGATTGCTTTCATCTGCCGTCCTTTGCAAAAGAAAAGCATCAACAACTGGTTGGTCTTCATAGCTAAGTGAGTTTCCCTCCACATGCAGAACGCGGGCCACTCTGTCCAGGGTCACCATGTCTGCACGCAGAGACGTGATGCTGCTGTATACCGCATTCTTTAGGAAGTCAGGGTCGGCTTCAGTGTTTTCTGACAAAAGAAGAAACTTGATTTTTAGGATCTCGTCCTTGTGAGTATACATACTAAGCTGGGTTTAGAGGTGCAGACCTATATATAATCCCAGCTACTCAGCGCCTGAGGCAGGAGGACCTCAAGTTCTCGGCCAGCCTGGGCAACGTAGTGAAAGACTGTCAAAATGAAACATGAAAAGGCCTGGGGATGTAGCTCGGTGGTGCGGTACTTGATGTGTATGAGTACTTGCCTAGCATTTGGGAGGCCCTAGGTTCTGTCACCAGTACCAGAAAAAGCACTTCAGGTAAAAAGTTATACTACTTTTAGGAATGTTTAGTCAATTTGTATTGTAGGTAAAGCTGAGATGTTACTTTACCTTTAAGCTTTTGTCGGTCATACTATCCTGTGGCTATAAGTATTTCAGTACTTTGTCTAGGCTCCATTAAGACAGTCATGTTTTCCATAGACACAGAACCCTGTATTGACTATGAGGAAACTCACAACTGTCAAGAGCTACACAGTATACAGATGTTAACATCCTGCATTTTTTTCCCTGTTTTTCCTTGCTGGTTGGTTGATTGGGTTTTCATGGTACCTGAGATTGAACTCAGGGGCCTTTGCACATAGCTACAGCACTTGCTCTTTGTTTTAATTTTTTTTTATTATGAAACATCTCATTTATTTGCCCAGGGAGGCTTCAAACTTGCTTCCTTCCTGCCTTAGCCTCCCCAGCCATACCTGGCTGCTAGTTTACTACTAAAGTCTTCATGATCCGTTCTCTGCAGCTAAACTGTGGCTGTAAGGAGGAGATTGAATAGTTTGTCGTCATGAACCACAATCATTTACATTTAGTCCTTTCTGCGTTTCCCTTTCAAGCTTTGCAGTTGAATGTATTGATGTGTGTAATGAAAGGATTAGGGATTATTGCCTAATAAATCTATTTCCTGCTTTTGGAAAGTGTTTAATGGGGTGTGTGTGTGTAGATAAAGCTATGGAGATGTCTGCATCTTATATATGTGTAGATCTCCTTACCCTATGGTTATGTTGCATGTTTATTTTAGTCTAATTTTTCTTTTTTTTTTTTTTTGTTTTAAATTTTCTCAATTCTTAAAGTGTCTGGTTTCAAGTGAGACGTTCAGAATGTATTGCAGGAGATACCTGCTCACATCCCTGACTTGGAAACCCTGGAGATGTGCAGTCACCTACACGTTCTCAGTTGCTTGTTTAATTGCTTCTGGGGACTGTGTAGAGGAGAATGAAACTCCTGTGACTGATGCATCAGGCTGTTGGACTCAATTCCTTACTCAGTTTAACATTTATCTATAGTATTAAGTTAGCACGAAGGACTGGGAAAGTAGCATGATTGATGTATTACTAATTGATTTCTCAATATTTTTCTCCACTAGTAAATATTCTATTATGAATATCTTTGGAAAACAACTTCCCTCCCTCACTCCCTCCCCTTTCCTCTCTCCTCCTTCCCTCCTTACCTTCCTTCCTTCCTTCTTTCCTTCTTCCCTTCTTTCCTTCCAAGGAAACATTCATCAGCTTATAAACACCAGGCATATATCTGTGTATAAAAGCTTGGAGTTTTATATACTTGATTCTTTGTTATATAGTTCAGGCTGGCCTTGAGCTTACTATGTAGCCTAGTCTGGCCTGGAACTCCTGGTGGTCCTCCTGCCTCAGCCTCCTGAGTGCTGCATTATAGGCATGTGCCACCATGCCCAGCCCTGAAACCATTTTAAATGCTAAGAACATACTTGTTTTTTTCATTCTTTAAGGGAAAGTTGATATCTTGAAGGATTTTCAGAAGATACTATTTAAAATTATTTTACCAGTTTAAATATTGAATTCAAGACCTGGGTACTCAGCTATATCCCCAGCCCTTTTTAAATTGAACTTTAAGAGAGGATCTTGCTAAGTTGCTAACTGGCTCAGGCTGGACTTGAACTTGTGATCTTACTGCCTCCGCCTATCAAAATATTGGGTTTACAGGTGTGTCAGAAAATGCTTTTTTTTTTTGGTCTTTTTGAGAAATGGTCTCACTATGTAATTCAGGCTGGCCTTGAACTCACTTTGTAGCCTAGGCTGGCCTTGAACTCACAAGGATCCTCGTGCCTCAGCTACCCCAGTGCTGAGTGCTAGGATTACAGGCATGCACCACCACACCTGGCTCAGAAAATGCATTTTTAAAGTGTGACTTTTTTATACGTTTAAGTTTTATTACATGGTGTGTTTCAATGAAGAGCGAGTTAATGTGGTCAGAGTGAGAAATGTAATCACTGGTGCAGAGTGTCTTTGATAGTGTACGTACTTACTGGTGAGCACTTCATGTGTTCCTTGTCTGGGTTCCTCTGCTTCTTTTCTTTTCCTTTCCTGTTCAGTTCCTTTTCCTCTCAGTATGCTGTGGTGTCACTGTCTTGGTTCTTAACATTTTATTTCCTTTAAATTACTTTCTTTTTTTTTTTTTTTTTGGTGTTGGCCTGTACTGGAATCTTTCCTTAATTTATTGTGTGTCTTCTCTGTTTTCAAAAAGTCTTCTAAATCACCAAAGAGTGTTTTTTAAAAATTATCTAATGTCAGGGACTGAGAACTAACACTCAGAATGTGAATGCATTCATCTCTTGTGTTTTTTGAACATATAGATAGGGTGATAGAAGGATAGCAATGTAGAAAGTACCTTATGTATTGTTTTGGTAAGTGTTTAGCCCTTGTCAGAAGAGAAACGTCATAAAGAAGGTTTTTGTTTAAGTAATGTGAAAAAAAAAATCAAGTATTCATAAAAGCTTAGCAACTCAGTATTTTGTTGAATTGGTGGAGGAATTTCTATTTTAAAATGGAGTTGGCGCCGGGGATATGGATCAGTGGCACACCACCTGCCTGGCAAGCGTGAGGTCATGAGTTTGATTCTTGGTGCCAAACAAGCAAACAAACAAACACAAAACTTACAAATAAAATTGATGAGTTGGCAAGGATTGCCGTAAGCTAAATTACCAAATTTCTCTTTGCTGTCTAAATTTTCAGGAGACCTAGTGTAAGGGTTAAAGCCCAGAGTCTGAGCAGATTGAATTTCTGATTCCTGTGTGACTTTTGCCATGTTACAGTCATTCTGTGCCTTGGTTTTCTCATCTGTAACATGAAGATGGCTAAAATACATCTTCCATAGGCATTTCTGTGAGTATCAAGTAAGTTAATATGTCTCAAGCATATAAGACAGTGCCTGACACATACGAGATGTGATACAAGTGCTAGTCTTATTTCTGATGTGCAATCTAAAAAGAGCTTTAAAGAATAGTAACAAGTGAAACTAGTGGGTTTTTTTTTTTTTTCCTTGGCATCAGTGATTGTGAAATTATAGCAGAGTCTTAGTTTTTTTAATCTAGAAAATATTTCTAAGCAGTAATTTTAGGTTGCTATTTTATTTAATGGATAGAGAAATTAGAGAAGAATTCTGTCTTTAGTATAGCAAACCTATTGTACCTTTAGGACCCTAATTCAAAATACGTGGTTATAGACAAAAATATTCGCTCAGCCAAGGAAACATTAGTTAGCTTATAAACACCAGAATATAGAAACCACAAACAGCCAGGCGTGGTGGCACACGCCTGTAATTCCAGCATTCTGGGAGGCTGAGGCAGTGGGATCAGTGTGAGTTCAAGGCCAGTCTGAGCTACAAAGTGAGCTCAAGATCAGCCTGAACGGTATAGTGAGACTCTGTATCAAAAAGACAAAAAACAAAACAAAACAAAACAAAACAAAAAAACCCCACAAACAAGTTATTTGAAATATATCTGTGTGTAAATGCTTAGTTTTATATACTTGATTCTTGGATATTACATAAAAATTTTATATCATGACCACTCACCTGACTTCATAGCACAAATGCCTACTGTATTTCAAAAAACCTCCTTTGTTTAGCTATGTCAGGGTTAGAGAGACTATTAGTTAGATATATCCGTCTTCTAAAAATAAGGAAATGGTCCTGGAACAAAGAGTAGAAATCTCAAAGCAGTTGTTCCCTCTAGGTTGAATTTGGACTTCTGAAACAAAGTTGAGATTTCTGAATGTATAAATCTTTAAAAACAAAACAAAAAAGGTCACGTTTGTAAAGACAGAACTCATTTAACTTTCCTTTCTTTTGATGTTTAGGTAACAGATACTATCACGCTCACAGCCCCTTGCTGCTCACTACACAAGATGAAGGCCGCACCTAGGTGCTGCCAAGCTTGAGCATTGCTGTCCAGGGTCCTGGGTCCAATGGGCTCTCCAAAGGGTCTCAGCTCACCCTTCATGTACACTGATGGCAGCCTTGCTGTGTCTAGTACCCAGTGGTCTCCATTCTGTCGTAAGTGTAGTGCGTTTTCCATCTCGTTCACGCACCATACATTGTTCTTTCCCGTGTCTTGCATCTTCCTTCACTAATATTTTTTCTGGTACTGGGAATCGAACTCGGGACCTTGTGCTTGCTAGGCAGGCACTTATGCCACTGAGCCATCTCCCCATTTCTTTCACTGTTAAGCCACTTTTCTTTGTGGATGTCCATTGTCTTAAGGAGGCTGCCTTGCTCCTCCTCCCTCTGCCTTTGAACAATTTACATCTCAAAGCAAGCTCTATTACAAGGACCCTGTAATTTTTCCATTTCTCTGTAGTTACCTGTATGTATATGTCTCACATTTTAAGCCATCTCATGTAGACTCACATGTGTTTATTTCTACCACTGCATGTTGGACAACTATCCATTTTTACAGCAACTGGTGTTTTATAGGTGGTTATGAGTAAATAGTTAAGAATTAACCTCTTTGGAATTCAGGCTGTAGAACCTTAAGGCTTGTCTAGATTAGCAAGTGTTGCAAAAGAGCAAAGTCCTACAAGAGTTGTCTTTTGTTCCATTAGTGACCAGCTATAGAACTTTTCTTTTGTCTTTTAAACTCAGTTTTTGCCTGTATTGATTCTGATATTGCTGCTGCTTAATCCAAAGACATATTCAAAATAGTAATCATTTCTGTCACTATTAAAATAGCTTTGGTATTCATGAAGGAATCAAATCGATTCTGAGAGGTCCACCTACTACCGATCATTCTGTTCTTTCCATGGTTGGCTCTGATGTACAGGCAGGGACATGGTCCCTGAGAAATGAGGAATGTGGGAAGTGGCTCTGGGATGGGGTGAGCAGGATGGGATAGAGGGGATGCGAAGTAAAATGATTGAGGTGCGGTACCTGTGTGCACCAGTTCCCTGAGAGGAATGTAATTATTATGTGTCCTCAGCATATACTAATCATTTTTTAAAAATAAGCCCTTCTGAAAAAAAAGTAAATGGGTTATAAAAATTTTGTTTTAGCTGTTTTGATAAAAGATCTTTTGGAAGTAGAGTAGGGTTAAGAAAACTGGCTCCCATATTGGCTTTGGTGTTTCTTCTGGGTTTCTAGGTTGGGTGGAGGGTGGGACAGTGTGGATGTGGCATTGTGTCCCTCAGAGGTTGAGGGAGGTGTAGCCAGTGTGGTAGAGGAAGCCTCAAGACAGGCACTGAAGGCAGAAGGTTGACTGAGCCCTAAATGTTAACGTTTAGTAAATGTGAGGACTACAGCTTTTGAGAGACATCAGTAAAATTTGAGCCTTTTGCTTCTGGGGACAAAAACTGAATTTGTAACTGTAGAAATAATTTCTGTCTTCAAGTGACAAATGCTCTGGCACTGAAAAAATTACTTGGTGTACTGCTTTGTGTGTGTGTATGTGTGTACCGAGAACTGAACTCAGGACATGGTGCTTGTGAGGCAAGTGCTTGTGCCACTGAGCTGTCTCCCTGGCCCAGCTTGGTGTACTGCTTAATCCAAACTTCCCCAGTGGTTTTGTTTTCTTTGAAGTTTTGAGCTATTTGATGAAGTCCGGGAGAAAAAAGAAAGTTTACAGTGCTTTCTTAGTGTTCCTTTTAGGGAATTGAGTTTATTTTCATTCTTACTGGACATCTTGCTGTGTGATAACAATGATAATAAGGAAGGTGGTGAATGGCGGGTAACATCTTCTGAAAGTTTAGGACATGCCACGCCCAGCGAGTAACAGGAAGTACCTCCACTCCTTGGGACCACAGTTTGAAGTTGTGGTAGTGTTATGTCCTGACTTTACAGGCGAGGAGACTGAGGCGTGGAGCAAGACTAATTTGCCCAGTGTCATGTAGTTAGTAGTTGGTAAAGTTACTATTCAGACCCACTGGGTTCTTGAATTAATTTCTGTACTTCCTGGGACTAATACTTAGGAGCTTTCATGCATGAGCTTTGGAAACTTAAAAGCACATTCCAGTGTGGTATGATATTTGACTCCTTACCAAATGACAATTTTTAAAAGTAAAAACTACTCATATTTTGTTAATCTGCTAAATGAAAAAAAATTTTGTTGGCACTTTGGAGGTTTTTCGGTCTTTTGAGTTTATAGATCTATTCTTACCTAATTATATGTAAGTCAAAATATTTTGTCTTTAACAGTTGTCATAAATCTCTGTTACACTGTTTCACTGGGCTAAACATGAACTTGATTATACTGTATTTCTTGCCTTCTTTTCTTTTCTTTTCTTTTCTTTTCTTCTCTTTTCTTCTCTTTCCTTTTCTTTTCTTTTCTTTTCTTTTCTTTTCTTTTCTTTTCTTTTCTTTTCTTTTCTTT
>NW_004955417.1:8587256-8602938 GCF_000276665.1 Chinchilla lanigera | reverse complement strand
TTTCCTTTCCCTTTCCCTTTCCCTTTCCCTTTCCCTTTCCTTTCCCAGGGTCTCACTATGTAGTTCAGATTGGCCTTGAACTCCATATGTAGCCCAGGTTGCCCTCAAGCTCACAATGATCCTCCTGCCTCTGCCTTCTGAGTCTTGAGATTTGCACTTTATTTCTTTGAGATAGTTACAGTGGTATGGAGGATGATCTTGAAAACCTAGTTTGCTATACTATATTTCCTTAAGTTCTGTAGGCATTCAACAATTTTATCCAGCTCTCCTTGTTTTTAGCATGAAAATTACAGCCAGGCATGGTACACACACCTGTAATCACAGCACTTGGGAGGCTGATACAGGAGGATTACCAAGAGTTCAAGGCCAGACTGGGCTACGTAGTGAGTTCAAGACCAGCCTAAACTACATGGCAAGACGCTGTCTAAAAACAAACAGACAAACAACTAGGATGAAAATTTCTTTAATAAAGAGGTCTTGATTTTGTCATTTGCTTTATGGAAATTAATGTGCCTATGACAATTTGTGGATATTTCCAGTCCATCTGATTATCAAGTAGTCATGTGATTATAATGTAAGCTTTTAAGGAAAAACTTTTTATGTTTGAAATGCTTATATGCTTAAGGAGACATTGTAGCCAGGTGTGGTGGCGCACACCTGTAATCCTAGCACTTGGGATGCTGAGGCAGGAGGATTGCTGTGAGTTCAAGGCCAACCTGGGCTACACAGTGAACTCAAGACCAGCCTGGACTACATATAGTGGGAACCTGTCTCAAAATAAACAAACTAACAAATGAACAAATAAACAAACAGAGACATTGCAAAGATACTGTAGAAAATTTCTGTATATCCTTCACTAAACTGTGCAGAGCTTTTGCTAATTCAGGATTCAAAGCATTCACATGTATTTAAAGCAGTCAGATGTAACCAAATACAGTTGGCTACTTTAATTGTGCCTTTCTTTCTTTTTGATATTCTTTAGCTACATAAAATATAAGAAACTGGACTAAATTTCTTCTGACCTTCCTTCCACATTTCGTAGATAAATTAATCAGCCTGCTTGGTATTACATGTACAGATATGTAGAGAAAATTTTAGTTATGCTTGAAATTTATCGGGTTGAATAATTATATTTTATAAAAGTTCAATCAATTATTTGCTTCCTAAAGGCTTCTAAATATGTAGTTGTCATTGAGAAATCCAGAAATCTAGTAGGGAAGACATGAAGTACATATTTTAGGTATATAGGATCATATATACTTAGTTTATTTTCAAACATATATAAAACATAAAATGTTCATAGCATTTCTGCAAACATTTTATTCTGAAAGTTTCCATTCTTACATCACTTTATTTTTAACTTTCTCGAATGTTAAAGTTTGACAGCATAATAAGCACAGCCCTTACCGTGGACTTCATTTCCTTTTCTGAAGAGCCCATGCTGGATTCCATTTGACCGAGTGAATGTCTGGGAGTCCGTTCTAATAAGTTTTCCTTGCTTCCACCCTAATCAGATCTACAGATCTAACTCATTTGACAATTTTTAATGCTCAGTGAGAGTTTTAGGTCATAATTAAGTGTGAGAACTGGTTAGCTGTCGAGTAGACTCGCTATTTATAGAGAAGTGGTAGAATCAGAGCTCTGTGGAAATTACATTACCCTTATGTTCGATTTGTTAACTACCAGCCAGAGTCTTGAAAAGTATCCAATATAATTTTAGTTTCTTTAACATCATAAAGCATACCTGTAGAAAGTCCCCCAGTGAGAGAGTGCTGGCAAGAGAGTGCCTAAATTTCATACTGTTTAATGACATAAATTTGCCTTGGATTTGAGTGTACCAGGAGGCATGTAGACCAGTGACCTGTTTTTCTTGGGCTCCAGTGACGGGCCGTGGGCTTTTTGCGCATTTTCTGGAAGTGAAATGTTCATCCTTTTAACATTGCGAAGCCAAGAGCAGGGACACTGCTGGCTTGGCTGTGGGCAGGGGTATGAGGATGCTGATGGTGCTTTCCTTTTCTCCACCCCCTTCCCTCCTCTTCCTAGATGCGCATCGGGAATTCCTTCACAGGCCTGCGTCTGGATACGTGCCAGAGGAGATCTGGAAGAAAGCTGGTAAGAATTGTTTCACAACACAAGTTTGGTGTTCTAGCAGCTGTGTGCAGTTGTTAATGCAGCGATGTGAAGAATGACAAGAAAGGACTTTAGCGCTAACAACAACAATAGCGAAAACAAAAAAACAAAAAACCCACAACACAAAACAAAAAATAAAAAAAAACCCTCATTAATGTTCTTAAACCAGGCTTGATTACAACATGAAATAGTTTTTATTTTAGTAGCATCTGCTAGTGCCATTATAATTGAAAAGCTGGCACTATTTCCTTTCTAAATCTCTTTTTCAGGGGCTCTAATGGTTTCAGGCTGAAATAGGAGGTCCTAGCTTACATGCAGTTTTTCTGTAATGAAAAAGCCCCAGAGCTTTGGAAATTAAATTGCATACTTCAGCATTTTCTCTGTGTTCCTTAAAGAGATCACATCAACTCTAGTTGACTTGTTAAGGTTACAATCAACTTACAGAATTGATCTGTGTTGATCAGTGTTCAGTGATCAGAATGAAATTAAGTTTAAAGACAATTGCTAAGCTTCTCCTTTTATTTTTCATATACACTGCCTGCTTTCCGCTAAGAGGTATTTCTCTGTATTTTGTAGTAGAAGCTCTTGACCCATCTACTTGTTATTTAGGCTTAAAAGAAGCTCGGATCTGGCAGATTTGCAGTGGGACACCAGCTGAGCAAAAACCTACATAAAGCCCAACTCAGGAGATAAAGCATAAGCCTGTTTCAAGAGTTTAAGAGAGTATGAAAAACACCATGGCTTGCAGCTGCTGTATTGTCAGCTCTTAAGATAGTTTGTCTGTGTTTGAGTTGGGAAACTGGGAAATGCTATTTCTGCAATCAGATGACTACAGGGCTGGCAGCACTAAGGAAAGAGATGGAGAAAGTTTTTGTTATTGTTTTATGCAAGTAGTTTGTTTCCCTTTGGGTTTCGATTTGATTCTGCCGGGTTCTGTGAATCTTGCTGAATCTCTAGTTACTTGTTTATTTCTTTGTATAACAAAAGACAGTTTATTTGGCAAGAAAAGAGGGTAGACAACTACCTTGGGTGGTAGGGGGGCATCAGACTGGAAGCTCGTGAGCCTTTATCCCAGGCGCCTTTTATTGGGGATTAGTATCTTTTCCATTCCCCAGAAGGGAGGTTACTTGTATTTTAGCCAAGAATTTTTATATGTATTTCTAAGAAATGCTAGTTTTTATAAGAGTGATAATAAACTTCCTAATCTTGCTGGGTGTGGTAGTGCATGCCTATAATCCCAGCCCTTAGGAGGCTGAGGCAGGAAGATAGCTATGAATTCAAGGCCAGCCTGACCAACATAGTAGGTTTAAGGCCAGTTTGAACTACAAAGGAGGACCCTGTCTCAAAAAAATGAAAACAACCAAAGCTTTAAAATCTGTAGTTTTTTTAAAATTTAGTAGCTTAGGTTAAGAGCCAGAAAGCTTTCCTGTGTGTCCAGAATGCAAATTCTGTAGACCAATTCAGCTTAAATGTTGAAATGTACATGTTGTGCACCTATCTAGTACTACTGGATTTATGATAGTGGTCGTGTCATTTTTGGAAGCTGTTCAAAACATATTGGGTGTCACCTAGCTGAAAGAGTTGCTGCACCTTCCTTCTGACCATTTTTCTTGTCCCTTTTTAAGCTGTTAGTACATTTTATTCCAATAAGAAGTACAAAGAATTGTCATTTTGGACAGCAGAAAGATGACTTTTTATGTCAAAGGGAGAGGGTCTTTCTGTGTTTCCCTTGCTTACCTGTATTTAAGTTAAATTCTTATAGTTCTTAAAGGAAAATTGATAGTAAGGTCTTGTGTAATCCAAATTCCTTCTGTGCTATTATCTACTCAAGTCTTTGTTGAACTGCTATTAAGTGAGAGCAGATTTTTCTGAATATACCACCTTTGTTGGAAAGTCAACTTGAATAGCTAAGCACAAAGGAAATCCTACCATAAGTGATAAGCAATTGGAAGCAGATTCAAAACTGCACTGTGTATTTTCCACTTAATCAGTTTTTTTCCTCTACTTGACATACTATAATCTATTGAATCTACCATTATTTTTCTGTTACTGTCTGATTTGTGAATTTTGGAACCCAAACTTTAGGTTTCGGGGACTTAGAAGGTAGAGAAAGAATATTTGTTTCTGTTGGATCCATATAGTCTGTAGAAAGGCTTAAACCTCACCAAAGGAATGTTTGGAATAATTTTCTATGCATCTGTCATGTTTACTAGGTCTTCATTCTGAAATACAATTTTGTACCGTGCAGATTAAATTCATACTCTTTCCATGGTGATGTCCCTAATCATGTGCATCAGAACAGTTTGGGAAGTTTTCTGTGGTGGTTGCTAAATTTTAATCAGTATATTAAATCCGTAGTGTGTGAACGGCAGCTTTCCCTGGAAGTGTCTAGCAACTGCTTATAATACTGATCTGTATATCCTTCCTATAAGGCATTTCTGGCACTGACCATGTCAAGCAATGCACTGTGGTAAAACACCAGTGACAGAATGAAATATCTGGGGTCAGCTTGTAACAGTTTGAAGGCTTCCCCCTACCCTTGAATTCTGAAATTGGTTGTGAGCAAGACAAAAGAAACCTGTAAAGTATGCCTTTACAAGGAAAGCACTGTACAGTAGCTCTGTGGCAAAAGATAACCAAGGCATTTGAAAAATACCAAGGTGGCAGAACTCTAATAAAACTTTGTGCTATAACCAATGCATTCTTTTTTTCCCAGAAAGTTATAATTGCAAAAGCGTACACTGTGCTTGACATTTTGTCATATAGATTTTTTGCACCATTTTATTTTGAAGTTATTTTCAAACTTGGATAAAAGTTTCAAAAAACTAAAAAAATTGCTTTGTAGCTTTCTTCTAACTTCTCTCATTTTGCTATTTTTAGTATCTTTTTCCAAATTCTGTCATTTTCTTTCTCTGATCAGAGAAAGATATATATTTTATGCGCACGAGTGCACACACACACACATGCACATACACACATACACACAAATTTCTCCCCAACCATTTGAGAGTAATTTGAATAGTGTCTCTTTATATTAAACATTGTAGTGTTTATTTCCTAAAAACAGGGATATACCTACATAACCGTAGTACAGTTATCAAAACCAAGACATGAATGTTGATATTTTATGTACAGAATCTATGCAAATTTTGTTTCAATAATAAAGTTTAATAACATCTTAATGCATATTTTTAAAGAGTAGAAACCCTAAAAAATATTAAACACCACATCAGTTTTTCCTAAAAGTAGTGTTCTTTAAAACAGCAGCAATATAACATGCGTTCAGAGTTACAAAGGATATTTATAAAACTAGGAAAAAACCCAACAGAAAGATGGTTTTAAAATTGCAACTGAATGTTTTCTTCAATATATTTCTTTTCAAACGATCAGAGAATGTTTGCAGTTGGTAATAAATATTCAAGCACCTTGCAAATGTCCTACCAATTCTCTTTCCTGATCTGTATGTGCCTGTGGGATTAGAATAGGAATGCATAATTTAAATATAAATTGCCTGATTTGCATATACAATTAGTCATGCTACAGCTTTGATCGTAAGCAAAAATTATTGTCCTGTATTACCACTTAGATAGAATTTTAATTCACCTTGAATATTCAAACTAAATTAGACCCTCGCTGTATAGTTAGAAGGGCAGTACTTCCCTGGTGCCCCGAGTCATTTATGATAGGGTAATAAAGGTATCTTTGACCCCCTGGTATAGAAGGTACTGTACCTTGATTCTATCCATATTTTAAACACATACCTTGAAGCAGCCAATGAAGGCTTAATGTTTTTAGTTAATATTTCCAGTCTGGATCATTCCCTTATATTTTCATTGGTAAAATCACAGTAATCACAAACAAATGTTCTTCAGGAATAACGCTCCTGAAGTGATAGGCCACAAAAGTCATGACAGTGAATTACTGCTACAGAATTGCTGACAATCCCAAAGTAGGCTGTGCATAGATGTGGGAAATAAACCATAGGAATTTAAGAAACCGTAGGAATACGTGCATCTCTTACATTTTTAATGTACAGTAAAACACTTTTATTAGGAATCTATGTTTTTAATTAAACAGAACATTTAATTAAGGTGCTTTTTAAGTGGGTGAAACAATTAAGTGCAAACACTTGAATGAAACATGTCATAATTAGTTTTAATAGAGTGTTAATTGATACTAGGTTTGCCAAGTTAATAATTACTGCTTATTAAATTTTCAATTAATCATTGTCATTTTGCTTTGAATAAAGATGAAAATTAGATAAACTAATTCAGGGGGAGGATATTTTCCCTTGTTAATTAGAAAGTTAATTTTTAAAAATGGAAATTACTTGTTTTAGTTGTCAATCTTACGTTGTACATTAGTTGAATCTTTGCACCCTTGCTGGAGCCAAAAATAAGCGCTTATTGGACACCATGCAGACCTGCAGTCAGGGCTGACTGTTGGCTAGTGGGAGATGCTGTCTGTCTAGGGCAGCAGTTGGTTATCCAGAACCACTGGTGAAGTTGAAGGCCAACAGCTTAAGGTAGACGTTAGAGTATTAGATGTTAGAGTATATTAAAAGCCAGTCATTTGGTTTATTAAAGTATATATCTATACTACTCAGAAAGTGACTTCAGAAAACCTAAAACCAGATCATCTATTTCCTCATCAATTTTATGTATTTATGTATTTATTGACTTGTTTTTTGAGACAGGGTCTTGCTCTGCAGTTCAGGCTGGCCTTGAACTCCCTATGTTGCCAAAGCTCGTCTTGAGCTTATAGTGCTTCTCCTACCTCAGCCTCCTGTGTGTTGGGATGACAAGTGGCACCACACACTTGGCTCATCTTTTGTTTTAAAAATCTGTGTTAATTGCTGAGTTACCTTTTAACTCTTGGTTTAACTCTTTAACTCTTCGGGTGCACTTTTTTTTTACCGGAAAATAACGGTTTACACTCATTTCTTTGTGCATGTAAAGTGTGCCTCTTCCTATTTTCTGAATGCTTTGCCCAGGACTTCCTGGGTTCATGTTATCGGTGTTGGGGACCTCTTGTCTTCCTGTGTCTCAATGGCCTGGACAGATGTCTTGTGGGTAATCTTGTCCTTGAGTAGTAAGTGTTGTAAGTGTTGTAAGTGTTGTAAGTAGTAAGTAGTAAGGTCTCAGAATCGTGTATATACACTAGCTTGGTAGGAAAGTGGTAGGAATGATATATATATGTATATTTCCAGAAGTGCAAGTTGAAGAAAAATCCTTACCCCAACTCTCACTTCTTGCTTTCCTAAGTGAATCTCAAAGATTACTACTTTTTCCAGGCAGCCAGAGCTGCACAGTAATTTGGATGAGAGGTTTGCCTGCTCTGTAAGGTTCTCTCCGGGGCTGACCTGTGTCCAGGGGCTGCACTAACGCGGCTGTTCTCTGTTCCGCCCGGCCTGACCTGTCCACAGAGGAGGCCGTCAACGAGGTGAAGCGCCAGGCGATGACGGAGCTGCAGAAGGCCGTATCCGAGGCGGAGCGGAAAGCCCACGACATGATCACAACGGAGCGCGCCAAGATGGAGCGCACGGTGGCTGAGGCCAAGCGGCAGGCAGCAGAGGACGCGCTGGCCGTCATCAATCAGCAGGAGGACTCGAGCGAGGTGAGGCGGGGGCTTCCCAGGGAAGAGGGTGGTCTGCACCGCCAGTGCTCTTCAGATTCCAGGAGATCACAGATCACAGCGGATACTGGATTTTAGAGAAAGCTTTGGGGAAACAACGTCGACTAATTTGGGTTTTTTGGTTTGGTACCTGGAATCGAACTCAGGACCTTGTGCTTGCCAGGCAGGCACTTATGCCACTGAGCTATATCCCCGGCAATTTAGACTGATTTGAAAAAGTGGAGGCACCTGTGGAACTAAGAGCTAACTGCATTTTCTTTATTAAAGACCTAAAAGAAAAAGAAATTAGATTAAAAAGGGTTTTAATGTATTCAGGGAAAATAGATTAATGTGAAATTCTTACAACTTTACAGCACTACTTAAACTCACAGTTTGGCTCAGTGTGTCACATGCCTGCAGCACACACACACACACACACACACACACACACACACACACACGCGCGGTTTCCTTCTAATAGAAGGGTTCTAATGGGTTGTGGTCTCCAAAGACATATTGTGTGCCCGGATCTGATTCACTTCTTTAGTTTTTGGTCTCAGTGTCCAATTGTAAAAACATGTTTTTATGTCAACTAAATATCTCTAAAATATTTTCTGTGCATTCTGTATTTCCACATTATTTTTCATAATCATTAAGATGGTCCTGACATAACATTGCTGTCAGAAGTAATATTATTTTGTATTATTCCAGTATATTAATTCCACACATGCACTCACAAATAGCCCAAATAACTCTAGGATCTGGAAAGTAAATAACTAAAATGTAACAGAACACTTTTTGAAAAAAATGCCATATAAAATCAGAGCAGCTTAGACATGCTCCGCATTAATTAATACAGCATCACAATCATCAACCCCAAAGAAACTTTAGCTAAAAGGCTACAATTAGCTAGTCTCACAAAGCTGAACTCAAAGGCATGAACTGATAGATCAATGGTCTACTACAATACATATCTATAACTTGTGAGGGAGAGTCAGAATTTAATTTGTACCAGGCTTTTCTGGAGATGAAAGACGCTGCGGGAATCACTCAATGCCCAGAGTTTCTATTTAATGTGTAGCAGATGAATAACAAGGGGACAAAAGGAATTGATTTTCAACATTTGAAAGTTTCTCAGGAAGAGAGGGACAAAGGGAAGTTTATCTACCCTTTAACTGCTGACTTTTCCATTGTCGACCTAAACTAGACAGAAATTCAATTTTATTGGCAACTAGCAGCTGGGATATATAAGGACTCTGTGCATTTTATGTTTTTTTAGTAAAAAGATTTTATTAGCATCTTTTGTAGAGAACTTGTTAGTAACATTGTGACACACACTTATCATCCTTCAGAACAGCTTTTGCACATGAACATTTTAGGGCTATGTGTATGTTAAGAGCATTATATCAGTCACTGAATTCTAAAACCAAATGTCTAGGAAGAAACTGTGAATTAATAAGTCTTTGCATTTGGGCAGTGACATAGTGTATGCTTCCCGTGTCTACTGTATAAGCTGTGTGTCTTTATTATAAAATTTACCTGGGAAAATGTACAGTCTTGATACAACATTTTACATTATCTAAATATGGTATATTGAGTAGCCCTCAAGTCTGCAAAGCTTCCTGGGCCCCTCTGGTCCAGGAATTTCTGGGCCAGAAATTCTGGCCTCCTTGGGTGGGAACCCTGTCAGGTTAGGACCCTGTGTCCAGCTGATTTGCCAGGATGGTTCAGTACTTCTCAGAATTCTCACCTACAATGTGATATTCATGAATTTTCTTGATGATTAACCATTTGACCCCAAATAAGGCCCACATAGCATTGCGCTTTAAACACTTAAAACTCATTTCCTTAGGGGGAGGATGGTCTGGCTATGATAGTAACTGGTTGAAAAAAAATATATACATTGCATTAAATGTAGTGGCTATTGATTTTCAAACTATATTAGAAATTAATGGACCCTCTTTTTTGTGACCTACCCAGGGAAGTGGTTATATGATACATACACCTTTAAATTGCACACATCCATTTATTTGTTTATGCTCTCAACAAATTCTTGAGCTTTTATTACATATCAGAGTCAGTGCTGGCACTGAGGGTACAACAGTGACTGCTTGTGTTAGCTATGATTCACTGAGTCGAATAACTAAATTATAAGGGTCATAAAAAGTTTAACGCAAAGGCTTCTCGTACTTGAGGATGACCAGGACTGGTTAGCAGCTGTCCTCCACCCCTCCCCACCCCGTCCTCCCTTTTGCTGCCCCCTCAGGAGGTGGACATGCTTCGATCGTATGGAAAACAGAGGGTAGACAGGGAGAGAAGCTTTGGAAACCAGTGGCCCATGACGATGAGGGTTGGGCAGAGATCACTCAGACTTCAGGGTAGTGAAAGCAGGGGGCATCTCTGTTTCAGGAGAGAGATGGGGAGGAAGATAGCTCAGTGTGGTTGGTAGTGGTGACAGAGGTGGGTTAATTGGATGTGCTGTCAGGGTACCCACGAGATAGAATGGGAAGAACATGACATTTGGCCCACTGTCAGGAAAGAGAAGGAAGTCGTAGTTTTTCCTTGGACCTACTGGGCTTAGAATTCAGCTGATGTTACTTGAACCACCTTCAGAAACTTGCTGGCTTTGATCTGTCCAGGATATGTGTAGGGTGGCAGGGAAGGTGACCTTTGTTCACTGTGTGTGTCTGCACACATAAATAACACTAATAAAAAACATTTAAAATCTCAAATCAATTATTTAATCCAGCTAGACAGATACAGCTTCTCTTTGGATTGGAAAGGGTTAGTAGATCATGGAGTCTTAAACAGTTCATCCTGCCCCACGTAAAAGGCAGGACAGTGCACTGGCATCCTCTCTTCAGTACTCAGAGTGTCACCTTCGCTCTCAAGTGTCGTGCTTTGGATGATAAGTTCTGTGATCTCAACACTTAAGACCATCCGTGCTTAGCCACTGGATGGTCATATCCTCCAGAGTGACAGAGGAGTCCAAGACCTGGGGCTCAGAAGACCGAAGTGAGTTTTTGCCCCTCAGTTATCACATCAGGGGCTGATTTATTTTCTTCTTGTCAGACTGTATTTCTTGAGAAACGATGCTATTCACTTACCTTACAGGGCTGTTGAAAAAATTGTTTTACACCAGTGTTTATGTTTTCATTTATAGTGTTTCAGGAGCTAAAATTCATGACATTATTGTCTGCTCGTGTTTCCCACCGTGCTTCTTCACAGCGTATACTCTACTGAACTTTTGTGACTGGAGCCACATTCCCCTCCCTCTTTCCTTCTCTTTGTTTGAAGCCACCTCGTATTGTACACATCTAACCCCGTCTTACTCAGATCATGTGTATAACCTATGTAATCCAAGTCTATAAGAATATACGTAGCTTATGTACACCAATTATTGTTGTATCTCACCCCTGTTCAGGGACTTTAAGAAGGAACCTGAGCTTCATAATCAGAAGACTTGAGTTGTGGGCCTGTAGAGCTGTTTGTTTCTTCTGAGTTGTTTGTGTTAAGTGCATGAATCTCTTCAAACTGCTTCTGTCTGTACTTTTGCATTTATCCTTTTTCCTTCTTTCTCCTTCACATGTAAAATAGAACGGATAATGTTCACTCTGGTTAGAAAAATCAGTGGTTCTCAAAGGTTGATGGTAGAAGATCCAAAAGATCTGAAAGGAGGAGAGAAGAGTTGCAAACATTTAATTAAGGAGACCAGCAAGAAGAAAACACAGAAGTGAGAAGGAATAAATCATGGGTGTGATTTGGCCAGGGTTAGGGCACTCTGTAACGTTTCATCCAAACTTGGACCCTTTCCATAGCAGACAAGGTGCTATTGCTGGGATAGACCCCTCCTGCAAACCAGGCTGTCCTAGGCAGTGAATGACAACCCCATGGTCGGCAGAGTGATTAGGGGTCACATGAGGGCTGCTCCACCTAAGATGAAATGAGACCTACAGTGACTGTAGCCCTGTGCCATATGTGGATCAGAATTGCTTTCTGTGCAATAGCTCATTTTCTTCTCACGTTGTTGTAGAGAGTTGTCTTTTTCATTTTGCAGGTAAAAATGCTGGGTTGGGGAGTGGCTCGGCCACTTGCTCTGCATCGTGCAAACACCGTGTGTGATGTGTGTGATCTTGAACTGTTAAATTTTTTTAGTGTTCATTTCCGTTTCCTACCTGTGTACACATCCAGCTTTTCTTCAGGGAACACTGTCAGGTTACAGCAATTTGCAGTGAAACATCTATCTACAGCTTCTTTTTGAGCTCTACCGATTGTTCTAGCTGGGGTGATGGAACCAAGTAACTGGAAGTGAGCATAGAAATTGATTAATCATTGTACTGTGCCAGTAGTTAATTCTGAGTTTTAAGCACCAAAATATTGTTTCTCCCCAGATTACAACAGCCTTTACAGGTGCAAAATTGCATAGTTAGCCAAGTTGGGCTGTTTTGTGGCACTTAAACAGAAACCCTGATCAGATCTTTACACTTTATATTTTGAGAGCCTGCTAAACCCTGATGGTGTGAGCAAATCAAATTCTGCTCCTCTACTCCTAGAATTACTGGTAGCATCCCCAGTAGTGTCTCTGCAGTATGGCCTGAACTCCAGTGTCACTTGTGTAGGCATGTGTTTGCCACATAGGGACCTTAAAGTGTGATCCTGGAAAAGCCCTGACAGAAAAGTAGAATCACAGAGCATGATCTTTGACACTGTTTCAATAAGGCTTTTGTTACATTTATTAAAAAAACAGCTTTTCCCCTCTCCCCTCACCCATTGGTATGCACTGGGTGTTACAGTTTTGATCTGAAATGTCCCCCAAAGTCTCATGGTTGGAGGTGAGGCCTGGTCAGATGGGGTGGGTCGTGGAGTGAGGGTGAGCTTTAAGGCTCTGTTTTTGTCCCTGGCTCCTCTCTCCTCTCTCAGCTTCCACTTTCTGGCTGCCGTGGAATGAGCAGCTTTCCTTCAAGGCCCTTTTGCCCTTGGAGCCAGCCAACTATGTACTGAACACAGTGGGTACTGTGAGCCAGATAAACCTCTCCTCCTCTTGGTTGTGGTTTTTGGGTATACTGTCCTAACAGTGGGAAGGCTAGCACAGGAATTGGTACCAGGAGAGGGGTTGTTGCTGTCACTATACCTGACATGGTTAGACTTTTGGGATTGGTTAGTGGGAGGAGTTTAGAAAGGGAGATGCTGGCTAGAGAATAAAGTTGTTGTTTTTGTTGTTGTTGCACGTATTAAAAGCCCCATCCTTGGCATGCACTAAGGTTAGTTGTTTGATTCCATGGGTGTTCATGGCATAGTGGGCAGAGCACTGGGCTTGGGATGACCTTGAGTTGCTTACCTGTTGGAGCTTTGATAGTCTCATCTGCAAGGCCAGTATAATATTTGTAGTCAAGGTGGTTGAGAGATACATATTAGATGATTGGAAGTATTTTATTTAAAAAGTTCTCTGACAGGCCAGTCATGGTGGCACATGTCTGTAATCCCAGCACTCGGGAGGCTGAGGCAGAAGGGCTACTGTGCATTCGAGACCAGCGTAGGCTACATAGTGAGTTCAGAAATAGCTGAGCTACATTCAAGAACCTGTCTCAAAAAAAAGTTCCTGTGTGTGTGTGTATTGGAGTGGGAAAGGAGAAGGACAAGGAAAACCAGTTAAATTATTCAGGTTCTAGCAGGAAAGGCAGCGAGGAAATTTGAGTGGTAAGTGTGAGATAGGAAAGGACAGCGACTGAGGAAATGGTTCAGCAGGGAGCGGTTGCAGGACTTAAAGAGTTGGAGTTAGCAGCCATAAAGTGCCTGCAGCCCAAGGGTTGCCAGTGACTCAAGTGGATGGCGTCAGAGTCAGATCCCATGAGCGCTCACTTAGCGGAGCATCCTGGTGCAGGACTGCCCAGAGCAGGGGGCTGGAATCTGAGCGTGCAGCTGAGGAAGGAGGTGAGCGTGGAAAAACAGGGTTTGGAGTCTTTGGCTCAGAACTCACGGTTAATACCAAACCTGACAAGGAAGAGCATAGGAATGAACGACAAGATTTTTTTTTTATTATTTCCCCTCTTGACAAACACTGAGAGGAAAATGAACAAAGAGAAGAGGAAGTTATAGTATAAGAAAGAGGAGTTTTAAACGTTGGAGACCAAAATCAGGGAATGTCAACAAGGACCATTTTAAAGGAGGAGTTGGGAAATGCAGCGCAAATCTTCAGAATGTTTGAAGACTTGGGATGAAAGAAAAGTAACTAGTCAATAATGTTGTGTAAGGATAAGCAAGCTGATGTTCTGTCCCTGTTCCTCATAGCTGTCAATGCTCTTGAGGGACGGGACTTAATTTGGACTTAGGCTGAGAGCTAATTGCAAAGGGATCGGTGCAGGGTGTGGAGCTGGGACTGTATCTACACCTGCGAAGTGGTGGTGTGATTTCTCACCATGTATTCAGGAACCCCTGCCCCTCAGGCACTGAGCACAGCACTGGCATAAGCCTGAATTCTCTTGCAGTTATTTCTGTACTTTAGGCACTGTTGCTTCAGGAGCCTCAGTAACTTGCCTGTGTTTCTGGAGCCATTAAATCATGAAATTGGAGAAGAAAGATGGGTCCCAGCATAAATCTGAAGTCCGTGCCATTATTTTTTCACACACCACGATACCGTGTCTTTGGTACCTCTAATTTCCTTGCCAATCTTTGTCCACTTTTAGGAATTCCAAGTACCCTTCAAACCTCTTCTGCCTCAGTGGGACCTAGCAAAATGTCTGAAATACGTATGGCATTTTGGAGAGACTATTTGGTTCATAGGTCAAAGACCTGGGAGAATCAAATCTTGGCCATGAAATTTCCTATCTTTGTGACTTGGGGCAGGCCTTTTACTGCGAAGGTTGTTTATTGAGGCTCTTTGTTTCCTGAGCTGAGAAATGTACATGAAAGTGTTCTAAACTGTCCATTGCATTGCAAGTATAAAATGTGCTGATCCCAGTGTGAATTTAAGTCAGTGTGTTGCCTTCTGTAGAATTCTTTACATGTTGGGAGCTTTAATTATAATCGTTTTACTTAAACATATCAAGCATTGATTTGGTGTAAAGAACTAGAGAAACTTACAGTAATGCAGGAGAAAATCTTTTGTCTCTCAGAAAAAGGAATATCAACAGTATGGAGTAGAAGGGATCTATTTGGCCAGTAAGGATAGAGTGACTATTCTCTGTGTATCTAAAATAGAAAGGAAATCATTTTTGTTTTCTTGGAAGCAAAGGGCAAAGAGAATTTCTGATAGAAAACAGAGTGTCAGAAATCTCTGATATGTGGTTTTGGCATCCAAAAGTTTCACTCCATCATCTCAATGTCCATATATAGCCTTGTATGTAGAGTACTTAGCAGAGGGAAGGTTTGTGTTCAGCCTCAGATTCTTCCTCTGAGTCACAGCCCAACTTTGGTGAGCTGACTTGTTCTCATTTTTCAAATAGGGAAGAAAATATTCCTTATGCTGAAAAGGAAATAATTCTATCACAAATAAGTGAAGACTGCAAAGCACATTAATTTTGGGAATGAAATGTGCTATGAAATAGTATTTGTGAATTTTCTCCACTCTTGTGGCAGTTTCAGTCAATAGTACTACTCCTAAAAAGCCTGAAAGCCAAATGCAATTATTTAAAATTAAAAAGCTAATAAATAAAACAACTAGTAAAGTACTCCTAGCCTGAATATAAAAGAACTCATTAAAAATGTAAAATTAGATTAAGCCATTACCCCCTCTTTATGGATACATCCCAGGGTTTTAGACATAATTTGCAGTTTCTACCTTTGGAATAGCAGAAGGCTTAGACGTGTAAAAGGATCCAACCTAGAGTTTTTACAGAATCCTGTGCCTAACTCTGTCCGCAGGACTGTGAACTATGATACACTGGCTAGGCATCAGCCACTCAGGTATGGACAAGCCAATAAGAAACTCAGTGGGGGGGGG
>NW_004955417.1:8575067-8587144 GCF_000276665.1 Chinchilla lanigera | reverse complement strand
AGTGGGGCCATCTAAAAGGAGTAAATTACCAGGAATTACCTTTTCAGTCTGCTAATTAGCTGTTAAAAAGGAACATACACTGTAGAGTTCTTTGCCAGTTGAGCATGCACTACAGTTCCTGACCCATTCATTGCAGCGCAATATCAAGAGCAATAAAAATATGCAAGTTTTTCTTATTCTTTCCTACCAGATCATTTAAATTGCTCTTTGTTGTACCTTCCTACAGCTGAAGGTTTATTTTGCCCCAGTGATGGGTGATAAATAAATAGAATTGAACAACTTCAGGATAGCACTAGAGGTGAAGCTCGCCAGAGTCCTTAAATCCTGGATCAGAACCAGGCGGTGCTAGGCAAGGAGCCTCAATTCCCAGCAGCTTCACGATCTAAAACATCTGTTTCTGCATTTGGCAAAGTTCCACTTTTTTTTTTTATTTGTAAAATTGTTCCCATCTTTGAAAACACTTTAAAAAATAAAGAAGTCCCCATTCTGTCTCCTTTTTCCACCCCCAACACATGCATTTGTAATTACCTGGTTTAGTCTGTGTGTTTAATCAGTTTAAATTGAGAGCACTGCGTACATCTGATTTCAATCTGAAGGAGCCATTGAGTATTGGGCAGTTACCACCCTAGTGTCTGCCAAAGTGTGCCTCTGCCAAAAAATGGATAGGACTCACACCCCAGGGTATTTCCTAAAGAAGCCACTTGACTCAGATTAGATGTTTAATTTCCTTAAAATATTGTTTTGGATTTGGGTCTCTGTTCTCTAATTGGGATTTTCTGATGTAATTTAGGAATATCGCTTATTTGCTGAGTTTGTTCCAGGATCCAGCTGGCAGTCTCCTGAAAGCTAAGCCTCACTGAAGTAACTTCACTCCACGCCCTGAGTGTCGCACCTCACTTCTTTGAAGGGTGGGCCAGGCCTGTGTTTATTCGTGTCTTTGTGGGGCCATCGTCCATGCAGTGCAGTGGAACTAATTTTGAGGGAGCAGGGCATTAATTTTAAGGAGGAGTAATGGTAATGAAGCCTCTGATTAGAGGTTCATCTCTTTCGAGATATTAATTGAAATAGAAAAAATACTTTGTTCTAAGTTCTAGTAATATTTTAGTTTCTTTTTTTTAACTAACATAGTAGCCAAGCTGTGTCTAGATCTCTTTAGCTAACTTCACCTAAAAGGCCTCCCACTGGCCAAAGTTTGAGATCAAAAGTTCAGTTTTTTCTCCCCAGGTCATAATTTTTGAATAGTAGAGAAAGAATACAGAGTTAAGGTCTTTCTAAAAGTTTTAAACTCGAGTTCTTAGTCTTCCGGCATTCAAAAACCTCTAGGAGCCTTTTCATTTGTTGTAGTATGACCACTAGCAAGGCCCTCACACATTTTGTGCTGTACCAAAGCTTTGTGTGTTGGGGTGATGGACCAACCCTCCACGCGAGCCCATCTTGGGCTATACCACCAGGGTGCTAAAAGCAAAACATTTGTAGGGAACACAGTGAGGATACTTGCAGTAGTAATCTCTGACAGGCTTTGAAAACATCTATTTTAACTGTCAGCTGGTTAGGGTTACTAGATTGTAGTGAGGAATTTGTTTTGCAAGAAAATAGTCAAAACTGAGGAAGATGAATAAGAAAGCATGGCACAAAGCTAATATCACTTGATGTAGCATTTCACAGTGGAATTGGTTTCGCCCTGGGAACGTTTAACCATATAAAGGAACATTTAAAGTCGGTGTTCTGTGGTTCAGTCTCCTTCTCCTGGAAGGACCCCTGAGGATATTGTCACAGTTAGACTTCTCCCTGTTGCTCTTGCCTTCCCTAGCTGTATCCCACACAGGTGTTCTGTCTCTAGGACATCTCTGATTCATGAGGTATTTATTTTAAAGTTTAAATCTCAGAAGCAACCTCATTTCTGCTTTTCTCCCATCTTTCTACACACCACCTAAGATAGGCAGCTGACCCTCCAGGGTGTGAGTTTAATCTCCTGCCTTCCACGTGTGCCCACATTTCCTCTGCTTTCCTGACTTCTCTGGGTCGCAAAGGAGCTACATCAGCTCCTTTGTCTTGGGCTACACACCAGCATGCTGAAAACAAGACAGAAGTAGGGAACGCAGTGGGGACACTTGTCTGCAAACACAATCATTAGTTACCCAGGTTTAGAATTTCCCAGTTTTCAAAGCCGAATTAGACATCTGATTTATTCATTTCACAAATACAGTATTTAGGAAACATGGACTGTCTAGCACTGGGTGCTTAAAATGTATCACAGTAAAGTAAACCAAGGCCCCTGCCCTCTAGGTTGCTGAGGTAAAGAGAGCTGTTTGAAGACTTCCCTGGTGAGCGGGGAAGGCCTAAATGCACTGGGAGGTTGCAAGTGCCCTGCCTCTCTACCTGTCTGCCTCCCTCGGGTGGAGCAGGGAATAAAATGTCTCATCTACTTCATTGTATTTCTCAGATTTTAATGCAGGGTCTGACTGTCCCGTTTTGATTCTTTTTACAAAGAAGAAACTTCTGACCATTGTGATACTGGTGTTAGAAAAGGGAAACATTTGGGTATAGTGACTGCTAGTTAGTAAAAGTGAGTGGAGAATTTAGATACAAAGATGGCCAAAACTAAAAAGAAAGGCTTTTATAGTAGAACTTGAAAGGGTCTGTAGCTACTTTGTTCAGTGCCATAGTGGTGGTTGGTGGAGAAGTTGGGACGATAATCAACACCAGACTCTGCAGCTTACACATGCGCTGTGCGTGTCCTTGCACATACACCTGGGCTTTGCATTCTGACCGTTAGTTCTTGGAAATGAGGGGACTGTACCATGTAGCCTGTTTATCAGACTTTTGGCTTGAGTGCATTCACCTGGGGTCTCTCTTTCTCCTTCAGAGTTGCTGGAATTGTGGCCGCAAAGCAAGTGAGACCTGCAGTGGGTGTAACACAGCACGATACTGTGGCTCCTTTTGCCAGCACAAAGACTGGGAGAAGCACCACCACATCTGTGGACAGACCCTGCAGGCACCACAGCAGGGAGACACACCTGCCGTCAGCTCCTCCGTCACACCCAGCAGTGGGGCCGGGAGCCCGATGGACACACCACCAGCAGCCACTCCGAGGTCAACCACCCCGGGGACCCCTTCCACCATAGAGACAACCCCTCGCTAGAAGTGAACTCAGAACTGTCGGAGGAAAGACAACGCAACCAATATGAAACCAATTCCTCATCCTCAGATGCTCAAAGTCATGTTTCTGTTTGTTTGTTTATAGATGAACTATCCTATTTCAGTACTTCAGCAAGAGCTAACTGTATCTTGAGGCGATAGTAAAACGCAGAGGGCCAGTAACGGGTCGTAATGACTTATTATGGATAACAAAGATATCTTTTCTTTAGAGAACTGAAAAGAGAGCAGAGAATATAACATGAAATGCTAGATTTGACCTCCTCCCTGTTATTTTCAAGTAGCTGGGATTTTAAACTAGATGACCTCATTAACCGATGCTTTACCAAACAGCAAACCAAGAGATTGCTAATTGCTGTTGAAAGCAAAAATGCTAATATTAAAAGTCACAATGTTCTTTATATACAATAATGAAAAAAAAAAAAAAGAGGAAACCCCTCAAGGGCATGAGCATTGGATACAGCAGTAGACATTTTAACCAGAAGATGAATGGCGTCCGTGGGTTGATAACTGAACTTTGAAGACCTGCTACAGAATGCGCAGATGTGCAGCAGATTGGAAGGAGACACAGATGTTCAGTTTTTTTTCCTGTTTCTGAAAAGAAATTATAATATCCAGGTCAACAGAATGAAAAATGAAAGATGATTTGCAGTGGGATGTATGAATACAGCAGCAAGAAAAAAAATGCCATAATACAAAGGCTCCTTTTTATATATATATACACGCACATACACACAGAAGTAAGAGACTCAGCCTGCAGTTAATTAGCATTCTGGCAGCGTCACCGTCAGCCAGCTGCCCTAAATAACCCTTCAACGTTTCTTCACTTTTGCAAGGTTCCACAGAGTAAGACATTGGGTCTATTCCAGCTCATTCATTTTATACTGAAAAATAATTTTAAAAAAATAATGGTGGCTCCAGCTTTAGCCCCTCTCCAAAATTTTTCAACCCCACCCTGTTTGGATTTTTAATTAAAAACTAGTAGTTCTCTTCGTGTGAAAACACTTCTGTCCTGTGAGGTTTCCCAATGGTGTTTTTCTTGTAAATGTGTTGGACAAATGTGAAGATGCATTGTAGTTTATCCATACGCCCACATTTAGTCTCTTTATTCCTAGTTGGTGAGAAACCTGTATCTTTCTATGCTGCTTTTATATCTGTATGTATTAGTGATATTTCTCTAGTAGTTAAAAAAAAAAAAAAAAGAAAAAATCTTTTTGGTTGTCCTCAAGAAAAGAAAAGAAAAAAAGCTATCTTTCGGAGCTGCTATTTCACTCTCTTATAGGATTTTTTTTTTTCCTGAAAACCAGCATGCTTCACGGAATGCTAACATATTGGTGTTTTTGTAAGAGGGATGTACATAAATGTATTTTGCACTGTCACAATGACTCCCTTGGCATGCTTTTTTTTTTTCAAGCAAACTTTTTAAAATATGCTAGAGCCATTTCACCAATTTTAGCTGTAGCATAGAGTAGTAGTGGAATTTTTCTTTTTTTTTTTCTTTTTTGGAAAAAAAAATCATTATTAGGGACTTTTTTAAAAAATAAGATATCCTACTTTAAAAAAAAAAGACAGTGCATGCATATTGCTGTAAGGTCGTTTAAGTATTTCTAATTTTACAAAAAAGAAAAAAAAATCATTAGAGCTCCAAATGCTGAGGTGTAGACTGACAGCTTTAACACTGCTGAATGCTAGGTTATACAGTATTCTTACAAAAAGGGAAGTCGGCCAAAGACTGATCTGATGGACCAAAATCAGAATTTTGAAAAGCACCAGTACTACTTTCCAAATGATCGGCAGGTTAAACACGTTCAGCAAGGTATAGTGTGAATCCATTAACCCTTCGTTGTCCAGGGTCCAGACCAGAACTACTTGTTAGTTTTGAACACAGTAGCCCAGGATGTGGTTGTGTGCTTTACCAGAGTCGGCAGTGCTGCAGGCTGTGTAGACAACCAAAGTTGACAAGGCTGGGAGGCACTTCTCCGCATACACATACACCAGGCATTTCTTTAAAAATTGAAAATGATCCGTTAGTTTTTTTGGGGGATGGGGTTAATGTAACCCTAGGATACAGTTTTAAGTGGCTTTTAAGTTACCTGCAGAGAGGCAATCCTCAAATGGTTTGCTTTAAGTCTCTTAAATCTAACGTTTTTTCTTAAAGCATTTTTCCCCTGTATCTTCATATACGAGTTTTTAATTTCATTTGGGTGGTGTTACTTTTTAATGGCTTTTTACTTTAGAAAGTTCTGATGAGCAAATTAATACATCTATCTGCATGTTGGAAGTCCATCTGCCAGCACACCTGCTTAAAGTGAAATGAAAGCACATACCAGGCTCTGAATGGGTTATATTTTATCATGGTGCTCCCAGAATCCTTTGACCTCATTCTGCTTTCTAGTCTGCTTGTGACACTGGACAGTCCTTTCTTACAGAGCTATTATATGTTCTAGGCTACGAAGGGTTAAATAATCCCAAAAAATGAGGTATGTCATACCCACACGTCTTTAGAAGCTGTGATGTATGTGAAACAGCACTGTTATTCTTCTTAACACTAGTGTGTAAAATAAGGATTAGTACAGTACGTCTCATTACTTTTTAATTCAGGGCACCCTGAGTGAAAACAAATACAAAAAAAAAAATCCCTAACTCTGAGCTCTATCTCTGATTCCTCTTCCTCCTTCCCCTCTTCCTCCTCCTCTTCCTCTCCTCCTGTTTTGCTACATTCTCCTCAGTGGCAAAAAGTTTCACTCTACCTCTGACAGCATGTATATTGCACCAGTAGCTAACAAAAACTGGTCTAGTCAAACCAAATGGGCACAAAAGAACCAGGATACCAAAAGTTAAGCTCATACAGCTGCAAACCATATCACTTCTTGGTAACAATGCAGACCTCATAAACCTAAAGAAGAGAAAGAAAAAAACTTTTGTTACTTTCCTTTTTTGCTTGTCACTTATATACAGGCCATGTGAGAGTATAATTTGTAGGTATTACACATTTAAAAAAGTTATCTTCATTGGATAGAATTGAATGGTGGTCGCTGATAGGAATAGGGCGTCCTCTATCTCTTCTCTCTGTCTCTTACTCCTTTCTCTTTTTCTCTGTCATGAGACTGTGTGTGACAGGGCCACCTGTCTTTTAAATTTTTTTTTTCTTTTTTTTTTAATGTGTAGGTGCATGTCTTGGGGATTTAAAAATTTCAAGGCTGGTTTACTTATGCAAAGCATGCCTACGTCTGGAATACTTAGGGAAAGAAAGCGACTCCATGTTGTCCGAATTCCTCAAGGGACAGAAAAAAAGAAAAATTGGAGACTGTTGAAATGCAGATTTGAAGTAATTTTTTTAAATATTATTTTGGGTTCTGCGACATTGTGAAAAATTAAAGTTGTTGTGCAATACTTAATTCAGACATGTACCACAAGTTAATGGTAGACTAACACTGGGGGTGGGGTCTAGGCATCATGCTTCTGTCAGCATACTCTTGAGCTTTTAAGTCTACTATGTCTGGACTGTGGTTTCTTGTTTATCCTTTTTTCCTTAGTTGGACTGTAATGTATGGTCTGTCAACCTGTGAATCTTTAAAGTATGATTCAGGTATTGTTGTATTCTTTACTGTGTAATAAAAAAGTTTAAAAAAAATTCTATATTCTCCGTCTCCCTTATCCTCAGTGGGTGCCATGGCTGCCCACCCAGTGGGCCTGGCCTGGGGAGTCCCTCTTTCATGGTGCTGAGGTGTCTCTAGAGTTCATTCAGCCCCAGCACCTGCCTCTGTCACGTGAGTTGGCTTACGCTTGCTTGAGTGCTGAGGAGGGAATGATGTCAAAATGCAGAAGACGAGTTAGAGGGTGTTTCCCAGGTAGGAGGAGCTGGAAGAGTGGAGAATTGCAGCCTCCCATAGGAAAGGAGAGCTTGGCTTGCTTAGCTTCGCAGCTGTGTTTTGATAACATTAGAAATCAGTGCCCATTCCTGGGTCGCCCTCTCCAGGAAGGTTTATCCCTGTCTTAGGGGGCTCTGGCTCTTGGCGGGTTGCTCGCCTCCCCTCCCCGCAGCTGAATGGCAGACCCACTGAGGCACAGTGCTCCCTCCATCTGTCTTGGCTCCTTGCCTTTAATTAAAAATTGCCAGCATTTGCACTGTTTTCGTGCATTGGTAACATGCACTCGGGCAGTCTCCAACTTGGCTGGGTGGCCTCAGTGACACCCTTTGACATGTTGGGTATTTTTCTTGCTCTAGTTATGAAGTCGTTTAAAAATTGGAAGCCTCAACCCTTCTGCCCTATAAATTCTGTTAAATTTTTGTGTAGTTTTCAGAATACATTTTTTTAAAAAGTAATGTATATAGTGCATTGTAACAGAAACTCTGAATATTCTACTTCTAACTAGTGGGCCAAACACTAGTTACAAGGGGTTGAGGATGACAGAGCATTGGCAGAAGCTTGTGGAGACGGCACAGGATGGGTGCTGTTGAGCAGGAGCGTGGCCTGGGGCCTTCCGGTCAGCTTCCTGCTAGTCTGACCTCAGTCCCTATCCTAAGGCCTGGCCCCTCTAACTGATTTTGAGAAATGTAGCTTACTAACATTTCTTACTCCAGGAACTCCAGGGGAAAAAAAATGGGAACAGATTTTTAAAATAATTAACAATGGACATCTTCTCACCTCCACAACTTTAAACAGTTCAGGTTGGATATTTAACTTGGTAAGGATGTTTTTTTTTCCTCACAGAAGTCAGACCAGCCTGACCCAACTTGGTTATCCTTTAATGTATGAATGTATCTTTTTTTTCTCTTTAAAGTGGAACAGGCTAGAAACTAGCAGACATGAAGAACAGAAGCAGGACCCGTTGGAGTAGCTACTTCATAAGCAGTTCTTGAAATCACCTCTGTGACACTTTCATACAAGTGGATGTTTTGGACAAATGAAAAATGCTTTCAGTTTATATGAAAAATATGAGCAAAATCCAGAGATTTCTAGGTGTCAAACTTCATTTTTTAGAAGTGTTAATGATGTATTTGATAATATTAAAAAGGATGTATCTGCCATAAAAGAACATTCAGCTATTTCCCTGGAATGGTTGGGGAAGATTGGATCAAAGAGGTGCTGTTCTGTATGGGTGTCTATATCCTTATTCCAAGGTAAATAAATAAAGTTGTATTTGCTTAAACCTGTTTCTCGTTAGTCTATTCTCCACCACACTGGGGAAACTGAGTCAGAATTGTTTCACATTGAGTCACAATGTATTTTCCCATCACCCTCTCCATCCACTGAGGGTGGAAGTAAGAATCAAAGTAATTACACCCTTCTTTGATTTTGGAAATTTCAGGTCCAAATTTGTTAAAAATACTTCATAGGAAGTCTGAGAACTTCTTAGGATCCATATGACCATCTAACTTCCTACGGTACAAATACTGTAACATTTGAATGGGAGGAAACGGGTGGATAAGAAGAAATATCTACTTTTCAGTTCCTCACGCTAATGCTATGGTGTTGGAGTTCTGTACTTCACCTCCAAGAAAGAGACAAGTGAAATGTCGTACCGTACCCCATAAATACGTACAATTACTATGTGTCAGTATTTTAAAAGGAGAGAAGTTATACCAGGGGAACATGAGACAGAGGGAGGTCACGGGCTGCAGGACACTCAAGTTCACTTCAATAAATCAGTGGCAACTGGAGCCCTTTTCAAGACCTAATGCAAGGCCCAGCACCCAGTTAGCACTCAATAAATACTAATTGTAAATACCACTGTGTGTCTGCAGCTAGAGTAATGGGGTGCCATTTTCCCCAGAAATGGACAAATTGGCTGGAGGAACAGAACACACAAGGGAAATGATTTAACTGGCTGGAGGAATGGGATGGAAGAGGAAGATTAAACCATACGAAGCTTGGTCAGACGGTGATGAAGTGGAAGTGTGACCGCTATTTACAAATATCAGAGGAAATCAGTGCCAAAGGAGTGAGGCAACTGCTTGGTGTACTCTGTGGCAGTTAACGACAGTTACTCTTTAATCAGTACAGTTCTCTTATTTATTTGTGTACGGCCACTAACCATTGCTTTGGGACTCTAGGCGTCTAACAGCCCGGAGAGAAATCCCTGGCACATGAGACTCCGTTCATGGTTTCAATTCTGAGCACTTAGTGCTCTTTTAGATCTCCTGTCTCCTCTGTCTTCTCACTGCCCTGTTAACCTTGAGTTTCCTGCACTTTCTTTAGGTCTTTATTTACAACGGGTTATATTTACAACAGTTTCCCTTGTTTTATCTTAGTGCTGTGTATATCAGATCATAACTTCCCTCTTCCAAAAATCCAGGAAAGGCACTTCTGGGAAGCTTTTCTGAATCCCAGAGCAGCAGGCCTGCTCACCCTTGTTCTCCCCAAACCGTTATGATGGAAGGTTGTACTACACCTCCTTCAAGCACATCAGCACAAGCACCAAACCACTAAGAGAAGTTGGTGCTTCTCACCTTCAGGGTGAGGAAAAGGAGCTGTCAGTCCACGTAAATGTTACAGGTTGGGAACTGAAAATGAGCAATATATGACCAGGATAATGCTTTATATACTTGGCTCAAGAAAAATGCTAGCATATACTCTCTTGAACACGGAGTCATTTTCAAAGTCCTTGGAGATGGTGCCATCTCTCTAGGAGACTCTGCTTTCCATTTCTCTTTGCAATTATTATTATCCCTATTTAAATGATTCCTGGCGGATCATCGCAACACTGAGGCACAGAGTTATGGCCTTGGGAAAAAAAGAAGTTTCTCTTTTCTTTAAAAACTAACAAAACTGGGCAGGGATATAGCTCAGTAGTAGGGTGTTTTCCTAGTATGCATGAGGCCTTGAATTTGATTTCCAGCACCACAAACCAAAATTCCTACTGAAACAGCCCCAAGGCACAGTAGAATAAGTACAAACAACAGTTATGTGCTCTATATTTTAAAAAGCTAGAGCTAGAGGAAAAGATTTTGAATGTTTTCACCATAAAGAAATAAAAATGTTTGCTGAGATAGATATTTAACCTGACTTAAACATTACACACCGTATACATATATCAAAAAAAAAATCACAGGATTTTTTAATATTTTTATGTGTCAGTTGAAAGAAGCAATTTAATATAAAAAAATGAACAAAACAACAACATAAACCTTCAACAACAAAGACCACCTCAGGCTTAAGAAAAGTTTAATATTGAGCAGTGCTCTCCAAATGCTGCTCTACTTTGTTGTCTCAAAATTAGCTGGCTAGGCGAGGTGATGCATACCTGTAATCCCAGTAGTCAGGAGGCTGAGGCAGGAGGCTAGTGAGTTCAAGTCCAGCCTGGGATATACAGGGAGACTTTGTTTAAAAAAAAAAAAAGGTAAACAAAATTACCTGGGCTATCTTTTCAAAGCAGATATTTCACACTGCTGACCTATAAAGTCAGAATCTCTAGGGAGAAGCTTTTGAACAAGTTGTAAGCCAATTTGTGAACAAATCTGTGTCTTTCTGGGCTTATATTCTGGTGGTAGAGAAACATGAGTAATTCAATAACTATGTAGTTATTGAGAAGTGCAAAATGGAATCATAGAGCAGGACAGGGGAATGAGAAGCAATGGGCTTGCCAGGGACACTGTACTGACTTGGGTGGCCAGGAAGGACCACTCCAAGGAGGCGATGTTAAAGAAGCAGCTCAGATGATGTGAAGTCAGCCACATGAACGTCTGGGAAAGTGGTCTGGGCAGAGGGAGAAGGATGAAGACTTTGGGATGGAGGGCTGCAGCGCTGTTGAGGATGACAGGCATGAGGAAGATGATGGTAGGGGTGAGGTCAAACTCACAAGCTGCAAGTTCTGCCTGGCCTCATAGGCCGTGGAGACATTTTTGTTGTCTTCAAAGTGAGGTATGCAGTCATATTTAGGGGTGTCTGAAGGTGCACTGGGGAAGTCATGTTTAGTTTACTGCAGACTTAAGCTACTACTTAAGCAGTAGCTTAAGTAGTAAGCTACTACTAGCTTACTACAGACTTAAGCCTACTTGACTGAATGGTTAGGGCAGGCACTGGTGAGCATAGGGCGGAGGGCAGGGACTGTAAAGCATTCTGCATCAGTTTTATTCGAGCATATTTACTGGAGGCCCTGACTTTGTTTCAAGAACAGCCTGCAGGAGGAGCAGCATGAGGATGAGGGCGAGGAGGTAACAGAGACAGAGGATGTGAAGGACACAACAGGCCTGTCCAAGGTGACTCCGCGAGGGCAGGCACAGATGTCAGCGCCAGCATTACGCACCTGGGAGAACATCACGCCTGAATTTTGCTGGCACATAAGAAAAATGGTAGCGACTTTTTCTGGAGGGAAGGAAAGTTTCATAGTAACAGTCTTTCGTAGGGGATTGACACTGTCTCCACCACTTGTGTGCAAAAGGTAAATAAATAATCAATGCTCTGTTCACTTGAAAATAAGATCAATGTCGTGCTTGAACAGGCGAGAGCCTTTCATATTCTCAATTAAACTTGCTCTGAACTCTTCTTTTAGATAGTGCGTACTGCTGTTTAAAACCTTCTAAAGGTGTGATAAAGGACTGAGTGCAAAGAATCAACAGCAGCCTTTTAACATTCTACTTATTACACTTGTATATTTTGCTGACAAAGTCACAGTAAATTAAAGCAAGTGCAAACCACCCATTTCAATGGCACGTAACAGGTTCTTTTTGCTCTGTTAGCAAAGACTTTGAAAGATGTTACCAAAGTACTTTCTATTATTTTGCTATTCAATACGTTCTCCATAAAGCAGGTGTAAGGTAATTATTATCACTGAGTTTTGCAGACTGAGTTGAATAGAAGAAAAACACACACATGTGTGGTATACACACATACACATATATATGCACATACATGTGTATACTACCTGTATTTTCATGACAGTTGTGTCCAGAATACTTTCAAAAATGTTCTTCCAAT
>NW_004955417.1:8530809-8574931 GCF_000276665.1 Chinchilla lanigera | reverse complement strand
ATATATATACACACACACACACATATAGAGAGAGAGATATATAATCACTAAGAATTTCTCAAAACAAACTCTTTGGAAATTTGGGCCAGAAGTTATTAACATTCATCCTATGGGGAAAAATTTTTAAAAGCATCCAGTGACCAACATACGGATAGTGTTATAATTTATATCCCTTAAAGGATCTGAAAAATATAGTACTGGAATAATCAGGTAGTTTTGTTTTTTCCAATGTTTCACAACTCATTCAAACACTTTTAGAGGCACTTAATTCATGTGAGCTTCTGTAATATATCTTCCCATCTTCTCTATCACATTTATCATAACCAAGACTTTATGTGGAAATAAATCTTATCATCAGCTTCTCCTCTGACGTTTCATTTACGAAACACAGAGGTTGGCTTTTTATTACCCCAACTGCATAGACATGATGAACCAGTCTTCCCCAAATGAAACTTTTAAAAAGATAAGTTGAGAAATCTTCATTGGCAGCTCCAGTGGCTTTTTTGTCTGTTTGGGCTGCTAGAACAAAGTTCCCTAGACAGAATAATTTATGAGCAGCAGAAATTTATTGCTTACAGTTCTGGAGGCCATGAAGTCCAAGATCAAGATGCCAGCAGATGCAGGATCTGGTGAGTGTTGCCTTGTTTGACAGATAGTACCTTCCATGTTGCCTTACATGATAGAAGGGACAGACATGCCTCCTTTGGCCTCTTTTAAGGGTACCAATTCCATTCCCGAGGCAGACTTCTCATGATTTCACTGCAATCTCTAAAGGCCCCACAGCTTAATACTATGACATATGAGTTTATTTAAATTTCAACTCACGAGAGCTTGTGGTGTAACTCAGAGGTAGAGTATTTGCTTGGCCTGTACAAGGCCCCAGTTTGATCCCCAGCAAGACACACACACACACACACACACACACACACACACACACACACACACAAGAGTTTCAACACGAAGTTTGAGAGAACACAAACATTCAGATGATAGCAGTTTTCTTCAGAATACAGTTGAAACATCACATTCTAGTTTCAAGTCTCTTCCCCTCCTTCTCTAGGTCTTGCTATTCACCACCTTGCCAACCATACTCATTTATTTGTGGCTCCTACAAATTAGCTTCTTGCTGTCTATGCCTTTGTCCACTCTGTTGTCACTGCGAAAGTGCTTTCAGTGGTTGTCTTGAGCGGAAAAAGTCTCATAACACAATTTCATCCTCTTCTGCAGCGCAAACAAGACCACTCCTTACCTGAGCTCTTCGCATTGAGTCAAGCCACTTCTTCACCACTGTGGGCAGTGGGACAGTTGGGTGTTAGAGTGGTTAAGAGAAGCATAGGGCATAAGTAGATTCAGTCCCCAAGTCTGCCCAACTCTAGGAACTTGGACAAGGAACTTAACCGCTCTTTGCCCCAAGTTAGTTTTGGAAGTAGGTGAGAATACATAGTACTATGAATTAAAAACAATCTCATGGGTTAACATTTCATGGGCTTATTCTGTTTCTCTCTAATCTCATTATGAGCGTTCCTATCTTTCATCCTCCAATTACTCCTGTTATATTGCCTTGAGATTCAAGGAGCAAATTCTCTGTGGTTTCTGTTACCACCCATTCTGCAAGTTTTGTTTGCACTCACACAGGTAAAGAAAATATCACACCCTGCCACCTGGCCAGTGAAAATGATTAGCAGATGTTATCACTTATAAAATGATTCAAATTTTAGATATATAGAAACCCAAAAGAAAATGTGTCATAGGTGAACAGAAATGGCACAGGCCCTGTATTATAGAAGGAATTCATAGAAGTACAGCTTAAAATGGAGGCTATCAAAGGCCGGAGGGTGAAATGTGGATGGAAAAAGGAGAGAAGCTGTTTAATGTGTTCAGCCTCCTTCAGTTAGATAGGAGGACTGAGTTCTACTGTTCTGTTGTCTAGTACAGTGATTGTAAATAATAATAATGTATAGCATAGGGGCTGGGGATTTAGCTCAGCGGCAAAGCTCTTGCCTGGCAAGCGCAAGGTCGTGAGTTCGGTTCCTGGTACTGGAGAAAAACCCAAAAAAATTTAAAAATAAAAAAAATAGTGTATAGCATATTTTGAAATAACTAAAAGAGAAGGTTTTACACGTTTTTAGCACAATAAATATTTGAGATGCTCAGTATGCTAATTAGCTTGATTTGATCGTTCCACAGTATATGAAGGTATCAAAACATCACACTCTCCATAAATATAGTCAATTTGTCAGTTAAAAAGAGATTCATATAAGTTGTTATTCTCTCTTTATGATAATGCTAATGAACAGAGAGACCTCATATCATCCCAGGAACTGATTTTGAAGCTTTATTCCTCTATAGTACTATTTCCCTTTAGGTGAATGCTCTCCAAATGTATGGAATGAATAAAAACCCAAAGTGACTCTAAGACCCAGGTCGGGGAACAGCTTCCAAAAGGGTGGCTTTCTTTGAGTGATCCTACAGCCTAGTCACATTCCCTTGGACTCAGGGGACTTGGCGTCAGGATCTGTAAGGTGAATACCACCTTAGCAAGTTGGTATCTTTCTCTGATGTCAAGCGTGCAAGCAAGACAGCCTTGGGTGCACATCTGGTGACTGTATAGGGAGTGGAGTTAGTCCATCCACATATTTGCTGCCCTCACTGCATATTTACTGTACAAGTGCCTCTGCATGTTTATTGGACCGAAAGCACCATGCTAGATAAAGTAGTTGGTTGGAAGTCTTTGGATTATTCAGTGTGGTTTTACTTTCAGTTTTGTTTTTATTTTTTACTTAGAGGAAGTTTACATAATGGTCGACAGCCCACCCTGGACCCTGCCAAGACAGTCAAACCATTTACTAGCTCTATGACTCTGGATCAGCAGCAACATTTCCTTTTAGCTTCTTCATCTAAATGCAGAAGTTATATTGACTTCCGCACTGACCTGTGGGGATTAAATGAGATAATACACAGACAACATAGCAGAGTGCCTGGCTCATGCTAAAGACACAATAACTGATAACTGTGATCAGTTGTGATAACTGTGATTTTTGCATTTTTCCCCATTTAGCTATAAACACAGGTAGAAAACATAATTCAGAAGGCATGAAAGAGGCTCTGTCTTTCCTTTGTTCTTATCTGATTCCCTGAAAATTCATTGAAAATGAAAGAAGGCATAATTTACAAAATATAACATAGTTTCTGTTGGGCTTTCAAATTCCTAATAACACCCTCCCGCTGCACTGTTAAAGTGTCTGCTACTGTTCAAGTTTGGAGATCCAGGCTTTATCACAGATATTAATGATAATGAATTTTATTTTTATTCTTAGCAATCATTTTAATGTGGGAATCAACAAAATCTAAACCATATACTTTGGGATGACTCTTCGTGTAATCGCCCTGTGCTGTGACTATAGTGGAAATAAACTGGCAAATGCAAACTAAGGGATTGTTCTGTCCGCATGCTTATACTAAACTATCAGTCTGCACCAGCTCTGCAGTATGGTTTTTTTTTTTCTTCCCCTTTGTAGAGATCAGTGACACTTTTTTCACATCTTACATTCTCAGGGAAGCTTTTGGAAAATAAAAAAGTTGAAGCTTATTCATCTAAACACTAGGAATGAAGAAGCACTAAGGAAAGTTTTTTTTTTCTTTTAATGTATTCTGCTTTTCTGTGACAAAAACGCGCAGAATATAAAATTAAAATAATGAACATGTATTGGGCTCCAACCGATGGATTGCTTTATCTCTTAACTCTCAAAATAAGCCTGTTATAGCCATTATACATTTTTATATCTCAGTTTGTTTATTGTTTTAAATTTATATTTTAACATTGTTCAGAGGGAAACATGGAAGCAAGGGAAGTTGTCTGAACTGCCTGGGGTCACACAACTCGTACATGCAAAGCCAGGACTTTAATACAGACCATCTGACAACAAAGCCAGGCTTTGCAACTGTTTCCTAGTGCTACAAATTTAAGGGTTATTCTAAGTCTAAAATAAGATTCTGTGTCACTAACTCATTTAAATGCTATTCTTTATTTGGGTTTTTAAAATGTTTAGTGAAAAAACATGTTATCATTTGGGGGAAACAGCTGAGTACTTCATTTCTCTTTTGTGGCATAGATAACTGAGAGCTCTTTATAAGGAAAATCAAGCTCCCTATTCTTCCCTTGGAAGAACTGAGTAAGTGGCTCTTTGCAAAGCAATGAAGTAAGAAATGTATTATCTCCCAATTGGGTGAAATGCATGCCATTAGAAGGAATAAGATCCATAATCTAACTCATTCTCTTTCCATGGTAAAATGTTCTTGTGTCTTAATTAAGGAAGAGAGAACATGAGAGTTCAATAAGAGTCAAAGTTTGTCCTGTTGTGAAGCAGCTTAATGGATTTTCACACCAGATTTCCATCTGCAGATGTAATGAGCAGGAATGGAAAGGGTCTGAGGAGAGAGCTCTTACAGAGTTCAAGGAAGCAACACTCCAGCTATTGTAGTTATAGCTGAGGTTTACAAGAGCACATCGATTTTTTTTCGTCATTTCTACCAGGAGTATTAATCAATATGATCAATACGAGTACTTAAGAAACAATGTTTGGACACAAACATTGGAAAGAGAGGGGCAGTGAATATTACACATTAACTAACTTTGGGGCCCCAGAGCGGTGTCACACACAGCATGATGTGTAGCTATTGTAATCAGTACATGATGTTTTGAGGCCAATTTGTGCATGTCTGACAATTAAAAATGATATAAAATTGATTTCTGAAAGCAACCCTTCTAGAAATGATATATCCGAGCATTCTGTGGTTATTGGAAACCAATTTTTTCAACGCATTTTCCTTTCCAATCACTCAGTAGTCACGGATACATTCTATTTAATCTAAATAAATAAAATGCACTTATTATTTTACTTCTTGTGGGCAAAAGAATTCATTAAAGAATATTATTTGCTAAGTTCCATACCAAGGCAGAGGATTTAACTGGTGCAGAAGTGGATGAGACATGACACATAGCTTCATGGAATTTACACAATAGTGAAGTGATAAGCCAGTGAGGGGAGCTCAGACTGAAGCCGAGGTTGTAGTCTGAAAAAGTCTTATCTTCTAAAACAGTATGCCACAGTATGCTGTGTATCAATTTGAATTACAATTCTCCATCTTTCTGTGAGTTTCCTAGCATCATTTAGCGAGTTCTTTTTGTTTTTTTTTTTTTACTGAAATTAGCTCTGAAAATCTTACTTTCAAATTTATTTTTCCTGTCGACATTTTCATGGTGGTCACTGCCTCACATGTGTTTATGAACATGTTAGTAAAGAGCGGCAGAGACCTCATACTATGAAAAAACACAAAAGTTTATCAGAACAGGTACGCCCAGACTTCAAAATTTAGAAGTCCTCATACAGAAGCTCTGTGGGTCCTGAGGCTGCTGTTTTGTTCTTCGTTTTTACTGCCGACCTTCATTCTGTTCTCCAAGTGAACCATCACCTGGTAAAAGAAGCATCATTCTATTTTCCCACAATCTCGGTATCTCCATGACTTTAAGTTGCCTTTTTAGTGGTAGTATGTGAGATTTTGATCACAGATCATCTTCTGAACAGATGTATTACATTTGAAGAGTTTCCCACAGGATAAGACTTACCTACTTAATGTGGAGGCCGGTGCTAACTGTCCAGTCTCCAGCTCAGGTGCAGTGTTTCCCAAACAGAGCTACTTTCCTGAGACTGTTTTAGTCAGGAAAGAATGATGTGAAGAATGGGGTGAAGAGATAGTATGGAATCTATGTTCTCAGGTGAGCAGCAGAGCCTGAAGGGGACTGGTGCATTCCAAAGCTGGAGTGGCAGGTGTCTCCTGGACAGTGATGATGTGTGTATATGCAGTACTCACTGGGTGACCAGAAGGGCCTCTACTGGTGATGCCCAAAATGCAATTTGTGGATTGGTCCTATGTGTGAGCTAGTAAGTCTCTTGAATCTAATATCACTTAATAAATAAACTTTTTTCTGCTTAAAGTAGCCTAGGTGGGCTATACATACAAGCTAAATCTTTGATGATTACAGACTTAAACTTCAGAGATATAATTTTCAACAGGTTTAACAATTATAAATATCAAGTGCAATGGATCTTATCAAACAGTAAGCATCCTCTTATGTGATCAAACAGATCAGCTTGATTATATAACTGTCAAGAAAGAGACAGGTCTGAGAAAGGAGAGGCTATATAGCTTGGTCCTTAACACTTCAAGACTTGCAGTCAGAGTTACGTTGGAATCCTAGCTTTATTACATATGAACTGACTGATCTCCTTCCAGTTATTTAATCACCTGGCTTTTCATTTCATGATCTGTAAATAATGACAGCATAATTGTGTTTTGCTTGGCATCTGAAGAGTGCTCAGAAAATATGAGCTGCTCTGAAGGTGCCATAAGTAGGTATTCATTTTTATATTTGTGATTTGTTAATAATGATTATTATTTATCTGCTCATCATCCAGGAATTTTAATGGAGACAATATTATTACAATCATTATTGGCTCCTATGTCATCATTGCTGGCTTAGGATTGAATAACCGATGCAACAATCTTAAAATTTCAGGAGCTTAACACATTCATAGTTTATTTAAAATATGAGCAACTGTATTCTCACTGTTGGTCACTTCTCACCTATGTATAGCTAAGGTACCCGGATCTTTCTGCCTTCCATCATTTCCTGCTCAGGCTTCTAGATGTTCCCTCCATTTAGCCAGTGGGTGGGCGGGGGGTGGGGGAGAATAGATGTATGTATGTGTAGGAGGGATCTAAAGGCCAGGCCTGGAAATGGCAGGTATCACACAGCTTATGTTCTGCTGAAAGTAATTTAGTCTCAGATAGCTGTACCTAAACGCAAGGTAAAAGCCAGACGTAGTGGTGTACGCCTGTAATCCCAGCACTCAGGAAGCTAAAGCAGGAGGATCATTGTGCATTGGAGACCAGCCTGGGCTACAAAGTGAGCTCAAGCCCAGCCTGAACTGCATAGTGAGACCCTGTCTCAAAAAGACACTGACTAAATAAACAAATGCAAGGTAAGCTTGAGTATGTTGTATAATCGTGTCTCCGGAAAGAAATAGGATACAATTTGATGAAAAACAAAGTGGCTGTCATTACCCTATTTCATTCTTATGGTCTTAAAAATAGAGCAGAATTCCAAAATTGGGGTGGAGCAGAACCCAGCATTTTGCTTAGAAGTTTGCCATCTAAATCTGCTGTGGTATTTACAATGTTTCATTTAGACAATAAAGGTTAACTTCACCTCAAGGATATATATTAGAAGACCCACTAGATAATTCTCAGATCTTGCTTATTCTGAATAAACATGATAGCTAGACTTTGCTGATTGCATATACCAGTCAATCCTTGCCTTAAAATAAAAAGAGATCTAGATTCTGCTCATTCAAATGTCAAGAATATTAATTATCAGAAGTATAAATCCTCATGTTTGGAAGTTTAAACTATACTGTTAGTGAGGATTCATTGAACCATTAGCGCAACAGAAGCAAAGTGGTTTACAAAAATTATCTCCAATTTAGAGAGAGAATTTCTCTGGGTTAGAATTAGTTTTTGGCCTTGTAAATAGTGCAGAGTCATAATTTTTAACCTGTCACTATATTATTGTGGTCTTAAATTTCAGCCTACAAATTTCAAGAAATAAAAAATGATTCAAAAAGAGTTAATGGAAAGGGAATACCAGTGCACTGCTCTTTAACTTTTAATTCTCATCAAATCAACAGAAATGATACGTTATATGTTTTTAGTGAGAGTGCCAAAAATAGTCTATTTAAAAGTAAAACAACAGAAAGCAATATTCTGAGATACAGTTTATGATGCCTTAGGGATCATCTATTATTATTGCCCTTGATTTTGAATGGGAACACCTTGGAGATCACTCACTTAGATCTCTGACAAATATATGGTGCAGACACTCTCATGCAGACATCACAAAGGAATAACAATACTCATTTCTGTTGGATCTGTTCCTGACCTGAGAATCCTTTCCTTATTCAATCCCAAGTAGCATTCTCAATATATTGGAATCATCATGTGCGATGAAACTCTTTTATGATCTATATATTAAGCTTTAGTGGCATCATAAAAACTATGAAAAAGGATGGGAACTCAAGAACATCCAAATATCAAACTTCATTGTTCAAAGTGAGTGGACTTAAGCCTCCAGTGCTCCATGAAAGGTTGATCCTAGAATCTTTGCATCCTTTGAATCATCACGGAAGGTAGATTCTAAAGAGCTAAAGTAGAGTTAAGAGGCCACCATTGCCCATGGCAGGTTTGTATGCTCGGCATACCCTGCACCAGCTGCGTGGTTTACTTTGACTGCAGTGCTTTGTACAACTTTGGGGGAATAAACAGCACACTCAGACTGGTGGAGAATGGAGTTACACAGCAGACCAAGAAGCAGAAGTCAGTAATTTCACATTCTTGAGACCAGCTCATGCTCTTAGAAAGCCACACTAACCTTTCCATGGTTTACAAGGTGAAAACAACTTGGATTAGCTGAAGTGACCCTAATTGGTCCTGCCCAGGCTGTGTGCAAGAAGTCTCTCTCTCGCTCTTTCTCTCTCTGGGGTGTGTGTGTGTGTGTGTGTGTGTGTGTGATCAGAATATGTTAGCATATAAAGGCCAAAAGGGATCTTAAAGAATATTTAATCACACAGCGATATATTTTTCTCTCTTTTCTTTTTGAGGCAGGGTCTCATTGTGTAGTTCATGCTGCCCTTGAACTTGCTTATGTAGCCCAGAATTTCTTATTCCTCTGTTATAGGCAAAATCATACAAGAAATCTCAATATGCAAGAGAGATTTATCCATAAGGAATGGAATGGGAAGCAGCCCCCCAAAAAAACATAATAAAGTTTGACCTTAATGGCAAATTTTTACTTGGAGCAAGTTCTTGGAAACTTGTTTTCTAGACCTACAAACTTGAGAAATGAGGAATGTCCCCTCAGGATATTGAATACTACTTTTCATTTGATTCATTTGTAATGAATGGAGACCACTTAACACAGCGGTCATTGCCAAGTGATCCATCTCTTTTCTGATCGTAACACTGGAGTTTGCTATGGTCTGAATATTTGCTCTCCCCAGTTCACATGTTGAAATTCTAACCCCCAAACTTTGGGAGATGAGTAGAATTTAGACTGAACCTTCATGAACGGGATTAGGGTCCTCATAAATGAGAACCAAGAGAGGTGCCTTGCCCCTTTCTCTCTGTGGGGATGAAGAGAGACATTGCCATCTCTGAACCAGCAAATGAGCCCTCATTAGACAGAGCATCTGATCTTTTTTTTCTCAGCTTCCAGAACTGTGAGAGATGAATTTCTGTTGTTTATAAGTCACGCAGTCTGTGGTATGTTGTTACCACAGTTGGAGGACTAAGAGACCTACGATAAGAATTGAAACAAAAAGGTTTAGAGGAGAAAAGTTATGTAGAAATACTCTAGCTTTCAAGTCAGATGGGTAAATGACTACTTTATAGTATTCATTGTTATGGTCATCAATTGCCAGGATCCAACATGAACAAAGGGATCAGGTCAGTGTTTGGGTCACAGATGGGACAATTCCAGTGGAACAGACCACATTAGGCAGCTTGTAAAGCCAAGAAGCCAAGTTGGCAGTGCTGACAAACTGGGAAAACTCCAGGACTATTCGCTTCCAGGGAGCGTTTATTTGATATTTTCACTGAATTATTGAATAACAGTTGTGCCAAAGCTGTTTCTTCAGCCCAGAATTTTCCAAAGTGTGTGGTAAACCTGCTGTTCCCCAAAGGCTTGCCATCTTTGGGAGCACATGGTAGAATTAGCTTTCTCTTCTGAGATTGAAATTGGGTGTGGCAATATTATTTGCAGAAAGAATAATATCACTTCTTGGAGGAAGTTTTAAAAGTACTACAATTTGCTGAATCTTTACCATTGCTATAGTGACTGTAAAAAGTAAAACACTGACCTGATTCTCTGGGTATACATAAAGGGTATAATTTAGCTCAGAACCACATAGCATATGTAAGAAACAATTTTATAATGCAAGCTGATGATATCTTGGGAATTCTCTTTACCAAGGCATGACCAGGCACATCTGAATTATTATGGTGTTATAAGTATTGATAAATATTCAGTGTAAAATTGGCTCAATGGTCAAATAAATTTGGGATATTCCAATTTTTAAAAAATATAAAACCATACCCAGGTAACCAATTTGAAGATGTCAATATGTAATACAACAACCATTGTTAATTTCCTATCACCTTATCTGAAATTCTGTATTGCTTATATTGTTTTTGTGTTATTTTGTAAATGTATGTGTGTTTGTTAGCATGTTTTCATTATTCTATCTTTAAAATAAAATAAAAAAGATCCAAGTAAATTTGTGAGGTATAGTATATAATTCAATGTTTAATGATAATTCAGAGTTATCACTTAGCAACTGTATCACTAGATAAGAAGTGTGTCTTTGTGAGACAGAAAGACAGAGAGAGAATGTGTGAGAGAAAAGAGGGAGAAAAAGCGAGAAATATAAAATGAAAGAGTGCTTTTACATCTGCTTTCTGCTTTATTTCATCTGACAAAAATACAATTTTAATTCTAAATTTGTGTGTAATATTACATGCTTTGGTTCAATGAATTATCTAGGAGACATTTATGATCATACCTGTTATGAAGTATTATTCATGTGTGTTGCAGTTTAGGAGATAGCTACCCATCAGAACGAAAACTCTAAGATTATTCTAAAGGTTTATACCTACATGAATTACAACTAGGTGAACATTTATTCAAAAATTAAAAATTTCTCTTCTAATTATACTTCTTTTGGTAATAAAAGTGTGTCAGAACAAAATTTGGGAACTATAGTAGTGTATAGACATGCATCCTCAGTCCTGAAAATTGTCTTTCATACACTGCTGCTTCAAAGGTTACAGTGACTTAATATTTTAAAACCTTATGGAAAAAAACAATTTCTGATGACAATAGAAAAATTTTGGAAGACACATAGCTACTTCAGACTATTTTGGTCCCACTTAATGTAGTACTTTCTATATACATTAATGAATATAGATAAAAGTACACTTTGGCAAGTCCTATTGATTCTTCTGATTTTCTCCTATAGTTTTCTCTCTTGATTCCTTCTACAAAGCAATTGTTCTAATCTTTTTACTTCCTTGTTATTTACTGGGTGTGATTCCAGAAATTATAATAACCTGTAGACATTACCTAGAACTCTAGATAACAGGTTCTCTTCTAAGTATCAAATGATAAGATGATCTCTAATAAATATTATGGGAGGCCAGTAGGTACATCTCAATAATTGTGCTAGATGCTAGGAATAGTACAAATATTTGCATAGGAGACCTAATTCTTAAAATATGTCTTCCCCTGAAAAGTTTGAAATATTATCCAGTTTTTCTACATAAAACAATAAGTTGGCAGTAATACAAAGCAGTATAGAACTGTGCATAGGGGCATAGATTTAGCTCAGCAGCAAAAGCGCCTGCCTGGCAAGCGCAAGGTCGCGAGTTCGGTTCCTGGTACTGGCAGAAAAACAAAACAAAACAAACAAAAAGAAAGAACTGGGCATTAAATTTTACTGATATCAATAGATAACACAAAAATCTGAAGAAGAGAAAGTTATTTAATATATAAAAATGGATTCTTTTTAAAAATACACTTCTTCAGACACTGAAAGCGTTGACCCTGTTGCTTACGAGTTTAAGCTATTAAGTGACACATTAAGCTATTAGTGACACATAGAAATTGTATATATCTGAGATGTACAGTTTGGTGTTTTGATAGTGTATTTATTGTGAAATAAGAACCATAATCAAGTAATATAAAATTTAATGAAAAATAAATTTTAATTCATGTAGAAAATGAAGGAAGGACTACATGGGAACTTTTTTATGAGCTTGTAAAAGCTTATAAGCAATGTGTAAGATTTATGGTTGAAAAACTTATACTTTCTGAGAATCATAAAATCTGAATGATATAACACATGTCTGATTACTGGACAGTAAGACTATTATGTAAATATAACTGAACACAAATTAATTATATATTAATGTAATTTTTATCAAAATCTCAAAGTGACTTGTTGTAAACTGAATTAGACAAAATGGTTCTATTTTTTATGTGGAAAATAAGCATGCAAAAAATAGCCAATGGACAAAGGAATTGAATAAACATTCTTTCCAGACAAGATATAACATCAAGTCCAATACTGTCGACAAGGACATGAAAATGTGCTCAGTTTTATTAGTGATTAGGAAAATATAAATGAAAACTAGATGAGAACCATTTCCTGTTCACTAGGATGGACATAAATTTAATTTAAAAAGGAGCAAAAAACGGTTCTAAGAAGGTGGACAAGAGATAAACCAAACATGAAAAAGTCAATAGCTTTGCTGTACACCAATAATGACCTAGCTAAGAAAGAGATTAGGAAAACAATTGCATTCACAATAGCTTCAAAAATATTAAATACCTCCACTGCAGAGGTGAAAGACCTCTACAATGAAAATCACATAACAGTGAAGAAAGAAATTGAAGACACTAAAAGATACAAAGACCTCCCCTGTTTATGAATTGACAGAATTAATATTGTTACCACGGCCACATTACCATGTTAATGTGACCAATGCACTCTCCCTTCAAATTCTAATGAACTAGAAAAAACTAACACAGAACTAGAAAAAAGTAGTCCTCAAATGCACGGGATCACAAAAGACCCAGAAAAGTAAAAGCAACCCTACGCTGTAAGAGCAATGCAGGAGGCATCACCACACCTGATTTCGTATCATACTACAAAGCCGCAGTAATAAAATAGCACAGTATTGGCACAAAATAGACATATAGACCAATGGAATTGAATAAAAGACATAGAAAAAAACCCAACAACAACTGCAACCATTTGATTCTGGAAAAAGTATCCTAAAATATACACTGGAAAGTAGATAGTCTCTTTAAAAAATGGTACTGGGGAAAAAGGACTATCCATAATTAGATGAAACTAGATCCCCCTCACTCTGCACAAAAATAAATTCAAAATAGAGCAAAGACCTAAGTATAAGTCCTAAAACTTTGAAATTGCTAAAAGAGAACCGAAGGGAAACATCTGAAGCCATAGGCACAGGCTGAGGAGGCTGATCAGTGCTGAGACTCGTTTGTCACATGTCCTTAAGACACACAAATTAAAGGGGTCTGGAGAGACACTTCAGCCAGTGGTAGTCTTGTCCCACTCTCACTTTCTCCCATGGGCATATAAGCTGAAGGAGTCTGTTAGAAAAAAATCCCTGCCATCTCCCCACCCAAGTGTGCATAGTCAAGGGAAGTCCAAATGGGAATTTTGCCTCCCTTCAGCTGAGACCCACCACAGCTGGTGCCAGGCAGAGACTTCAGCTAAAGGAGTATGGAACAGAAAAGCTCCAGATATCACTCTGACCCCAGGCAGGCGTGTTTGGGAAGGCCAGAGATCTCATTCCTGGGCAGGGATTCATACAGCAGCAGGAGAGAGGAAAAGCACAGCTCCTGGTGCCATTACACCTCCATGATGCCCCACCTTTTGTCTGATAAAATACCGCTGATAGTGCTGGGTGTGAGAGTGGGTGCTGTTGTTCCTCCCACTGCTTCTCTTCAAGAAGCACCTGAGCACATGCCACTGTCTAGTCAGAAGAAACGTGCTGCCCAGCCCTCATCACTGCTGGTGCATGTAGTGTCAGAAAAACTCGTAAGCAACAGGGTCAACGCTTTCAGTGTCTGAAGAAACTCACACCACCCGATAGGGATGACCACTCCCACTGGAGGAGTAGCTGCACAATGTGCACCCACCATATTCTCCTATCTAAACCGCACTTCCCTGAAATGCTACAACACACCTGCTCTTGAATAACCTACAGAGACAGTAAATCTTTCTGAATCTGTCCTAGTATGCACTGTGCCTGAACTCACTAATCGCTATCCAAAGAAGTAATGAGAATAATACAACAGAGTGTCCAACAGGAGATAAGTTAATATTCCACAACAAACTCATATCCCCAAAACATATCTTCAGGAGAAAATAGCTTACTAAGAAAGTTGTCTCACAAAAGTGGTAGAGATATCTGATCCACCAGATGTGCAAATCTCCATGTAGGAACACAAAACACAAGGCAATATGATATCCCGAAAGGAGCACTCTTTAATAACAGATTCAAAGGACACAAAAATGAATGTCATGCCTGATAAAGAATTTTAAAAAATGATTTTATAATAGTCAATGAAATCCAAGAAAGTATAAGCGATTTAGTAAAATAATACAGAACACAAGCAATAAATGCAGTGAAGAGACAGAAATGGAAATCATGGAAATGAGGAGGGAGATAAAAAATAAGTGACATAAGAATTCATTTGAAAATATCAAAAGACTATATAAAAGAGGAAAAGTATCAGAGGTTGAAATGAGTTATGGAAATATCACAATCAGACAAAAATAAAGAAAAAAGAGATAAGTAATTTGAGAGTACTTAAGATATTTGGGAAGCCATTAAAAGATCAAAAATCTACTTCACTGGAATATGTGAGGATAAAAAGATAAAGGTTATATGGGCATAGAAAACCCAATCAATGAAATGCCAGAAAAAAACTTTCCTAATCTTGAAAAAGATTTTGGCATCCATGAGTAAAAGAATTCCAAATAGATACGATCAGAAAAGATCTTTACAATGAGATATTACAATCAAATAATCAGAAGTGCAGGACAAAGAAAAAATTTAAAATCTTCCTGAGAAAAGTCATCAGTCATATTTATGACAAACCCCATTAACTAACATCAGATTTCCCAGCCAAATCCTGACAAAACAGATGAAATGTTATGAAGCATTCCAAGTTCAGAAAGAAAATAACTGACAACCAAGATTACTATACCCAGGAAATTTATCCTTCAGAAATGAAGCAAAAAGAAAGACCTTCCGAGATAAGCAAACTGAGGGATTTCCTAGTCACCAGATCAGCCTTATAAAAAATACTTGAGGAAGTACCACATCCAAAAGTCAAAGAAAGATAGTTACTATTATTATGTTAACATGTGAAAGTATAAATCTCACTAGCTAAGAAGACATATATGAGAGAAATAGGAAGGACGCTAACATTATCACAATAAAGCATCAACCCACAAAGATGTATAAGAGAGGAAGAAACAAAGAATACTCAAAACCAGAAAAACAAATGAACAGAATGACAGGCACAAGTTCATGTTTTTTAATAACAACCTTGAATGTAAATGAAATAAATTTTCCAATTCAAAGGTAGAGGATGGCTGAATGAATGAAAAACCAAGACTCAACTAAATGTTGTCTACAATAAACTCATTTTACTGGTAAAGACATATACAGACTGTAAGTGAAAGAACTGAAAATGACACTCCAAGTAAATGAAATTCTAAAGAATGTAGTAGTAGCTATACTTATATCTGACAAAATTGGCTTTTTTTTTTTTTTTGGTTTATCTCCGGTACTGGGAACGGAACTCACAACCTTGCACTTGCCAGGTAGGCGCTTTTGCTGCTGAGCTAAATCCCCAGCCCCACAAAATTGGCTTTAAAACAAGAATGTAAAAGAAAGAGAATTTTGCTATATGAGGATGTAACCAGAAGATGTAACAACTGTATATATATATGTATATGCTCCTACTGTCAGAGCACCAAATTTCATAAAACAGACATTATTAGTTGTAAAAGGACAGAAAGCCACCAGTATGATAATAGTGGAAGAATTCATTATACTACTTTCATCAATGGACAGATCTCCAGGTCAAAAAAGCAACAAATATAGGGAAAATGGACTTGACAGGCATTTACAGAATATCCACTCAACAGCTACAAAACAAACATTCTTTTCATCACGAAATTTTTTTAGAATAGACAATTTATTAAGCCATAATTCTTACCTAATTAAAAAACTGAAGTTATACCCTGTATCTTTCTTAATCATATGGAATGAATCTAGGAGTCACAAATGAAGCTAGAAATTATCCAAATACTTGCAGATTGAACAATATAATTTTGAATGACCAATTGGTCATTGAGGAAATCAAGAGGAAAATTGAAAATTTTCTTGAAACAAAGGAAAATTGAAATACAACATATCAAAATACAGTGGTGCCTTGGTTCACAAATTTAATTTTTTCCATGATTCTGGACACACACCAAATTGAATGAGAACTGAATCAAAATTTTCTATAAGGTCATCATTGAACTTAACTATTGAATTTGATTCAATTCTCATCTAATTTATTTTACTACCAGAATGGTGGAAAGAATAAGTTTATGAACCATGGTGCCACTGTATCTGGGATTCAGCAAATGCAGTACTAAGAGAAAAGTCTACGGGAATGAATGCTTACAGAAGAGAAAGAAAGAAAGAAAGAAAGGAAAGAAAGAAAGAAAGAAAGAAAGAAAGAAAGAAAGAAAGAAAGAAAGAAAGAAAGAAAGAAAAGAAGAAAGAAAGAAAGAAAGAAAGAAAGAAAGAAAGAAAGAAAGAAAGAAGGAAGAAAGAAAGAAGGAAGAAAGAAAGAAGGAAGAAAGAGAAGAGAAGAGAAGTAAGGAAAGGAGAAATATTTCAAATAAACAACCTAATAGTACATCTCAATGACTTAGGCAAAAACAAACTAAACTGAATATTAATAGAAGGAATGAAATAATAAAGATCTGAGCAGATATAAATGAAATAGATTAAAAATAAAAACGAGTGAAATAAAATTTTTTGTGAAGGTAAAATAGATAAATTTTTAGATTAATGATGTAGAACAGACAAGACTGAAATAAAGAAAATTTGAGATGAAAAGGTAACTGATACCACTAAACTATAAAGAATCATCAGATATTATTTTGAAAAATTCTTATCAGAATAAAGAGACAACCTGAAAAGTAGAAAATCTTTGCTAGCTATTCATCTCACAGAGGGTTAATATACAGAATATATAACAAATCCAAAAATTTTAATAAAAAATTATCCCAATAACTTGATCTGAATAGACATTTCTCAAAAGAAGAAACACAAATGACCAATAAATATATGAAAAAAACTCAAGTCAAATTGAGGAAATTCAAATCAAAACTATATTTAGATACAATCTCACACTAGGTGTTCCACAAGTAAAAAAGTACTTAATACTGGAAATCAAGAGCACTAATGTTAGCATATATTATAAAAATATTGTTTAAAATTAGATTTATTGAAGACAATTTGGTAAACAAATGTATGAGTGGAGAACTGCTATGTTTTGATACTCTTGCTGATGTGAGAAAATTAATTTCCTCTCTTTACCTCTTCCTCACAACCTTATTATATAAATAATGTTTACTTATATCTTACCGTTGTTTCTTCCTCTCAAGTGATTTATTTTCTTACATTCAGTTTGAGTATGATTATGCTACTTGTCCAGACTCTAAGTGCCTCTAGGACAAAGAAGTGTTACAGCATTTTTTTTGGTCATATCTCTTACAATGAAAGTTTCTTTTCACCCAGTCTCTTATTTACTTTAATTACACTTAATAAGTGTTCACATATTTACTTTCATTACACATTAATATTTACTTTCATTACACTCAATTAGGCCTAAACAGTATCAGAAAATCCAATGGCAAACTAGAATATGTGAATTTCTGGAATTCTTGGTAAGATAACTGACTAAGCAACATGCCAATACCACAGAAAAAAATTAGGTGAGTTTTTGTTTGATGCACTTTCCAGTTATACTGATGATGATTAGCAAGATCTTATGATTCAACATATAATTAATGATTGAACAGGTACATTTCAGATGGATTCCACTAGGGAACATATTCTTTTTGCAGTTTTCCTTTAACAGGGTTGTGGGATATCATTTTCTCTCTATCTATATATAAGTATCTTTGCCACAGATTTTTAAAAATCAATTTAATCCTATTCTTTCATATTTTGCTTTTGTTCTCTTTTATTCTTCACCCTATATTTTTTACATCTCATTGTCTCTTTATTGTGAACAGGTGATGAATTTTTTAGGCAGACAAATCTTCAGTTGATCATAGTTTAGAACATATAAAGCCACTGAAATTATTAAACCTCTATTTTCAATTTATCATGAGAGCATCAGTTCGAAGTAGGCTTCTATTTAATTCTATCAGAAGCAGAGGAAAGGAAATTGTATGCAGCAATCTGAAGACTAAGTCATACTTTTTCACCATCAGTAATGAAAAGGTTTCAGAAGGGGTCAGTTAGTGAAATGTATAGATACCAGAAACAGTGCAGAGCTGTGTTGTTTCATGTAGATGGATTTGATTATAAAGTTTGCAAAAGAACTGGAACATGTCTCTCAAATATAAAACAAGTCAATGGTAATATACAATTTGGTTTACAAGTAATATTTTCAGGACAATTTATATGTGAAACAACCTTCAGTGATTTTGCATTTATTTCCCTGTTTATTTTCAGCTTATATCATTTGTAAATAAAAAATAAGACTATTTCAAAGGGGAGATGACAGAAGTAATTCACCTTCTAAAACTGTCTCATTTGCACCACTTTGAGTTGTTAGCTAATATAGCTTAATATGCTTTAAGACATCAACTGCTTGGGAAGATAAAATTAATTTCTAGAAGTTTGTAATTTAAAATGAGTGTCCATTGTTGTGTAGATATGTACTAGTCTTCATAAGCACAGTTAAACTTGAACTTGTTATTTTCCAAAAGTATTATATATATATATATATATATATATATATATATATATATACTATATCAAAAAAAGACAACCCACTTGAATGCAGATCATGACAGACAGTTACATGTGAGATGTAAGAAAATTTCTGGCATTATGAGGGTGTCAACATAATCAGTAAAAAATTATTTTTGATGACATGAAGAGGAAAAGTGTTAGCAGAATGGGAAGAATTTTTGAACAGCAGATATAGAGCAAAGTCCTTTCCCCTTGTCTGCCAAATGCACCCACACTTGTCATCAGTGAATGCAATTAAATTTTTTTTTTTACAATACAGAAGAAGAGACTTTTGGCAGTCAATGAGGGCTAATTTTTTCTTCACTTATACATCCCTTTTAGCCACTGTGAAGATGTGAACTGAAAGATGTTCGGAGAGTTGACTTTGTCTTCAAGAATGCATTTATGAATTAACTGAGAGAAAACTTGGGGAAATTGAAACAGATCACACACAGTTCTTTATAGATGAGCATGACCCCAGCCAAAAGGTTAGATCACTTACGGATACAATAGGTTCTTCTGACTTCTCCATTGCAAAGTTTTAGGCAAATGAGTTCTAATGTTTTTAGACTAAGAAAAAAATGGCAAAGTAACCATAATATGTTTACAACCTCCATAGGCAAAAAAACTAGCCTGAAATTTTAACTCTACACTGTATAAAATATACTCAGAATTACATGGCATGAATTTATAGCACTTTCTGTGGATATTCACATTTGTTATCTTCCATGAATCTCAAATAAACACAGCAATATATTTCAGTTTTGCAAATGTCAAATATATCATGGCCTTTGAATTTTATTTTGATCCATGCTCGCTTCAGTGAAGCAAAATACATGGCAAAGTCAAGTCCTTTCAGTCCCACTCATTCATACCACATCACTACCTACACCTACAAATACCAAACACAGACACACAGACACACAGACACACACACACACACACACACATACACACACTTCTTTTCAAGTGTTTGGGAAGAATGAGAATGAGGATATTTAAAACTATGACATTATGAATCAATGAAACTATCTGGTTGTTATAGTCAACTGGTTAATTCATTTAGGAAAAAATATCTATAGTGGAAGTCTAGGTACATTAATAATGAACATCTCCAGTGGCTACCACATGATACCTTCTGAAACTCTTATGGTGGCAGAGTAGGAACTATGTTAAATTCTAATTAGACCTCTACTTTTCCACTGAAGTTAATCATCCTCTTTCTCCCCTCTCCTGTCCCTGAGTTTTCAAAGCACCTAAATGGAAATATTTTCTTCCCATTTTCCTTAGTTCCTCAAAGCCAGTGTTTGTTGAATTGCTGGTGAAAATAAAACCTTGGTATTGCTGGTATTTGTTAGGTTGTGCTCTTGGCATGGTGTACATCTCACCATGTAATGTGCATCAAATTTCTCACCAACCAGAATGCCAATTCTGATTGAAATGCTTTATTTAACATCTTCTCTCTTGTATGATGATATTGACTACCCATCAGTAGGTACCCATTAATGATTCATTCAGACAATAAAGGTCATGCAAGAAAACTTTGAAGGCCTACTCTGTGGATTTCTGGTAGTAGAAATGATCTGGTTGGGTGAGAATTACTGGATACTGAGAATTGAAGCAAGTCAGGTTCATACCAATAACTGGCCAATGTGCGAACTTGACTTGGCTGAAATCAGGACTTCAGCATCATCGACGTATTTGATTTTGATTCACAGCCGTTGAAGCACTGTGTGGTCCACATTAGAGATGAATATAGAACTGTTAGAGACAACCATTTATGTCCCCCTGATATTTTCTATGCCATCAACTTCTACACTCTCTTCTATTTCCTTTTCTTACTTTATATCAAATTAAATTGTAAGATGGTAGCTCAACACAGGTTTCTGTTAGCATTTTTGGACAATTGAAAATAGGAAAATAAACACCACACAATGAGCAGAAATATAGAAATAAAAGTCCTCTCCGACTAGGCTCATTATTACTATTAGTTTCTTGCCAACTTCCTTAGGTGATTTCTTTGCTTGTCATCCCCCCTCCCCCCTGTTCTACCATTAAAATGGAGCCAAAAACTAAGTCAGTGCTGTTGCTTTGGACTTAGGGGAGAACACAGAAGTCATTCACAGGATAGGGAGAAGTAAGACCGCGGGTCTGTGAAAAATAGAACTAGAAAACAGATATATACCCTCTGTTGTATTTTTCTAGATATTAATTATCTTCTGCAGTATTGTATTTAATAACTTGAACTTTCAAGAAGGACCTATTAGAGAAGTAAAAGTACAAATCTGCTTGTTCACTGCATATTTATTTCTTTAATATCAGCAGAATATTTCCAATGTAAGGCAAACATATAATTGTATCTCAGAAACACATGGAACTGTGGAGAACTCGTCAATGTTTTGCAAAGCTAAGGAAATCTGTTTCTCCTTTATCAGTATGGCTGTACCACATTCTTTGAATAGCATATTAATTCAGCTTTCCATTACTATAATGAAACATTTTAGGAAGTTGATCTATAAAGAGAAAAGGTTTATCTTGGCTCACGGATCTAAAATTCCAATCCAAGACTGGGCTGCCATGTTGCTCTGTGCCTCTGTTAGGGGCAGCCTGTCATGATGGAAGCAGGGAGCAAACCAAGATGTGAAGCAAGAGGCAGGAGGGACCAGGCTTCCCAATCTACTCGAAGGGCATGCTCCCAGTGACCTACCAGCTTCCCACCTGGCCCCAGTGCTCAAAGCTTCTACCACCTGCCCATATCATCACCCTGTGGACCATGTCTTTAGCACATAAACCCTAGGGGACACTACTCACGTTCAAGCTATGCAAACAGTGTATGAACATTAGGCAACACAGTGGTGTAGCTGATTAGCTGTAGTTTAATTTAAAATACTTGGCAATGTTATCCAGGTGCATCCATTTTCCTACAAATGTTTCAAATTTGTCATTCTCTATAACCGAATAGTATTCCATTATATACAGATACCACATTTTCTTTATCCAGTCGTCTGCTGATGGGTATGCAGGCAGCTTCTAGGATGTAGCTATTATGAATTGTGCTGCTATAAACATTGGTATGTGTCTTGGTTATTTTTCTCTCATTGCTGAGACAAAATACCTGACAACCAAAATTAAGGAAGGAAAGGTTTATTTAGCTCACAGTTTATGAATGTTTCAGTCCATACTCAGCTGGCTCCAAGGCAGAGCGGCACATGGCAGAGGGCAACAGTTTATGGCTGCAGAAGATAGTAAAAACAGCAAGAGCATAATGGGAAGAGTGGCGGCAAGCAGCCTCTTTCTCTCTCTTACAGTGTATGCAAACTATTTGCCCCAGGGTGGGTGTAGCACTTACATCCATAATCCCAGTGTTAGGGGCTGGGAATTTAACTCTGCGGCACAGTGCCTGCCTGACAAGTGCAAGGTCATGAGTTTGATTCCCGGTGCCATAAAAAACACAAAACAAAACATAATCCCAACATTGGACTATGGATCAATCAAAAATCTACATTGGAAGTCCACCCCATGACTGCATGACAATTTGGGGGGACATGCAGACACAAACCATAACAGTATGCATATATCACTGTAGTATCTCTTAAACTCTTTGCACAAGATAATTAAAAGGGGGATAGCTGGGTCATATGCAATTTCTAATTTCAGTTCTTTGAGAAATCTTCATACTGATTTCCACACTGTTTGTACTAGTTTACATTCTGACCAACAGTGCAGGAGGGTTCCTTTCTCACCACAGCCATGCCAGCATTTGCTATTGGTTTAACGCTATTTTAGAAAATATTTGTAAGTCTTTAAAACAATAGCTATTTTTTATTCAGTTAGTGGGTCATATTATCAGATAGAGGCTCCCATTTCTTATCTTTTTAATGAAATAACTGAGAGATTCACCATGAAATTCCACTCAAAATCTCATATAATTATTTCTGCTTTAGATCAACAAATTCAAGATTTCATCTGCTGATTGTTATCCCTTGCCTGAAATAATCACTGAATATGTATTAACACCTTACTGTACATTTGATGCTATTCAGGCATAAGCATGAATTCAGTTCTTCCCTGTACAAATGAAACTCACAAGGTCAATTAGATGCATATGATTCCTGCCAGAGTCCTAAGTGTACAGTGATTATTTTCATTTTAACACTTCTTTGCTTCTATTATTTTATGATGTAGTTTTTCCTGATTATAGAAACATGACAAAAAAGTTGGAAATGCAAAGAAATATAAAGAATGGAAAAGTAAATTATTCTTTGTCCTATCACCGAGAGGTAATTATTGTTAACATTTTGATGTATTTCCTTTTAGTATTTTTGTCCACGTTTATAAATTGGTAACTATAATGTATATGCAATTTTATTCGCAGTTATTAACATTTACTGTATGTGTTTTAGTTATATATGCAATTTTCCATGACCTTAATTCATATTCACAAAAATAACATTTTTAAATAACCCATAAATCAAAAGACTTTTTTTAACTCTTAATACATATTATCTATTTTCTAGAAAAATTGCATTAGCTGAAAACCTTATTCCTAAGCTACAAGAGTGCTTGCCTCACTGCATACATTCTTGTTAGCAATGGGTGTTATTACTTTTATATATCTTACAACTTGACTATGTGGAGAATGATATTTCAATGTTTTAATTTTTTTGAGGATTGCACTACTCAATTCTTTTAATTCCTTTTGAGATTTATCTGTTCATTTTCTTTGCCTGTGTTACTTGATTGAAGTGCATTTCTTATGTACTTTTATATCCTTTATATACATGTACATCTAGAGAATATTAAGTTCCACTCAATTTCATTGTAAATTTTTCAATTTTTGATTTTATTTATAACTTTTTAACACAGAAGCTTAGAACTTTTGTGCAGTGAAAATCAATTGATCTTTGGTACTTTTATTTTCCCATTGTTTTTAGGCACTGTAAAGCAAGTTATTTACTTATATTTATTAATTTTGAAGTACTGTGTTTTGAAGTGGAACAGTTACAATACTCTCACATTGCCTTCATTATGTTATTTTAGTTATAGTATATTTGCTTCTGAAATAAGACCATAATCCAGTGTTCTTACACTTTACTATTTTTATATTTAACCCTTCTGTCCATCTGGAAATCATTTTATCGAGACTCTCTCTATATTTTTTTACTAATGGGCAAGTTTTCCAACATAATTTGTTAGATAATTCATCTTTTCCTATTGGTCTGATCTTTTTGTTAAATGTTAAGTTCTTACACATATCAAATATGTGATTGCAGCCCTGTTCCATTGTAGCCATCAATCTGTAGGTTTGAGTGACAACATAAAGCTGCCTTAATCTTCGGAGCTTTATAAATGTTTCTATATCTGTTAAGGTAAGTCCTTTTGTATTAGTCTCTTTTTAAAAAAGATATCATTATTCTTATCTATTTTTGATGAACTTCAGAGTCGCATATCAGAAGTAAAATCATTTTATGATTTTGTTTATACTGGGGATTAAACCCCAGGCATTGAACTGTAAACACTACCATTGAACTATGTCCTTAGCCTCAAAACAAGTTCATTTTAGATTTTGATTGGAATCATATTAAAGCTATTCATTGCAGTAGTTATCATACTCAGGAAGACTGTGTCTCTCTACATGTAAATTTTTATGTCCTTCAGGAGAGTTTAGCAGTTTTCTTCATATAAGTTTCCATAAACTCATGATGCTTAAAACAATAAAGTCAAATATTTAATACCTAAATTGAGACACTTCTTACTTTTCTAACTTTTAAAAATTTTTCAATAATTTGGCTGCCAGTAATTTCTGTCTTTCCACTTAATTCATCAGCTGTTTGTTGGGATACCACCTTGTGAGAGTCATCTGACGGAGATAGATGTAGGAACCGAAGCCAAACAGAAGACCTAGCTATTGGGCTGGGGATTTAACTCAGCGGCACAGCGCCTGCCTGGCAAGTGCAAGGTCATGAGTTCGATTCCCGGTACCAGAAAAAAATGAAAAAAAAAGAAGACCTAGCTATTGAGAGCTCACATTCTAGCGTGAGAGACAGATTTTTAAGCAATTAACTGAAAAACTGAACAAGGTGCTACAAGAAACTATATAGCAGCAGCACTTTAAGGGTGGGGTGTTTAGGAAGATATGTAGAGGGAATATTGCATATAACCTAAAATTCCAGGGCCAGAGAAGATTTCCCATGAGCACTGACTAATAAACATTATAATAATAAATATACTATTAATCTCCATCACTCTTTGAGCACTTATTATTGATAGATAACTGACTACTCTGATGTCACTGATCATTAAAGAATCTATATATGATAAATATTATTTTCATATTGCAGAGGATGAAATTATGCTAGAAATATTTAGCGACTAGTGAATAGACCAAGATTACACAGGCTATGATTGACACAATGAAGAACTAGGAAAAGTAGATGAGGCCACCACAAAGGAGACACTGACAAGGACAAAGCATGACCGACTGTGACAAGGCGTCACTAATGGAACTGAGTGGGTGGGGGGAGTTTGGGAGGCAAGGAGAGTGTGTGGACATATGGTGGGAAAGAGGAAGGTCACTTTATTACGGGTTAGGGTCAATCCAAGGCTCAGTGAAATTTGTACTTAAGTTCGGATTCTAACATTCTAAAGATGATTAGGTATGTAAATATGTACAGAAATTAGTAGAAAAGTTTGAGGTATAAGATATCTTGTTAGTAATTTCCCCCTCCTTAGAGTACAAGGCCAATTTTTAAAAATTTATTTTAAAAATAAAAGAAGGAAAACATAGTAACAAACAGACATCCATTTACAAAATAGCAGAAGAACAATACAAGCAATACAGAGTTACAAACAAAGTGGTAGGAAATTAACAATGGTTGTTGTATTGCGTATTGATATCTTCAAAGTAGTTTCTCAGGAAGACAAATAGAGACATGCAAGATTGATCAAATAAGTAATCATTAACTGTTCCTTTCAGTAAAGCGATAGAAGTCAGTAGTACAACTGTGTTAGCTATCCTGTATATACATACATACATACATAATTTTCCCTTCTTTCTTTTCTCTTTTCCCTCACCCCAGTTACTTTTTACTTTTGAGCATTTTCCTTTCGTTTCACAATGTCTAGCATGCCTCCTAATTTTTATTCACTCTTTCAGGTTCTTACACTAGTGAGACAATACATTGCTTACACATGGAGGTCTGGTTTATTTCAGTTATGAGTGTGGTCTCTGGTTGTGACCTGTGAAAGCCTAGGAGGTCAATTTTAATAAGTATTTTGTTTCTGAGCTTATGAGAAAGACTGAAAAGGAAGGAGAGAGAGAGAAAAAAGGTGTTTTAAAGAGTGTTTCTACATGAAACTTGTTCCCTGTCAGGTTCTTTGGTACTTAAGGGATGGTCCAAGAACCACTCTTAATTTTCTGTCTATTATTTATCAGGAAATGGGCTTGAGTTTTCATGTCATCTCATTGACCCTCACAATTTTCATGCAGTGTAGGAATATCACCCCTATAAAAGCAATTCACGTGGCTAGTTAATGGGGAAGTCAGACTTTAAACCTCAAGCTTTTTGTAGCTGAAACTGCCTAGGGAACCACGTTTTTCAAACTATGATGGCATAATCTTAATAAAAGATCATGGAATCAACCCATGGCTTCTAACTAGCATTTTAAAAACTAAAATAGAAGAGTGAATAAAGTCAAGTATCATAGTGTATCACATCTAGTAAGGTTTAACATTGGTGAAAATTGATTTTAAAAACCATGCATGCATACACTCATATATACATTATGATTGACAAACACAAAGAACAGTTAAAGTGTCTATTACAGTAAAAATATATTACCATTAATGCCCTTTAAAATATTCCCCCTCACTTTGAGCACACTTGTCCCATCATTCTTGCCACTTTCTGAAGATGTTCTGGAAGTGCTCTTTCATGAGTGTCTTTAGTTGTGCCATTGGGGCTTCCTGGATGTCCTGAATTGATTAAAAACATTTACCTTTCACCAGCATTTTGACTTTGGAAAAGAGCCAGACGTCTCCCAGTGCAGATTCAGTGACTAGACAGGATAATGTTTTTATGAGTTTGCCTTTCCATTGGCAGTAAAATTGACTGTGTGTATTTTATCATACTTCATAAAGATGCTCATGAAACAAGACTTCCAGAACTGCTTCAGAGAGTGACAAGAAAAACGAGGTGAGCGTGTTGAAAGTGAGGGGGACTATTTTGAAGAAGATTAATGGCAATGCATCTTTTACTGTAATAAATTTTTTAAAACTGTAAACATTCATGGTATTTTTGAGCACCCCAGGCATACATATAAATAACATATTTCATATCCTGAATTCTGGTGGGAAATATGCTTTGCTTTGTTGAAGTTTTAAATATATGTTTAAGTCCTCCACTGAATTATGGATCAAATTGTTGCTACTTCTATACTAGTCTACTGCTGTTACTTCTTCCTATGGAGTGGCATGTTCATGGGTTAATGACAGATCAGTGCACCTCACCTGGATCATAATCAGAGCCAGAAGTGAGATGAAAAGGAGAAAACTCATGGAGACTGAAAAAGACTAGCTGACCAGTTACTTTCTTCCCATTTTAGTCCGTGGTAAGCTGTCAAAGCTTCTTTAATTAAACCCTCCCTCTGCCATACTGAGGAAATGTAGTCAGTGGCCACTGCTATTTCAAGAAAATGTATGTGTGGATCAGTTGTTGAGGCGGTAAATTGAGGAAGGGCTTTTATCCCTGGAGTTTTGTCTTATAATGGAAGGCAAAAAGAAATAATATATGAAATAAAAGTGTATATGTATGCTAATATTCATGCTTATTGAATACATGTGCCTAAGCAGGTTTATTATCTATGCTGTATGTAATTACATAAAAAATAGCAAAACTCCACATGTGGGATGTTAAATCACAATCTGTTCCTGTTTGGAACCCCATTCTGTGTCCTCTACAAACATTTTTACAGCACGTGGATTAGTAGTGGGAGTAGATGTTTGAAAAAGGTATGTTAAGCAATAATTTAAATCAACAGGTAAGTGGAACATGCAGATCAATAATAATAGTGTAATCCTCTGCCATGGTGGAAATTAGAAAGCAGTCCTAAAATGTACGGACATACTGATTTTTTCTATATGCATACAAAGATCTCAACTGTTGTTAAATTCTCCTAGAAGAACTTAAGTTAAACTAAACCCCTCAATAAATATTAGTTTAAATTTTAGCAAAGTGAACTATACCTACTAAGGGAGATGTTTGAGCTTTTGCTATCTTGCCCTTGTCCTCATTTTATATTTAAACAGTATTGCCATCCCTGCCTTGATGAACCTAGATTTTACTTGGTAGTATATTAAATTGTTTCCTAAGTCTGAGTGGATATTATAATTAGCTAGTTGGATTAATTTCCTTTAGGTTTCTGACTGTGCAGTCAGATTTTAGGGTATTAAGAGGCAGCATATTTAATTGCAATAGTGTCAACCATTTCCAGGCACATGATGACACCCATCAGAGTGGACTTGTTTATTGTGAAATAAACAATTCCATGTGCATGTCATTCAGGTCACAAGATAATCATAGTATTAGTGTTGGTTAGTGTAAATTAATCTTAAAATCCCTCAGGAAGCTTGGTCAGTGGCATGGAAACTGACACAATAAGCATTTGCTTACTGTTCTTGGAATTATGTACCCTACAGGCTGGTGGTGTTTACTATTACTGCTTGTCCAATTTCACTATTTCAGAACAAAATATAGGATCATGTATTGGATGTGGCAGTCAGTGCCTGTCAAACACACACTTCTGAGCTTATATTGCTCTACTTGAGCCTTTTTCTCAGGAGGCTAAATTTGTTAATTTATACAGAGAAAAGAAATTTATCAATTCACATAATTAAAAAATAAAAATAGGGCTAAATTCAAGCAGGGATGAATTCAGAAGCTCGCTTATTGGATTTAATAGCTGGTCTGTATCTTTTGCCCAGCTTGGCCATACTTTCTTCTATGTTTTGGCTTCATTTTTAAGGTCCATGTGGTCACAAGATGGCAGCAGCTGCACCAGCCTACACCTCTTTACAAGTTAAGGCTAAACAGAAGGAGGAAATGTTCTTTCTGTTTAAATATCTCATTCTGGGTCCACAAGTGAAAGTTCTAAGATTAGTTCTGATATATTCTGACTTGGCTTGAATTAAGTGTCTATTCCTGGATCCATGTCTACAGCCAGAGAAATTCAAAGTTCTGATTGGCTGGATGGAGACCTTTAGCTCCATCTCTGGAAGTAAGAATTGAGGCCCAATTCAAAGCACACAGATGGAAAGGGTATAGTTACATTAATCCCGACTGATTATGATGAAGAACCAAAAATATTCACAATGCTCAGATCAGTTTTGGTTTCTTCAAGTTAGTTCTACATTTTAAAAATGAGATTAGGAAATGTATATACATTTATCAGCTCTGACCTAGGGGCAAATGAAAAGAGCTCTGGTATCCCCATCATGGGACTTGCTGGGTTTGTGACCTAGGACACATCAAAATCTCTCTCACTATTGTTCTGTCCAACTACAGAATGGACCTATTTCACAGGTGATTAGAAAATTCAAAAAGGTAATGCTTATGATAAAAATTATAATATCTAACACTTAATGAGAAATTTATGTAGAAACTGTGTTCATTAATCCTTATAATAATTTTCTGTGATAGGTGCTCTGATAATAACTCACTATAAAGTGAGAAATTTAGAAAGGTCAAGTAATTTGCCCAGCATTACCCAGTATTTCATGACTCTCTACCTGAGTCATGTTAAATTCATCGTAATAGCTACAATGGCAGAAATATAAGGGATTTTTATTGGCTTTCATCAATCGTTAAAATTCATACTTTTTATATTTCAGTATCTTCAAAACTATCACACATCTTATGATTGATGGTTGGGGATCAATCACGACACCATAGCCATTAGCTACATGGTAATGAACATGGTATGAATTTATTCATTAACAGTATTATTATTTTTGTTTCTTTGTGTCAGCTGTATGTGTTAAGTTTAAATTCTGTGCAAGATGCTCTAAAAACACTACACTATGGCTTAACATTGAAACAGAAAGTTATTTAACAGCAAGACCTACAGCAATAAAGCACAGTGCAGCAAATATTCTTGCCTATAAAAATGACCACAACTTCATATTTTCTCTTAGGGCAATGACTACATCGTTCATCATAGCCTGAAAAGAAAAAGTTTCAAAGTAGAATCTGTGTGACTCTGGCTACTAAAAATATGCTAAAGGATTGCCTGTCACCTGCCAAAGTATACATATCATTATAAAATTATTTTGTTTATATTTTTGTTGCACACACATAAATAATATGATAAATATCTATCTTTAAATAACTATCAAAGATCTTTTTCATTAAATATAAAATATTGTTGAGTGATAAGACCTGTGCCATAGTTCAATTAGCATCAATCTTCCTTTTTGGTAAGGCACACAAACATTTATATTTCAGTTGAAATCCAGGAACCCTTGTTTCTTAATATTAACTAATGACTTCTTCTTCTCCAAATAATGGAACATTAAATTGCTAAACCTTTTCCCACAGAAAAATTACAGAGAAAGGGTATCTCTTCTCAAATGGTATTAATTTTGAAGCATTTAGTTAAATATACTTTGATTAACCAGTCTTTAGTTATTTATATTACAAAAGTTCACAGGAACTGCTAATTCAGGGGGTGTGAAGTCACAGAATAAAACATAGTCAAATTTTGCCCAGAATCGCAGTAGGAAGTCTCATTATCAGAAGTTAGGCATTTTTTCAAGGGGGCAAGTCTATTTATCACTGTTTATTGATGGTCTCCTAGACCTCAGTAGGTTTAGTAATAACAGAATCTTTTTACCACCAAATCATGTTAAAAATATTTTTTAAGAGGGTGGCAGTGTGATGCGGTTCAAAATATTAGTAAACATGATTTGATTTATAATTTTATGTCCCCAGAACTTCACAGACGGACACTTTAGTCTTTAAGAGATATTAGAATTATGCAAATTTGTGAATAGAAATGTAATATTCTTAGAAATTATTAGTTATTATTGCTAGTATTAATCTTTGCATGATGTAGTATAATTTGTAGAATTTATCACATATATTATATTGTTAAACTCTTTCACGTTTATTGTAGAACACCTAATTATGGAAGGGAATTTCATGCACTGGTTTCCATATAATACCAACTTACATCTTTTCCTGTTAAAAAGGAATTTCTGTGCACTGCTTGGCAGAAGCCTCCAAGGATTATCCACTGTGTCTGTCAGAATACTTTCTGGGACAGTCGTGATGGTTAATCTCCCTAGTATTAGAACGGTTCTGATACAATGTGTGAAAGCAAAAGTTGACGAATTTGAGGTCTCCTCAAAAATAGCATGAAGTAGAAATTATTGAACAGGCAGGGGATTAACACATTGAAAGTTTAAAAAGAAAGCGAAAAAAGCTAAGAAGCACTTATCACAAAAATTTGCCAGTTTTTTTTTTAGGTGTCTAGCTAGGTGTCTTTAATATACTGTTATGCAGACACAAGCTCAGTTTAGTTTGGGATTTTGGTTTTGGGATTTTGATTTGAAATTCTGCTTGTACTCATCAAAGAAAAAAACCTTCAAAATGCAGCCTTTCATGAAATAAGCTTTGTATTTTGAATACAACTTTCAGTATTTGTTTTGTAGCATTTCATGTAACCATGTATGATTTTTTTAACCAGGATATAAATAGTGTCATTTAAATTTGAATTCCCAGGATGGATTCCGTACATTACTGCCAGCGAAGGGCATGCTCACATCAGGGTCCCTGGCAAACTTCAGTAAGCCAAAGCCCCTCCTAGTGAGCCAGCAGGAGGAAAAGAGAGGTTGAGATGCAGTCAGCAGAAGCTCTTACTTGCACATGTTTATTTTCAATAATTAGGCATAGTGTTAATAGAAACATCCATTTGAAGCAAAGGCTTCTTATTTGCACAAACAGTGGAAATATGTGGTACTGTAGTTTTACTATGAAAAGCACAAAATTAACTAAGCAAGAAAGGCTACACTAACTGTAAACTCAAGGACATGTTTTCAAAGGAAAGTTTTTGGTTATTATGAATAATGCTGCTATGAACATCTGTGTGTAAGATTTTGGTGAAAATACACTTTTTTTCTCTTGAGTATGTAAGTGTGCGTCATTTAACTTCAAAACGTTTTTCTGAATGTTTTCACTTTCCTGTAGCTTCCTTTGAGGCAAAAACATTTTTAATTTTGATAAGGCCCCATTATCTAATTTTCTTTCGCTAGCTAAACTTTTGGTGTGATACCTTAGAAACCATTGTTCCCAAATCACAAATATTTGCATTATGCGTTGCAAGATTTTTAAAAATAAGTTTTACCTCTTACATTTAGTTATTTGATCCATTTTGAGTTAAGTTTCATATAATTTGACACAGGAGTTTAGATTCCTTCTTTAGTATGTGAATATCCAGTAGCCCTAGAAGTATTTTTTAAAAAGATTGTCTTGTCCCTCTTGTCAAAAATGAATCGATTATGAATATGAAGGTTTATTTCTGAATAATGAATTATGAATAATGCTTCTGTGAACATTTGTGTCCAAGTTTTTATGTGGACATATACATTTTTTTCTTGAGTATATGTAGGAGTGGAATGAGTGGGTCATATGGTACGACTATGTTTAACTTTTTAAGGAGATGCCAAACTGTTTTCCAATGTGTCTGTACCATTTTACATGCCCACCAGGGATGCATGAGTGTTCCAATTTCTCCATATCCTCTCCAATACTTGTTATTTTCAGCGTGTGTATATGTGTTTTGATTATGACCATCTTAGTGGCTGTGAAGTGGTATGTCATTGCAGTTTGAACTGTGTTTCCCTGCTGGCTAATGACATTGAGTGCCTTTTCATGAGCATTTATGTATCTAAAGAAGTGTCTACTGAGATCCTTTGCGCATTTTTAGTTGAGCTATTTCTCTTCATATTACACTGAATTTTGATAGTTCTGTATCTTTTCTAGAGACTGCTCCTATTTTTACAATAATCTTCAATACCTAGTTAAGCTTTGTAGGTTTGATTATTTTGTATATTATTGAAATTTAGTTAATAGTACAGATTTGAATTTAGGAAAGCCAAGAATCAGTTACATAAAATGTCTAAACTATTTTTCTTTCAGGTCCCCAGACCGGTAGTTCCAGAATTGTGTGGGGAACTGTCAGACATTATTGAGCACCAGCCTATGCTGTGCTTAGCTGAATTGTAACCTCTGAATTTGGGCTCAGCAACCTGTTTAGACAGGGCCTCCAGTAGATTCTGATACTTCTGAATGAAGGTTTTAAATTGCTACTGGAAGACACCAATTCTGCAGCCTGCACACTGGATTCATCTCAAAGAACTTTAGGAAAAACAGTTTCTGGTTTCCATTTCAGATATAAATTAAAAAAGAAAGTCTGGGGGAGGGTTGGGCCTAAGAACTTTTTTTAAGCATCATAGGTGAATCTGACTCATAAGAGTTAAGATTTAAGATTCATTGCTGCAAATTAATGTATATCACCCATCTTTAGAGTAATTTAGTGGAAGTTTTGATACTGGTTAAAAATATTTAGTCAAAATTGTCAAAGTTTTAGACATGTTAATCTCAGTAATGGAAAGAAATCAAATATGCTTTATTTATTTTGTGACCTCTTAATGACAGCACAACTTTAAATGAGTAAAATATATTGACAAATAACTTTTTAAAGAGTTTTTTCTTCATTACCTTAAGTCAGGGATTGGTAAACTTTCTATAAAGGTCTAAACAATAAATATTTTAGTCTTTTAGTTTATATATAGGCTTAGCAGATCAACAACAGTATATCCAGTTAAATTTCAATTTCAGGTAAGTCACAAATCATTTTTAGTAGAAATATGTCCTAATTGTTATGTGGGTCATATTTATACAAAAAGAGTTGTTATTTGGAATTAATGTTTAACTGGGCTTTGCATAACTTTACTGTTAAACTCCAGCTCTACCACAACTACACAGCTCTGTCACTGTGGCATGAAAAGAGTCATTGAATGTATGCAAAGAAATAGGTACCACTGTTTTCCCATAAAACTCTACAAAAATGTCAGTGCATGAGTGGGGCCCCTAGACACAGTAAGGGACATAAGTGGCGTGGCTTATGTGCTGCTTCCACCTTCTGCTGCTCCTATCTAATCCTAAAAGTCCGTTGTGTTATGTTATACTGTCTGAACTACTGTGGCTTTCATGGTAGGTCTTGAATAGTAGTAATGTGAATTATTCAATTTTTTCAGAGTTATTTTGGTTATTCTCTGTCTTTTCTTTTCCAGATAGATTTTAAAAGCTGATTTTCAGTTTTTACAGAAGCTTTCTGAGCTAATGATTGACATCGCCTTGAATCTATATTTCAGTTTGGGAAGACCTGATATTTTACCGGCACTGGATCTTCTAATTTGTGAATATCATACATTTTTTAATTTCTCTTATCAATATTTTGTGTAGTTTAACATTTAAATTATACACAAATTATATTAAATTTATCTCTTTTTTTGTTTGTCCTTTTGAGACAGGATCTTGCTATGAAATTCAGACTGGCCTTGAGCTCACTTTGTAACCCAGGCTGGTCTCGAACTTGCAACAATCTTCCTGTCTCCTCCTCCCAAGTGCTGGGATTACAGGAGTATACCACCACACCTCACTGGAATTTTCTGTATAGACAATTACGTCATTTGTGAATAAAAAATTTATCTCTTTCTTCTCTTAATCTATATGCTTTTTAATTCTTTTTCTTCCCTTATTGCACTAGTTAGACCTCTCATACAATGTTGAATAGAAGGGATACATCATTTTAATGTTAAGAAATGTTTTATTTATTATTGCACACTCTTGGAAAGATGGAAGAGGGGCTCTAAAACATAAAGTTCTAATATTACTTTTTTAATCATCAGAAAAAGTGAAATAAATTTTTTAAAAGACAAGAATGATCTGTGCAAAATGTAATAAATCAGTTGAGAACGGAAGTAGGAGGAAAGGGAAGAATTTAGAAATCATTTTATCCAATTCTTTTGTGTTACAGCCAAGGAAACTAGAGCTCCCTGTTTAAGTGACTGCACTGTTGAGGCTGACAATTAGCTCATAGACTCAGTCCCACGTTCCCTTAAAGTATAATCTGTTGGGAGAAGATGACATCTCTGAAGCCATTGGCTTGTTTTAGTTTTTGTGTGTCCAGAGTTCACTCTTCACCTCTGCTATAGTGGAAACCACTCAAGCTTTGCCTATCAGGAATGAAACGTGTCCTCCTGTCTAGGTCTGGCCTTCAGAGGCAGCTGCTAGAGTAGATATTTAGTTGGTATGGAGTATAGCTTTGTCCTTGAGTTTCTGAAAAACTTCCTGTGTGATTTGCATGTGCTAACCTGTTCTTAGGACTGTGTGTTACTCAGAACCTAAACTGGAAGCTTGCTATGATCTTAGAATCAGACATGGCTCAGGTGTGGGATTTAATAGCTACCAGGCTGGGTGACCACTTCCTGACACAGTTTTAGTACGTGGCCCAGTGCTCGTGGCCTACCGCCTGTGTGAACCTGCAGAGTTCTTATAGGGTAATTTCTACTGCTGGGGAAACAGCCTTTCTGTGCATTGACTTTCAATGACTTTCCAGCCGTGACTCCCTCCAGGCCTTCACCTGCAGATGTCTGCCTGCCTGTGCTCACTGGCTGGCTCAGCAGAGACGTTCCTGCCATCTGTGCTGGGTTGTCTGGACCAAAAGGCTTTGGAGGGAGGGCGGACTTACCTGCGGAGTCAAAAGCCAGTGTGCTGCCCTGGCTCAGAGCAAGGGCTTTCTAGCTAGCCCTATCTCTGTGCAGCAACTTCTCCCATCATGCCTTAGAAAAGGCTCGCTGTTCCCGGATGAGTCCACTAGCTTTGGTTAATCTTTCTCCTGTTTAATTCCCCCAAAAAATACAAATAAAAAAGAGAAAAAAGTAGCATATTTGAACACCAATGGGGAAATAGAAATCTTATTTTAGAACTATAATTATGATATTTTACCCTCATTTCACTAACCATTTTATTTATTTTTTTTTTTATTTATTTTTTTGGGGGGTTTTGGTTTTTCTCCGGTACCAGGAACCGAACTCACGACCTTGCGCTTGCCAGCCAGGCGCTTTTGCCTCTGAGCTAAATCCCCAGCCCCCATTTTATTGACTGTAATAAGAACTACTGCAGGACCAAAGACTTAAAATGCAAGCAAATTAAAACCATCCCCGATACAGCAAGCCCTCCTAATCTGAAGCATTCCTCCCAGTTCTGTTTGCAAGATCTACAAACACCATATGTTGAGTGGACAGTATTGGAGTGCTCTGGCTTATGCTATGGCCTGCTTTTCTTTCTTTCTTTTTCTTTCTTTCTATCTTCTTAATCCTCCTGAGACTGACCTAATTGATTCAGAAGACAAAAGACCAAGGACCAAGGACATTACATGAGAAATGGGAATTGAATATTAGCAATTCATGTGCATATGGAATTACTTATTTTACCATCAAAATATGTGCATTTCACACAGTGAATGGCCAAAGTGATTCTTTTACCATCTGATTGTTCAGTTAATGTAAAATGTCCTGCATTGTATTTCTAGCCTGGAAAGAAGCAGTAAATTAGACATATAAAAAATTCTGGCCAAATAGCAGTTACAATTGGATGAAGAACAAGTTCTGTTGCTGAGAAACTCAGGAAAAATTTACAGACACTCAGTCTCACAAGATCATTCCTTCTTTTTCTCTGGAAATTAGATCAAATTTTATGGCTGATGAATCACGCGAGTAACAGTTCTTTAGGAAGCTGCTGTCTACCTAATCCTAGTACCATATCACTTTCTGTACCTTTTCCTCCCTGCTTTTTATTAAAATCATTTTGATTCCTCCTTTTACAGATAATATGCAGACAGTCCTTTCAGGCAACCAGACTTGCTTTTAAGATGTCCTTGAGCGATACGTGGGAAGGATCTTCATTTTGTGGGTACAACTGAACCTGTGATTTCAAGGGTTTAATATGCCAGAATTCAAAAACTGGTATCTCCAACCACATGTACTTTTTAAAGAAATAAATACTACTGACAGTGCACATATGCTTTATTAAGCTGCTCACACACAGTATAGCATTAGTTCTTCTCAGGATCGGTACACTTGGCCATACCTTAAACAGCATCCACTTACAGACAATAGTGTTGTTAATTGTAATACTCAGTAGGAATCATCATCAAGCAAAATCAGTTTTGTCAAGGGCTAAGCACCAGATGACTGCTCCTTAGCAAGGGAGACCACACCTGCAGATCCCATGAATAAAAATGAAAGTCTAAGAAAGATCTCTTAAAAGCAGTGCAGGCAAAGAGAGTCCTTCATCTTGTTGCTTAGGAAAATGCACGTGCCTGCAATCATTTGGTGTCATAGCCTGGAGGGCAATGCATGCTGTCTTGCAGGGATGTTGCTAAACGGAAGCATCAGAATGCAAACTAAGGTGTGGCTCTTCCCATCCCTCTGCTATGAAAGCAGGTATAAACATCTTTCCTTTGGGAAACAGGCAAATGGCTTTAGACGAGAGAGAACATGCATAGAAAGAGAAAAGGAGATTGTTTCTCCTTTTTTCATGGGAGAGAGCTAGGCAAACAATCTAAAGTTAACTCTATTTCTTTATCCCTGAATGCTTTCCAATTCCATTTAGGAATTCTATGAATTAAATAATATGAATACTTTATCCATAACAATGTCTTTCACATTATAATAATATTTTAGAGGGGCTGGGGATTTAGCTCAGCGGCAAAAGTGCCTGCCTGGCAAGCGCAAGGTCGTGAGTTCGGTTCCCGGTTACCGGAGAAAAACCAAAAAGAAAAAAAAAAAAAAAAAAAAAAAAAAATATTTTAGAGCATTTATCATACATTGAGAATTTTTAAAAATTCTTACAGTATTAATTGATATAATTCTCAAAATAATGTTACTATTATTTATCATCTCCATATTTCCAAAGAGAAAACAGAGGCTAAAAGGAGAAAACTTCACAGACAGTAAGTAGCAAGACCAACTTGATTACTTAGCCAACTTGACCAGAGCCAGCATTATTAGTTATATTCTATAGGGACTTTTGTGTGTGTAATGCAAGAGATTGGACTCAGGGCCTTGTGCATGCTAGGCAAGCACTCTACCTCTGAGCTACATCCCAGCCCCTATGGGGACATTTTTGAATAGGAACTTTACATGCATTACTTTATTAAACCCCAACAATTCAAGAGGGTAAATATTATTAGTAATGTCCCTGTTTTATAGATGAGCCTGCCGAGACTTTGAGAGGTTAAAAACTTGCATAAGTGGATAAGATTCTTCTAACTCCAGAGCTGAAGTTCAAACCTGCACAGCTTGGCCAGAGACAGCTCCCTTAACCTCTTTGCCATGTGCGCAAGGCGTCTGCTTAACCAGGTTAGCAGACACTACATTCCGGGGTCCTCTGCCAACTCCTTACTACGCTGTAGCATCACCGTTCCCATCTCTGTCATAGGTGGAGCTCTTGGGGACACTGGCATCACAAAAGGACAGCGTAACCATCATTTTTACTGTCCCTCTACTCCAGATCACAGCACGTTAAGTTCCAAATTACCTAACCATTGCAGCTTAGGACTGATAAAAATACTGTGGACAGCATTCCTGCTTATGTTTGACATTGTGACAGGACAAGCACATGTATTTTCAATGATCAGAGAGTACTTCCATATACTGTTGAATACTTAGACTTTCAGTATGACTAGGTGAATTTAGAAGGCAAGCTGTCTTTTGTTCAATATACATTTGATCGGAAGGAGCAAAAGTTAGAATATATTTTCCCTGGAGTCTATGAAAATCACATACCTTGCAATAAACCATCATAAATTTACTCAGATCTTTTCAGGTATTGAACCCAATATATCATATATAAAATGTGTACACGTACCTTTAACCTACACATGTTTATTGTAGCTGGTCCCTGTGGAATTTCTGTTCTCATTATATAATGGCTGTAAATGCTTTGAGAGGCAGGGAGAGAAGAAACATTCCTTCAATAACTCCAAATGATAAAAGATAGTTATCTCTTGTTCAATGAGAACTACAGTCAAAATAACCATTTAAAGGATACATAAAAAAAAGGACAGAGCAAACTGCAATTGAATAAATCCAGACATCAAATCTCTGGCAGTGAGAGACCAGACACAGCACAGATAGATTAAAAAAGAGGCCAACACAATTAGACTTTTTAAATTAGGCATATAATCTTTGATGGGGGTGAGGGAAACCCTCCTGGCTGTTATCCATTTTGGAAGTCTTTATCAGGGCATGAGAGGAATTTTCTTTCAACAATAGATTCTTAAATGGACTTCATTCCTTTAGTTTTGGATTCCCTCTGTTTTTTCTTGCCATCTATTAATATTTATAACAATTCTTAGATTCTTAATGTCTGTCTAAATGCATCAATAACCCCAGTGTGGAGGTGTGAGCATTTCACTACATTCTAAGATATTTTCACCATCATTAAGACTTGAAAATCCAAGTTCAAGCTTTTATTCTTATCTGCATTACATCAAACAAGAACTTTTGTTTAGAAAATGTTCAGATTTGTGAAAGGATCAGGGTGAGAGAAAGGAAATCCCTACTTTTATAGTTTCTAGCGATATTCTAGCACAGGATAGAAGAATTCCAGATGTTCTTTACTGCTGGAGGGATGAGAACAGGAATCACTGTGTAACAGATGAGAGAACCTGACCCAACAGGTACTATGGAGAAATGGAAAAACTATTAAATGAAGGATCAGAAATTAAAGATTTTTACCCCACTACAAACTTAAATCACTTAACTATCCTAGATGTTAGTGGGTAACTAAAACAAGGGAGAATCTCCACGGACCTCTTCTAGCTAAAAAGTCTAATTTATAGAACTATTACTAATAGTACCCATTATTATTATTTTTAATAGAACCCATTATTCCTTTTATTGTTTATTTGCATCCCACTTTGGAAGAAAAGTGTTTGAGGCAATGGGTTAAAAGAACACACAATTTACACTTAGATAGAATAAGTAAATAAGTGGGTGAAAGACAGAATAAGTAGGTAATTAAAGATTAATACCATCTCATTGATGCAATATTGAGGTGGTCAGAAGTACTGTCTAGAGATAGCAGGAGATTTTATTCAGAAAAAGTTCGAGGTTCACTCTGCTCCTGGGTATCTGAGGTCCAATGTCTAATTATATTACAGTAACACTGATTTGCTTTGGAGAATTTTCAAATGAACTGATGCCAATTGCCTGTGGAAGGTATACAACAATTTCCATGAAATACACAGAGGTTAATTAACTTAAACTAATTTAGCTCCTTTGTGAAAATCAGATAGAGATTAGTGAGAAAAATACAACCTTAGGTAATAGAACATTTTAATTTTACATGGAGAACTGACACTTGCCACCTGTCAAAATGCTTATTTTGGAGGCTTTAGAGCAACTGATTTTGAGTCATTCCATTTTTATGAAAATCATATGAAACTCAGAGTTTTAAAAACAATTTATCTTTCACTGCCTGAGAGAATCATTGTCTTTGAGCTGGCATGTAGCTGTAGGAACAATGAAGGCTACACTTTTCTGGTTGATCAGTTCAGCCCTAGAGAGCACTGAGATCACTTGATATGTAAAAATTTTTAGAAAAATGTTTAATAACACTGGAGATGTAGCTTAGTGGTATAACACTTGCCTAGTAGGTACAAGGCCCTAGATTCAATCCCACTGCAACAAAATTTTTAATAGTATATATTTGTAGTGCATAAGATTGCATTCATCATGGGGAATTGGAATATGCACATAACACGTCTTAATTCTTTTTACTTTCCCTTTCTTACCCTTTTCTTCCTTCTTCCTCCATCTCTTGGTTCTCTTCTTTTAAGAACTGCCTTCAGGTCACTGATGTGACAGCAGAGACAAAGACCAAAACACTATCCTCGTTTTATAGCCTTCAAATTTAGCATGTAGTTTATACATTAGTAATAGTGAATCTAGAGTGAATTCATACTGGATCCATATCTGTCCATAAAATCAAAAGTGGCTTAGCTATCAGTAAGAGTTTTTAGTCCTCTGCTGCACTTCTAAGTTTCACAAGGATGACGGAGTGTATGACAGTTATCGAGTGTGGAAGAATCAAACCTACCCCTTGTGTAGAATACTGGCTGAAATGTAGAATTTGTAAAAAACAAACAAAAAGAACTCACATAAAATATGTTTAACAAAACCCAAAAGATTCATTACTTGCTGAAACTGTAGGATGTTCTTCTTTTGGAAAAGCGATTGTTGCTGGGCATGGTGGTGTACACCTGTAATCCCAGCCTTTGGGAGGCTGAGGCAGAAGGATCACCTCAAGTATGATGCCAGCCTGTGCTACAAAGTGAGTTCAAGGCCAGCCTGAATTGCAGAGTGAGACCCTGTCTCAAAAAGACAAAAAAAAAAAAAAGACCAAAAAAATAGAGAAGGAAAATTGATTGTTTTGTGGCTCTTCCAGCATATGGGTAGAGGTCACACCCATAGAATTAACAAGTGGTACGAAGGGTCAATGATCAGAACTCACCCAAAATAATCAATTTAATAAAATTCCCCTAGCAGAGAGACAGAAATCCTACAAAGCTGTTATTTATTTCCCAAGAAAAGCAATTTTCTGGACACTGACCAGGCTTGGCATTTTTATGATTGTTTTTACTGTTTATCAAATTTATACCACATTTAAACCTTATCTTAGAATCTGCCTTCAATCCATTTTTAATTGCTGAACTCATATCTTACTATTAGGGTTATCCCATTTGAATTGTATAAAAGTTGTGCTATGCACATGTCCTACCTCCTCACAAGGAATGTAATTACCATGTAATGCAAACATGTACTAATAAAAATAAAAACTGAAAAAAAAGTGTATACAAATCAATGATGAAGCTAAAATGACATAAACATGTAGGGACAATTTCAAATGCCAGCTCCCTTATGATTCCTCTAACCCAGGCAAGAGTAATTTTAGCATCTTGGTAATTTGCTCAAAAAAAAAAAAAAAAAAAAAAGGGCAAGGAAGATGTATCCCTTGTTTGACTAAGTTCTTAATATGTGCACAGTTCAAGTTTGGTAACAATGTACTGATACATTAGTGGAAAAGATTTTATCTATTGAGACTTCAATGATAGATTTAAAAAGTTCTTAGAAAGTCTTAGAAAGTTATTAATAAACTTTAAAAGATGCTCATTTTGTTCTATTTTTAAACATTTAAAAACTGAGTAGCCATGTTTTATAAACAGAAAAGTATGATAGAACTCTCCAAAGAAGGAATCACTACTATGTTTGGTACTGTCTCAAACATCCTGTTTTCTAAACATTTGGGTAAGAAAAGAGATAACTATCTACAAGTTGTGATCAAAATACATAGTGAACTATTAAATTAAAAATACTTATTATAGTAAAAGGTACATACCCATCAATCCCCCTGAAAATAGCTCTTTTACTTTGAATACACTTCTGTCATCATTTTTGCTACTTTCTGAAGCAGTTCTGGAAGTTTATTTTCAATTGAATTTGAATTTGAAAAATATTTTAAATCCATTTTCAAAACATAGAGGTAGCCGCAACAGCAACTAAGCACACTCATGTAGGAGGACTTCCAGTACTGCTTCAGAAAGTGGCAAGGAAAAATGATATAAATATATTTGAAGTGTGGAAGACTATTTGCAGGGAGATTAATGGCAATACGTTTTTTACTGCAAGAATTTTAAAAATGTATATGCTGATTGTATTATTCAATTATACCTCATATGTTGGACCTCCAGGAATTAATGCCAAAAATATTTACCATCAAATTTATTTTGTCTTTTCTTTGGGATCTTATAAAATATTTTGCAGACATTATATTTATCATGGAAAATACTTGCATGAGTTCATTTTAAAGATGAAGAAACTGAAGATAGAAAAGCAAGAAAAATATGAACATATTTAGTATATAGATGTCAGATATTAGCCTATATCTGACATCATCTTTTGAGATAAAAATAACATTGCTTCTCAATCAAGTTGCAGATGCTGTACATCAGCTGAAAAAGTAAGGAGACTGGGGACAGAAGTGCTCCCCACTGCCCCACCATTGGGTGCACACAGCTAGAGGAGCACCTCAGAGGAATTTTGCCTGGCTCTGGTCACTATTTGTTCTTGCTGCCGGGTGTGGTGGTGCACGCCTGTAATCCCAGCACTCGGGAGGCTGAGGTAGGAGGTTTGCTGAGAGTTCAAGACCAGCCTGGGCTACAAAGTGAGCTCAAGGCCAGCCTGAACTGCAGAGTGAGACCCTGTTTAAAAAAAATGTCCTTGTCCATGTTCTTGCTTACTCCCAGGTGGTGACTACAGTTGAGATTCAGAGGACAGAAAAGCCCTAGCTCTCTCCAGGTACACATCGTGTGGTCCTGCTCCTGGCCAGGCACTCTCATAGTAGGTGTAGAGAAGAAGACAACCATTCCAGCCACTACCACACCTATGAAGTTACCACACTGGCCCCCCTTGCACCTTGTCTGACCTTGCACCTGTGGACAGACTTCCCTTTAGTTATCCTCTCATTCTCCTTTCTTCCCTTTCCATCCTCACTGCAAGCCTATTGGATGGTGGCACCACAATCAGTTTGGGCCTTCTCCTGTCAGTTTGCTGGCCTATATGCCAAGCAGTTCTGCAAACACCCCCAAAGACACACCCAGAAGTGTGCTTCACTACTCTGCTAGGCATTTCTTAACCCAGTCAAACTGACAGTCACAACTGATGGTAACATGTAATTACCAGAACAGCCTTACAAAAGATATTTAAAAGAGTCCTGCATTCAGAAGTAAAAAAAAGATAACTACCATCATGACAGCATATGCGAATGTAAATTACACTAGTAAATTTAGAAGAGAGAAATACAAAAGAATCAAACATTATCAATGCAGTAAATCATTATCCTAATATGAATAGGAGAAAGACAAAAATATTCAGAACAACTAGAAAATAAACAAAATGATAGGCATAAATCCATACCTTTTAATAACAGCTTTGAATGTAAATGAACTAAGTTCTCCAATTAACAGATAGAGACTGGCAGAATGGATTAAAAAACAAGATTCAACAATATGTTGCTTATGAGAAATTACCTCACCAGTAAAGATACATTAAACTGAAAAGATTGAAAATGGTATTCTAACAAAATAGATTCCTAAAGAAGCAGGATGAGCAATGCTTACATCTCACAAAATAGACTTTAAAATGAAAACTGTAGGAATAAACAAAGAAGTTTAAACAAAAGAATTG